>NC_135522.1:3700000-4017000 GCF_051989575.1 Stigmatopora nigra
ATATATATATGTATATATATATATATATATATATATATATATATATATATATATATATATATATATATATATATATATATATATATATATATATATATATATATATATATATATATATATATATATATATATATATATATATATATATATATATGCATTAACTTATTTATTTATGTATTTTTTGTCTGTAATCTCACCCTCTCTCTACTGTGACAATGACATCTCCGTAATATGGGATGATTAAAGTTATCTAATCTAATCTAATGACAAGAAATAGACTGTAAATGCCTCAGAAGTCAGTAAAAAATAGTTTTCTTGGCGCCTTATTGAAGACACACAAATACATTTTATTGCAGACCAAGCACCTAGAGACAAACAAGACAAAGAAGACAAACTAAGTAACTGTCCGATGGAAGTAGACTTTGGCATGTGTGGCAGGGTTGTTTGTTCAGTGTCTGAATCTGTTTGATTGCTTTTGTATTTCAAGTACACGACTAAGTGCTGAATGAAGCCCCTCCCCTCTGTCACCTGGCTCCCATCACTTAGCAGGTGACATGTTTATCCAGGCCATGCACTTGACCGCTCATGTTCTACAAATATACCCTAGGCAAAGTATAGCAAAACACACACTTTTCCACTTGCCAAAACCGGATGAAGTCCTTCCCTCCACTCCAACATAGTTTGTAGGCACCAAGATTCACAAGCAAAAATATCTAATTCATACTAGATGACTTTTCACTAAATCTTTAAGGTCCATTTCAGTGTTCAGGTTTGATTTATATCTTTCTCAATCTATGCTCGTTATTAACAATAATATAAATTCCAAGCTAACATTGAATTAAAAATATTTTACCTGACAACCACAGGTGTGCGGTCATTGTTAATATGAATGATTTTTCTTCCCTACACATAAATCCTACCTTTATTCTTCTTAATGGTGTATTTCCGCTGACCTCATCTATACACGCTGTTGTCCTAAGGCAAACAGAACCATAGACTTTTGTAACCCATTGAAGTTTTAGCAAAATGTGTGTTTTGTGGCGGGATGTATGTTTTTGTCACTTGAGACAAGACCCAGCAAGTAGTCTTCTCACAGAAATACATACCAGGCTAATACAGCAGATGTACCTCTTTAACTTTGTCTCTACGTACTTTTGACTGACAGAAACACATTAGAGGCCTGTCACTCAGTACTTTGCCCTTCGTTTAAACCAGAGAAACACAGGCGCCAGTGTCTTACATCACTCCCCGTGCCAAACAATACCTTATCGCAAGAGTCTTTTAATTCCAGATGCCGATGACACGGGCTTTGATGCACAATTAATTGTAGCCAGGAGCAAGAAATAGCAATAAAATATTGTCATGCTTTCTTCTGGCTGCACCTGCATCCTGCTTGGTGAATTATACAAGTGAACCATTGAAGTGTATTGTTAAGTTTCCATATTTTTGGGAATTGTTTCAGTCAATAGAGTGGAATTTTTTTGCTTAAAGATCACAAAATTGAAAACTGTGGTGAATATATATTGGGAAAATGGATGGAAGGAGATCATTTGATGTATGTGTGTTTACAGGAAGGTCAACTAGTGCACGGTCAAGAAGGACGGAGAAAGATGGCTCCAGTATCCTCAATTCTGGTAAGTAACTTACGACTGTTGACATTTACAGCCTTTTTCTTAGCTGTGATGTCATTTTATGCCAGTTTCTGTCCTCAATGATTGTCCCTTTTGTTTTTTTACATAAGTAACTGTCACTGACCTTTAATGACAATAAGTTAAAAGACTGGAACCGTCTTTTGCGTAGATAAGAGATAACAGATAAGTCTTTGTCGGTAGCTAGATAGTGAGATAAATTAAGTGTAGCTTCATGTAGTGTACACATAAAGGGCTAACAAATGTACTACTTTTAAAAGATTTCTAAGCGTTTAAATGACGCTCAAGCTAAATAAGAATGTTAAGAAACAGCTATTTGACTACAATTATTGCAGCAACATTTGTAGACCATCATCCAAAGTAATATGCAAGTTCAATTCTCTTCTAAAAAGATTAACAATACTGCCGCCTATAGTCAATCATAATATTCTTGTTCTTATTTGTCTCTATGACTATATTATACTGCCCTCAGGTGGTCTAGCACCAGAGGGTCTCCACAGTAGTGATGTAATGAATGTCATGAAATCATCAGTTATTGCCAATACATTAAAATGTGTGTTATTCTCAAATATTACATTTTTGTGTAGAGAGAATTGTTTTCAAGTATTAAAAGGGAGGGAAAGAAACGCATATGTGAACATTTACAGATTATTACATGAAGATTATGGCTGTGTGCAGTTCAGGATGTGAACTCATCCCATAAACACTGATTGGACAGAATGCTCATAAAGTTGGTTTTTTTTTGTTGGGGTTTTTATGCATTGTGGGGGTCATCAGTTTCTTTGAAGTGTTTGAATGATGACATAAGCGGAATTGGTAGGTCATGTTGTGTTTATTAGATTTTTACTTTAGATTAGAATCTGGTAATGAGTTGAGAGTTAATGGTAATGAAGGTGAATGGAAAATTACATTGACATGACAATATGTGGAAAGTGAAATTTGATTGGATAGGAAAAAGAAATCTAGCATTTTTTGAAATATAGATTTTTATAATTCTTTTAATTTACTGTTTGTGGAGGAAAATTAACAACCCACCAATGACATGACCTCTTATTTTGATGGCCCATATTTGCATGTACTCATAGATTTTGACCACACAAGGCCAGTATAGTGCATTTTTTTGCTCAAAATTGGAAATAAATATTCCCACAACACATAATTTTGCAATTTATGAACATTCACTTCTGAAAAAATGGACTTGTATACAGTTGTGCTTAACAAATTAATATATTGATCCACATTGATTATGTTACATCAAGATCTCATAAGGGAGAGCAAAGCACCAACTTGTGTTACTAATTTGGCCTTTTTCCCCCACAAAAAGTTTTTCAACAAAAAAATATTAGTTCCTCGACAAGAAAAATCTACAATTAGTGTGTAAAAACTGTAAGATACTGGCAAAATATTACATTTTTATTAATCGGGCCTAAATGAAGCTTTATTATTATTACCTGGCATTGAGATCCTTCAAGATGGAGCCAAAACACAACTTTTCTTTTAAAACTGGATTTTCTTACTACAATAACAGCATATTTTTCAACAAAAAAAATCTATAACAGTAATAACATCTGTTAATTTGGGAATTCCGGTAAGATGACATAAAGCTATCCCAATAAATGACCTCAGTCCGCCAAGGATGCGCCAATGAGGTCAAAGGTCATGTGTATTTTTTATTACCTAATAGACCAGCATGTTCATTTTCACGTTGTTTACACACCAAAATAAACGTGTGCGGCGATCATCGAAAGGAAACGTTTTTTTTGACAGAAAGCTTTGCTTAAAAAAAAAAAAATAGGCCGTCACATGCTTACGGCGGAAACAATGGCGCTTCAGTCCATGCGGAGGAAGCAACATATGACCTGCACATGGGCCGTGTCGTCACACTGAAAGAATCAAAGTGGGGAGCGAAAGGAGAAGTGGGGGTGAGAGAAAGAGAGAGAGAGAAAGAGAGAAGCCAGGGAGGGAGGGAAGTCCAAAAAAAGACAGGGAGGGAACTTCGAGAGAGTGCAAGAGAGAGCGAGAGAGAAAGTGGAGTTAAACGGCAGACGCTACATGTGGCTCTGGAGGGAGCGATTTTGGTTATGGAGGGGGACAAATTCTCAGGTAGGCCACATGTTTCTTCACTCTAGCATTCACTCTACGGGCTCTTCAATGATCTTTGTGTTTTTCTACTTTCCTATCCGTATTTTCCATGCTCTCATTTTGTCCTCTCTTGGGGGACACCCAGCAAAAGACGGAGGAACGTCTACCCCCCCCCCCCCCCCCCCACAAAAACTGCTCCTTCTCGTGTCTGTCGTCGTGAAAAGTTTTGAATAGGACGACTCTTGTCCCCCCCATTGTGGGATGTTTGATCTTGCGGCTGACAGGATGTAGAAAGTCTGAGTCAGCCCGTGTTGGAGTGAAGAAGAAGAAGAAGAAGTAGTGCATGGGCGCGTGTACGTGGAGTGTGTTGGTCATGTGTTAGTTAGTGGTCAAGGGAGATCAGTTGGAATCAATGAGTTGGAGTGGGGATTGTTTAAGGGACTTTTGAAGCATCTGTTTGTTGTTATGGACACTCATGGTCATATTATTAGGTACACCCGTGTAAAGTTTATGGGAGGTAATTAGTTGTGGGAAGTTTTTTTTAATAGTATAGTAGTGGTAATATGAATGACATTGAAATAATGAGTATTTACAGATAATTTAAACTAATTGGACATTTGGGATTATTAAATATTTTGATTATATTCATAATTAGAGAAAGATTGGAAAAAAATGTGCAAGTCATGATGAATTTAATGATTAGGGGTTGTTGTTTTTTACATTTTTTTATGTTGCTATAATAACAAAATAAGCTTTCATTTCAAAATGATAAAAAAGTAAAAATGTTGTTTTTTGCATTTTAAAACGGTCTTTTGTCAGAAATTCTATAAAAATAAGTATAGCAACAATACCAAATAAGTAGTCTGTTATTAATAATGTAATTTAAGTAACATTAACATTAGTAATAATAGAAAACATGTTGAAAATTAGTCTGATGAATAGTAATAGTAGTCAATGTACTAATTCCCATTTATATTAGTGATGTAATTATCTATATAATTGAAAGCATCAATGCTTGGCTTATTAAACAACTAGCATCCAATAATAAAAAGTATTTTATCTCGTATAGTAATATTTCCAAATATACACCAAAAAGGACTCCTACTCCTATTAAACAGTTCAACAATATTACAAACTACAACCATCTTTAACATTTTTAATGTTCCCCTTATGTATTAATATAAAAGCATCTATATCTTTAACTGTTTACATCACCATTTTGGCGTCTGGCTTGAATATTTTATTTAAAGCCGCAGTCATTTACGCTGTCACTTTATAATGAAGGAAAAATGGAAAGGATTTGAAAAACCAAACTTGCCAAAGATGAAAAAAAAACAGGAGGAAAGAAGATTTATTTCACCACACGGGCAGAAATGTGACCCCAAATGACTGCTCACGTTGCTCCAAGTTGGACTTAAAGCCCATAATATGTCAGCCTCGTATCCACATCTTTCCATTCCATCAAATCCTCACACTTGGCTTGTGTATTATTTCAGCGCATCCTGCGGCGTGTAATCAGTTCACGTGTCTTCCCACTAATGTGAACCCGTCATGGAAGTGACGCCGATGGGGCAAAAGCCTGCTTTGTTGGATGAATGGAGGCTAAAAGGCCATCGGCCAATGAGTGGCCATTCTTTGCAGTCCTTGTGAGGTCAGCTGATGACCGTCGGCATAGAGCGAGACATTCACTGACGATTAAATGCGGGGTGAAATGTCACTTGTCTGACGGGGGTTTGACGTTGGGGGAGAAAGATGCAACTCGTATCTGGCTATTTAAGGTCAATCAAGGGGAAAAGAAACGAAAAATGGCTGTCATTGGCTGTTATAGATGGCCTTTTTTTTGCATCTTGTTATTCCTGATTCAACATTTTCAACTTGAACTTTGGGAATTTGTATGATTAATGGCTGTGTGAATACATTTTTAAAAGGGGCATAAAAAATATGATGTAACGCAGTGATGGGCGAACTACGGCCCGCGGGCCGCAGCCGGCCCGTTTGGCTCTTTAATCCGGCCCGCCGACTTTGTCCAAATAATGTTTTTTATTTTTATTTTTTTTCCAAGATGGCGCCTTCACGTGGAAGCCAGTGGCAGTAGCTCTGTCCACTCTTATTAGTTTTTCATGTTTTACAGCCCCTATATTTTTTCTTAAATTAAATTTTAATATTTCTTAATACATTCCTTTTTACTTGACTTTGTACTTTATACTTTTTACTTTAATGATGAGTGAGGAGTATGTTAATACTTTAGTCCCTTTTTTCTGTTTATGTTTCATATGTACTGTTAACGGATGCACTTTTTTATATGTATCGTATCTTGTACTGACCCGGCCCATTTGTCAAATTTTTAAAGTCAACGTGAACTCTCCCTCCCTTCCAGTAGCCCTGGGATGTATGTTTTGGTGATCGCCATGGCAACAGGCTGAGTAGAACAATATGTGAGCGTATCAAAGCTAACAAATTGCAGCACTTTGTCGACTAAAATCCATAAAGTTATTCCACAATAAAGACATGGAGGTGGGAAAATGAAAGAAAACGACTATCAATATCATTTCTATTGAGGCTTAATACCAAAATGAAGGCATACATTTCAGAAATGTTGCCAACAGCTGCTGTGCTTGAGTCAGTCACACAAAGTTTGCGTGGATGCTGCTATTCCACTTCCATTAAAAAGAAAAAAATGAAAACAGCTGCTGTCACTACAGCTGTGCATGTACTCATGCGGTGGCGGCGGCAGAGCACAATGCGGGACAGTCGGCATTTGTCATCGCAATACTTTCCACTGACATTCATCATTAGAGGTGCTAAAAGTACACATGCTTTATAAGTAGAAGTGCAGCTTATTAAATGATGTATTTTGCTATAGCCGTATTATGATTAAGGGTAGTTGTACTTTTGTAGAGTCTCGGCAGTCGAACGCGCTTACTACCGAGCTAACACAGACCGGTTTAGAGCACAGGTGTCAAAGTGGCGGCCTGGGGGCCAAATCTGGCCCCCTGCATTATTTTTTGGGGCCCGGGAAAATAAATCATGAGCGCTGACGTTCTGTTTTAGGATCAAATTAAAATGAAAAGTATAGATGTATACTAGATTTCCTGATTTTCCCCCTTTTAAATCAATAATTGTCATTTTTAACCAATTTTTAGTTCAAAAATCATTTTGTCAAATCTAAAAATATATAAAAATAGCTAAAATAAGCATTGTTTTAGATCTATAAAAACTGAATATTCAGGGCTGTTAATCCAGTTCTTTTAATCCATTTATATTTTAAAA
Source organism: Stigmatopora nigra (assembly GCF_051989575.1). Taxonomy (NCBI): domain Eukaryota; kingdom Metazoa; phylum Chordata; class Actinopteri; order Syngnathiformes; family Syngnathidae; genus Stigmatopora; species Stigmatopora nigra. The sequence goes on from NC_135522.1 coordinate 3,707,002, forward strand.
AATCTAAATATTATATCTAAAATGTGGAATTAAGTTGATGTTAAAGCGGCCCATGAACCAACCCGAGTCTGACACCTTAATATAAAGTTTTTCAACATTTTTTTTGGGTGTAGATTAGTTGTAGTACTTCTATGAGTCATACTATGGTCATCTCAGTAATAGGTAGAAGTAGTAGTTGTTGAAATAGTTGTAGTAGTAGTGGTGGTAAAAGTATGTAATGGTGTGTTAATGTAATGTTTTCCTTTGCGTCCCTCCCTTGGGGGCCATTCATCTTTCCTCTCCCGTCTTCCTCCTCCTTATTAACGCTTTGTGAAAGCTAGCCAGGTAGTGCAGGGTGGTGGGGGGCTTTATTATGTGTGTTACCATGAAAACAGAGTATAGTATACTCAATCCCATGTGTCCAAAGCGAAACTTATACTGCTGACTTGTGCATATGCTTGTGTTGGATTAATTTCATTGCCATCTGTTTGATAGTGTAGCATTCATTCTTGGAAGGAAAGGCTTTGCATGTTGGCCTCTATTTGCGTGTGCGTTTTGTCATTTTTGCAATGGCGAGCCGTTGTCGCCACGGCGATAATATCACAACAGCTGTGCTCAGGCTGCTATTCTTTCTATATATTTATCCGCGTCTCTTTCTTAAAAGTCATTTGCAGCGATGCTGTGCAATTTAACACTAACAGATGTACATTGGAATATTCTATAGTACGTAATTGTTAGTGTATTATATATAGAGTTTATTAAATTTGCTTTTGTTGACAGTTATGGACGTTCAAAGGCCAAAATGCTTAAGTTTAAGGGTTGAAAACAGTCTAAGGACTTTGTTTACCTTTGAAAAATCATCTTAAATATTTGAATATAAGCATAAATTTTGATTAAATGTGAAGCTTTTACAATAAATTGAATCTAGTGGATTAAAATGGACAACCCTGACAAGGAAAAGTGATGAAAATGAATGAAGGAATCTTTAATTTTACATAATACGAGAAGGAAACTGTATAGTATCTCTGATTATACTCATACCGCCTACTTCAATTTCCTTCCTATTAAAAGAAATGAAGATTATGAATGGCTTCTTTCAATCTGGGAGCAGAAAAGGGCCTTGAGTGGTGTTCCAATGCGACAGTTGTCGCAGTCAATTGGATTAACGCCGTTTGGGCTTGTAAGAACAGGCAGTGGAAGGAAGTGGACTTGTCATCACCTGGCAAGTGTGTGTGATTTCAAAATGGTGTGTGTGTGTGTTTTGTCCTGAATGTGTCAGCGTATCTGGACGTGCATCTGTTAAAGCCACATGTGTTGGAGTGGGTGTGCTTGTGTTATTATATGCCAGGAATGGCTCTACTGGGACGAGGGTGTGTCCCACACTGGGATTCTCCATTTTTTAATAAAGCTGAGGATCACTTTACAGTAGTTCATGGGGATGGTGCTGACCTCTGCTGGAGTAATATAAGTCAACTTGCAAAGTATTAATGTGTTTTAGGTCAATAAGTTCCACAGGATTGCTTATATGGTGGGAATACAGAAGCTGTTTTAGTTGTGGTCACTACCAACTTTTCGATCTATTCAGGCCAAAGAATTTATTCCTGGTCTGCTGGATATCCCTTTGGAGAAATATTAGTTCATAACCTTTGTATTTAAGCATAATAAATGTCAGAGGACAAGCTGGTCTTCCTATGTAAGTATTATGTTGGCAGTGAGGTCGAGAGATCGTTAAATGCGTTAATTCCAGACATAAAACTGTTGCTTTTGGAAAGTTAACAGGTTGGTGGGAAGTTTTTATTATTGAAAACCAAGTCTCAATTAAAGTCGTACTTCCAACAAAGTCTTGGAGTCTTCATCCTCATTATCGCTTCTTTCCAACTACATCAACTCTGGAAGTAGTTCTACTTCAAGTACACGTATCAAAATGGATTATAGATATCTATCACTGTCAACTATTTAAGGTTGCCATCAAATAGCGCTCAATTGTGGAAGAACATTTCCAAGAACGACAGAAAACGTGATTGGTCGACACCATGTTTGCTGAAAATGACCTTTTGTGACCTCAACTATTGAAAGCTGACATCATTGATGAAGATCTCCCCATCAATGGACAAGAGTAGCTTTAAGTCACGTGACTGAGGCCACAGGAAGCAGGCCTTTGGAAGTGGGAGGGAAACATGGATGTACGTGAGGAGGGGGGAGGGAAACCAGAGCGAGAAGGAGAGAGAGAGAGTAGAGGGGAAGTAGAAGGGAGGCTGAAAAAATTGTCCAAAAAAAAGTGGACAGAGTGAGAGCAGAGAAACTTTAACTTCTTTTCCTTTACCCTCCCTCCTTCTGGTGTTGTTTCTCCCCCGTGCTGGACTCCTAATTTGGGATTTGTTTAAAATCTGGACTGCTCCTCTGGACGACATTTCCTTGCTGGTTTGGAAGGAAAACCCTTCACATGATAAACACACTCGTCCCCTCCTGGCAACAAAAAATAAAATGTCTGATTCCACAGTCAACGCTCATTTGGAAGGGATCATATCAGATTTTGAAGGTTAGTTGCGTCTTTTTCAACGGTTTCTTTTGCTTTTAGTAACCCCTGCAATGAGGACAGCAGTTTTTAGATGTTTTCCACATGTCTCATTTGGGACTGGACGCCATCTGGGAAGAAAAACGGAAAAAAAACGAGAGGTCTTTCTTGACATCTGTGGTTGTGGTTGAAGGGAAAATTTTTGCATGCTAAAAGTGTTCTTAAGTCTTGTTTGTTAATGCTGTTAAAGCCAGAAAAAGGGTGAAATCAGCCTTTCTACTTGGGAAGATGACTCATAACCAAAAAAAAGAGGCGAGTATATGGAAAAGTAGTGTATTATTTTATTATTGTAAGCATAATAGTTGATTGATAATGTGTGGAAATGGCATTTTTGACCTTTAGAAGGCTTAGAAACTCTTCAACTATGGAGAATATTGTGAGTTAATGCGTCACTTGGATTTGACTTGAGTCACTGATGATGTAGTGGTTCGCTTAACTTGGGGACAGGGAACGTGTAGCTTAGGTCAAGTTGCAAATATTCCCAATACGCGTTCTTTTTTGTTCATTCATTTTGATGGTTGTTATTATCTGATGGTAAAGTGATGCCATGGTTTTAGTTATGTTATTAGTCTCTGTATTGAAAAGTATTTGGATGAATAATGCCCCAAAATACTTTGGTAACTCTAAATGCACACTGTATGCAAAGTTTGGTTGATTTTTTTTTTGTCATGATGGAGGCTTTTTAAATACTGTACTAATAAGGAAATGCAGTTTGTGTATATGTAGCTGTGGGTTTGTTTTGATTTTTTTGGTTGCTTGTGGTCTGAGTGGCAATATATCCTGTCACCAGTCATTTAAATTTATTATTTGTTGATATGTAGCAGTTTGGATTTGTGTTTCATTACATTTTTGGTTCTATTTTATCTTTGTAGTCAGATTTTAGAAGTTGTCAAGTTGTTTGAGAACAGCATTTGTTCAGTTGGACTCCATTGTTTGTAGCCTTTGATTTCCTGTCAAAAGACTGAATAGAAATGCAAAATGCAAACCCTTGAAACTTGCACTATTGGAAATGAGGAAGACTTGCAATCTTTCAACACTTTTCAGTTTCTTTTGGATGCGAGTCATGATAAATTGTATTATTAGAAAATGCATTACTGCATAAAAAAAACCCAAAAACTGACAGTTTTCTATCTTTGTTTTGGATACATCAGAGTGTAGGGAACACCTGGCCTGTAGCCACTCCCTTGTCATGGCTCCTCCTCCTTTTCATCACTCACCCTTCCTCCACTTTTCATCCTTTCATTCTTTCTCATCAGCTTGTCCATCCTCAGGCCCTTTCACCCTCTTGTTGCCCATTCTGGCAGGTGAAGTAACACGTGGATTTACTCCATAGCATCGTACCATAGCAGTTCTTCTCTCTTTTATGGCAAGGCAGCCATTAAGAAACGCATCTGCACTTGTCCAGGGCTGCATTTCTGTCAACGGCAGTTTTCTGGCGGTATGCACATTGACTCTCCCGTTGGCTCGTTAGGCCTTTAAATAAACGGCCTTCTGGTAAAAACAACGAGGGGGCGATCGAGGGGGAGGCGTGTCCGCCATGTGGTTTGAAATCATGCTTTTAGTCCCGTGTGTGACACATAATGGGCCACTATTCTCGTCAGTCAAGTGTGTACTTCCTCTGGATGGCTTTGTGTGTGTTGATGCATTCATATCACTTGTTTCAGACTACTACCACAACAGCTCCATCTAGTGAATCTATAACACAACCCACCTCTACCAATACTACTACTAGTACAGCTCCAGCAAGTGGATATGTAATAGTATAATCCACCACTACTACTACGACTACTACTACTACTAACACTACCACTACTACTACCGCTACCATTACCACTACTACTACTACTAACACTACCACTACTACTACCGCTACCATTACTACTACTACTACTACTACTACTAACACTACCACTACTACTAGTACCACTACCATTACCACTACAACTACTAATTCTACTACTACTACTACTACTACCGTTACCGTTACCACTACTACGCCTACTACTACCACCACCACTACCACTAACTTTTACTACAACTGCTGCTACTACTATTACCACCACCACTACACCACTACTACGCCTACTACTACCACCACCACTACCACTAACCTTTACTACAACTGCTGCTACTACTATTACCACCACTACTACACCACTACTACCACTACTACTACCACTGCTACTACCACTGCTACCACCACCACTAATACCACCACTACTACCACTGCTACTACCACCACCAATACTATATCAACTTTTGGGTTTATAGCAACAAAAAATAGATAAATAAAAAAATGCCAAGCTGCTCGGCCTTCCGTTTATCCCATACATTTAACATGATCTTGTTCCTGTTGTGCTTTAAGGATGGGTTCTTTTTAAAAACAGGATCTTTGCACTCAGTGTAAACACACCTCTGATAAACTATCAAGCAGACATCTGGCTTGTATTGATTTCTTTAGTCATGCAGCTGCCACTTATCTCCTCTCTCTCTCAGTTGACCTCTTTCCTCCTTGCGTTTTCCTTGGGACCGCCAGGGAGACTCGCTGGCTCGGGGAGAGGAAATTCCACTGGAGCTGGATTTCTGTCGTGGCTGACCAGGCTAAAACACAAATGCTCAGTGTCAGAGGAAAGTCATCACTAGAATTACGTTACTAATAACCACTGGAAAACACCCTTAACTTGTGCACTTGACGCCCTCTTACACTTCTTTTAGCTTTCAAGTAGATACAGTAAAAATAAAATCAAATTCATAACAAAAATAGATATGAAATTTAAAAAAAAGTCAATATTCTTTTTAATAAAAGTACTTGCAAATGTTTGTGATTCAAAAATAAAGCCAGAACACTTTCTGGTTCTAAGTATAATCGTTTGTTATTAATGCTAAACAGAATTTTTGGCATAAATTCAACTTGGCAACAGAAACAAAATAAACATAAATTTGTCATCAAACTTCCATCTACAGAATAGAAATGCAAACTAAACGTGAAATCTTACATGGTATAGCCATGAGGGAAGTCTGTTTATTACCATTTCCTTGTTTTGCATTTATTATCGTTAAAAAAAAATGTACATGAGTTCAACAAAGATAAGCGTGTTGAAGTATGATTTGGTGAGGCATAGATGGAAATATTTGCAGTGGATCCATCAAAAGTATGCCGTCAACTATTGATCTATAACAGCGTCTGTGGCGAAACCACCAGGGAGGAAAAGGAGGTATGTTTCCGTAAGCTATGCCGTTGACAGCCTTCATCTGCTCTCTCCATTCTTATCCGTGTTATCACGTTACATTACACTTGCCAGTTAAACACGCGTTTCCTCTGCAGGTCGCCTATTGTATGGATGTGCAATATTTTTTCTTTCAATCCAGCTATAGCCTTCATTGAAATTGTCATTAAAAGGGATGTCTTTTTAATTGACCCATTCAATGCCATTAATAATGGTTGACATCAAATTAAATGACTCATTTGAGTGGATCTAAATGTTCGATTTTGTACATATACAACAATTAAAATAAATAAAAATGCCCTATGATGAATACTCATCAAAATCTACTGACATCTTCATCAAAATCTACTGATATCTTAATTTCTCTTCATTAACATATTCCTTCATTCATTTTCTGAACTGCTTATCTTCACCAAGTTCGCAGGGGGTGCTGGAGCATATCCCAGCACTTTGTCAGGGGAGACTATGAATCTTTGGGCAGCCAATCGCAGGGCACGAGAAGACAAACAACAATTTAAGCCCACCCTCGCACCATTTAGTGTTCAACCCGCCTACTATGTATGTTTGTGGAATGTGGGTGCAAACCGGAGTACCCGGAAAAAACCCACACATGCTATTTTAGGCCAGAAGATGGCAACCTTTTTAATAGAAACACCCATAAACAACAACATTGTTACGCTATTGCTAATCAATGAATATCGCTAAATATGAATGCAGAAAAGTCTAATGACGATATAAAATGATGGTTAAAGCGGCCCTAGTTGTAATGTTAAAGCTACAGTAGCGCATATTTCACCTCACAGATTAGAGCAGAGCCACATATAGCTCTCAAGCCATAGTTCCCCTACCCCTGTTTTTATAATGAACATTTTGACATAGCCTGCTTCCAATAAGAGCGTAACAAACTCCGAATGTGCGAGACAAAAAGAACAAGAACTTAACAAAGCCAGCGTGAACCGTTAAACGACACGACTCGACGAACAAAGAACGGTTTGTCGTCGGGGATGGATTAAATAATACGAGCAGACGGCCTGGCAAGAACTTGTCTTTTTTTTTTTTTACCTCGGTATCCAATTTCCATAAGCCACTTGAGGACTAAAAGTTACTGAATGACCTCAGGCAAGGCCTGACATGCATATCGACGGATAGGCAGTGTGGGAATAAAGTAAGATTTGGATCAAGAAAAAAAAATAAAGTGAGTGAACAATAGTGGCTTTAATGAAGGTATACAATAGAACAGGAATGTGCAAACTACGGCCCGCGGGCCACATCCGGCCCGTTAGGCTTTTTAATCCGGCCCGCCGACGGTGTCCAAATATTTTATTTATTTATTAATTTTTTTCCAAGATGGCGCCTTTACACAGAAGTCAGTGGCAGTAGCTCTGTCCACTCTTATTTGTTTTTGGTGTTTTACAGCCGCTCTATCTTTTTTTAAAATTACATTTTAATATTTCTTAATACATTCCTTTTAACTTGACTTTGTACTTTATACTTTGTACTTTAATGATGAGTGATGAGTATGTTAATACTTTAGTCCTTTTTTCTGTTTATGTTTCATATATACTGTTAACGGATGCACTTTTTTATTTGTATCGTATCTTGTGCTGACCCGGCCCATCTGTCAATTTTTTTAAGTCAATATGGCCCCCGGGCTGAAAAATTTGCCCACCCCTTGGTTTAGAATCACAATTTTTCCAAAATTCCTCACACTATCGCAGTGTCGTCACATATTTTCCTTTTATCCCCCCCTGCTTGCTAACGTCAATTTTTTTTCGGAGTGATTACATGATTAACGTGCATTATTTCTGTAATCTTGTAATCCTTCGCATGAATAAGTACCAGTACCAAAGAGGTAGTTTTTAGTTTCTCAAAAGATTAGCCACTCCAGTTCACATATTTGCTTGATAAAGCATGTAATTTAGGGAGTTTTGATTGACGACTCAAGTGAAAGTATTTTCTGAGACACTATATTTAGCATTTTACCGAGGAAAGTTGGGATTTTGATTCACACATTGCATGGGGAGAGTATTTGAGAGCCAGCTGCTTCTCTGCTGACTCACTCGCTTGCTATCATTGGCCACAGAAAAAACGTTAAAAAAACAGCAAGTATTCCAGGAAGAACCTTTTCTCCCATATTGGTGTAGAATGGCTATTGCAAAATTCAAAGTAGTGTGTCAAGTTGTCCTTCCATTGGATGAGTTAAAGAGTATTCTAGTAGATTCTATTTTATTTTAAAAAAAGATCCTGCAAATTGGATAATAATAACTTTGCTTGTTCTTGAATTATCATGAAAACGGACAAAAAGACAGAAGCTCCATTTGGAACTGAATCCATATTATTACTGTAGTTTTAATCTACTGGAGAATGTAAAAAGTACAACAAACAGCTCATTATTATTCAGTTGATTATCATCCCACTAAAATTGGCTAAACAAAATTAATTTTTCCAATCAAAAGGGCTTAAAACATCCACTCATAATTACACTTATTGGCAATCTGATCTATAATGAACAAAAACAAAACATTTTTATCTAAACATAAAGATGGAAGAGACTCACGCGAGATTTTTTAAATGAAAAACAACCACCCCAGATGCGCTCGTGGTGACGTATGCGGATGCGCTAACTTTGAACCAGGTGCTCATCAGCGTCAAATCTCCGTGCAAAAGAGTTCATCTTCAATTTATGCACGTGGATCTTAAATCCGAGGTTTAAACTGACAGTTTGACGCTCATCTGTGTCATTTCTTTGCTATTTTCCGCACTAAAGTACGTTATTTTTCCATCCAATTTCAACGCACAATGTTATCGAACTACGTCAAGCGCGTCAAAACAGGTGAGTTGCGCGTGTTTAAACGCGTGCAAAAAAAACGCTTTTGTTGCAACTGGATAATGATTTGTGCATGTGTGCAGCTTTCAAACTTTTGGGCGTAAATGTCGAATTATGAAGCATCTTGTGGTCGTAACAGTTTATAGTTGCATATTTGTCTTCTTTCTTCAAATGCCACTGAAGAAGCTTGTTTTTCTTAGAAAAAAAATGCGTTTTTATTCTGAAAATGACACGACAAAATGAAGGATGATGCATTTTCTTTCTGTTAGAAGGCGTTAAAGACGAATTGTCATTTATAAATCATGTTTGTTTTGTTTTGGCATACTTTTGGCAGCCTGGCTTCTGCAAGAAAAGAGTCAGTGTCTGTTTTTGTTTGTTTGTTTGTGGTTAAACTAAGCAAAAAATATGTTGTTTTCCAGCTCTGAAACGCTCATTTGAAGTGGAGGAGACGGATTCAAACACGCACCCGTCGCCTTTGACCCGTCGGACCAACAATCCCATTCGCTCGTCGCTCTCCTCGACATCCAGCCAGAGGAGTTACGACCTGAGCTCGCGCAACTCCGACTACTACTCGGCCAAATCTTCCTTGTCCGACTCGTCCAATCCGCGTTCCCCCAAAACCGGCATGAGGCGCATGGAGATGCCCGGCGCATCTTCGCGCCGCACGGAAATCTCCATCGAGGTCTCCTCCAAGCAGATCGATAACTCTCCCAGCGCCGGGATCACCCGCTTCGGCCTCAAACGACCCGAGGTGACCCTGGGAAGTCGGATGACCCCGCCCGACGGCTCGGCCAATCCCAGGAGGGTAGAACTTGGCACTGGACGGCCGAGCGAGGCCCCCGCGCCTCCCAAGAGGATGGACGCCCAGCTATCTTCCGCGCCGGTCTGTCGGATCCCCGAGCCGCCTCAGAGAAGGGCCGACCTCCCGTCGGGCGAAGTGGTCCGGAGGCCCGAGATTCCGAGCTTCAGACAGGCGGACGGTTTGGCGGAGAACAACAACAACAACAGCCACCACATGCCGCCTCCCGTACCCAGTGCGCCTCTACCATGCTTGGCCGACAGCAGGTTGGAGTGGGAGTCGCCCACCGTCGCAGAGACCCCCACGACTCGATCCACAGAACGTGAGTAACTAAACAGTACTTGTATGACGTTTTCCTATAGATGACTAGTATTCTACCGTAATCGGACGATTGGTCGCCGGTCTTTTGGTCGCCGGTTAAATGTAGTTAGATATTAAACAGTACTTGGATGTTAAACAGTACTTGGATAGTAAACAGTACTTGGATATTAAACAGTACTTGGATATTAAAAAGTACTTTGATAGTAAACAGTACTTTGATAGTAAACAGTACTTTGATAGTAAACAGTACTTTGATAGTAAACAGTACTTGGATAGTAAACAGTACTTGGATATTAAACAGTACTTGGATAGTAAACAGTATTTTGATAGTAAATAGTACTTTGATAGTAAACAGTAATTGGATGTTAAACAGTACTTGGATAGTAAACAGTACATGGATAGTAAACAGTACTTGGATAGTAAACAGTACTTGGATAGTAAACAGTACTTGGATAGTAAACAGTACTTAGGTATTATATATATCTTAATGATTTTTTAAATGCAGGCAAGAATCAAATCAAAATGAAATGGTGATATATGTAGATATAGTACTGTTATAAAAAATATATAGTACTGATTTAAGCACCTGAAATCTTGTCGCCATGAAGTTTTAACACTTATATTAGAAGGAGTATTCTGTTAAATACAAAATCGAACAAAACACTTATTGTATGCTGACTACAGAGAAAAAAAAAAAGAAAGAAAAAGGAAGACTGAGAGCACAAATGTAGGTCAAGCAGGTGATGATGAGAATCACAGGTCTGCTCCCACAACGCCAGGAAATTAAGTCAAGAAAATAAATATTCAAGCCGGGGAATTTTGCAGTTTCAGAATTATTAATCCCGCCTGGATTTGAATTGCGGCTTTCACTAAATAGTTCGACTTGACAACTGTAAATTTGATGCATATTTTGTTGGGAGGAGCAACTTGAAATCAAAATTGAACATACTTTGGGATTTTAGTTAGTTGTCTTACTATATTTCACTTTTTATTTACTATATTTTAATTTTTATCCTTTTGGGTCTTGGAGAGCTGAAGTTTTGAAAAATTTGTAGATAAATATTGCAATTTTTTTGTATCATTTCTTCAGTTTTTGAGCACCACCATCTGGACAAAATTGTTGTTTTAATGCTACTTTTAATTCCTTTTAATAATTTATAGATAGAGATTGCATTCTTATGACCAGGGATCGTATATTTATGTATTTATGAATATCGGAAAAACAAGTATATACATTTTTAGAATGCGTGTATACCCATTATGGTTCATTAAGCATTTTCATTAGGAGATTTTACTTATATTTTCCAGTTTCTATCCTTTCACTCAATTTAAATGATTCATCCTCATGCGCCTATTTGGAGACAGCTGTAGCTCACTCGTTATTTCGTAGCCAGGAGGCGCTACATTCCAAATCTGGAAGCCATAAAAACATTCTTAACGCCTCCACTTTACACTGTTAAGCATTATTCCTTTCAGTTTATTAAGCAAAGAGGACAACAGGCGTATAAATAGATTTTCTTAATAAGTGAAACGTAGCTATGTGGGAGAATAGAAAGAGAAACTTTGACTCATCATACTTCCTGCTTGGTTGTGCATGGGAAGGGGGAAAAAAAGCAGTTAGTCATAGAAGGGAAAAGGAAAATAAAGTGGGGAAAAGCATGTGGCTGTGTTTGTGATAGTGAAAGAAAGGACACACTTTTTAGTGTTTGTTGTATTTTGCTCAACAAGAAGAATACATTCACTGTAAATACTCTCAATTACAGCTAAAATGCATAAAAAAACTGACAGAACATGAGCAATATATCATCATTTTCATTAATAGTTTCACATTTTAACAGGATCACCTTCAAATGTTGAGTTTTGGTACAATATTTGATTTTGGAGGTATACAAAAAAGTTTTTTTTGGGGTTTTTTTTCTTAAAGTTTTTTTTTTGCGCAATGCCTCTAGAGCAGGGGTAGGGAACCAATGGCTCGGGAGCCATATGTGGCTCTTTTGATGGGTGTATATAGCTCGGGAGCCATATGTGGCTCTTTTGATGGGTGTATATGGCTCGGGAGCCATATGTGGCTCTTTTGATGGGTGTATATGGCTCTCTGCCTTTTTTAAATAATATTTTTTCTTCATTAGACTCTTCTGCATGGATTTTCTCATTGATTAGCAACAGTGAAATAGTGTTCTCAAAAGAATTCACTTTTTTTTTACTTTCAAAGTGGTAAAATGAATAATAAATGCTCACATTTTCATGTATTTTGACTTCTAGTAAATTCTGAGTATGGCTCTCAATGAATAATATTTGAAAATATCAATTGTTTATGGCTCTCTTCGTCAAAAAGATTCCCGACCCCTGCTCTAGAGGAAGTAATCTTATTTTACTGGCAATAATATGTAAGTTTGTACATTTTTGATCTTTTTGTTGTTCTCACCTTGGCTTGTGTAGTTCAGATCTGGTTTGATAAGATGCTATTTTGAGCACTTTTTACAGTACAAGAGTAGGCAAGATGTTAATCCTTTTTTTTTTTAAAGGCCTGTTCTATTTTGGCCAATCAAAGCAGAGTATCTGAGATTGTCGTCCCACCTACTGCTCACGTATCGGCTGTGTTATTGAAATCGAAACTTCATATTAAGTTTCTTGGTCTGGTGATTGTTTAAAGACTGAATTGTTTATTCGCTTTTGTTTGTCAGTAGCTTTCATAACTAGGTTATAGTGGCATAATTAATGATGACTCATTGTCGTATGACTTTGTGCAGGAAAGCCTAGTTTAAAAAAAAAATTAAGGCTCCATTTGTATTGAAAAAAATGTCATAACTTAAGAGTTAAATGAACATACTGATAAATTCTTGATAACTTTAAGTCATTATTTAGTTATACTAACTAATAACTCTTTATACGCATTTAAAAATTAAATAGATGACCAATCAAGGTTTTCTGTTTTTCAGTTATTGGTACTTTTTATTCAGTGTTGCAAGACTATCAGCAGTTGCATGAGATGAAATAAGACACTTTTATTTTTCTATTCTACACAAATATTATTGAACTCTTTCAATGTCATTCATATTGACAGACAAAACATTTTTTTTAATTCTTTTCTTTTTACATTATATATAACAATTCACAAATTTATAAAAAATGTGTGTACCTCAGATGATTGTCGCAATGGCGGGTTTGCCAAACCAAATCATATTTGGTCCAAAATGAGTCCGGGGGTTCATTTTTTTGAACCCCCTTGAAAAGATGATCCATTTTTTTTTTCTCCTTTCAAACTGCGATTGTTCAATTTGATCAAAAATGTCAACCCTCGGAGTGTTTGTTGGCCTTAAAAACATCTGCAATCTAGTATCAGCTAAAGCTTGATTTAGCCAAAACAATATCATCCCTAAGAATGAATCTCGCTTGGATTCCAGGTGCAATTTTCATACCAGAGTAATACTCATAAACATTATATGGCTGATCAGCTATGGTGACTGGTTGAAATTTCTTGACCCACTGCCATTGCCACCATTCATATTCTTGAATAGATTTCTGTTCATTTTTGTAAAAGGCCACCCAAGACTTTTTGAACTCTGAACTCCTGTTTGTAAAATGTTTGTGCACAAATAAGCGAACACCAGCTTTACCGTCTTTGGCGAACAGTTGTAAAAAGGCGACATAGCCGTGTAGTAAGTCTTTTCCTGGGTTCTCAAACTCATTTCCCCTATATATCTCATCACCCACTACTCTAAAGAAACAGTACTTGACCCTTGTTTTATGGAGCCGGGCCTGTAGGCCTGTGTTCAATGGTACTGAGGTATCGACACTACCATAACTGCTGTTAATAACCTTGGAAAACATTGATTTTTGGCCATTGTTATCCTTGAAGAGTTGCACCATCAGTCGTTGGGTTAGCCGTTCTTCAGGAATATCTCGCCAATGAATCCAAGCTTTTCCATTAGGTCCAGCAATCACTTTCACAAGAATTTTATCCTGGGCTAATGTTTCACTGAAAGCTATTATAGTATCAATGACATTGTCACTTCTGTCTGGAATGTCCAAGGTCCAATCAGATGGCGGAAGGCGGGGTGGTGGTGCTTTCCTTTTCCTTGTGGGTACGTTGTCGTTGTGTTGGCTATATTTTTCTTCCAAGATCATAAAAATAAGCAATCCCAGACAAGCCAGATTGCCCCATATGCGTTTGAGGTTCAGCAGTTTCCCATCGCTTATGTTACTTCCAAAGTCCTCTCGGAGATCCGTTAAGAAGTCCATTTGATTTTCTTCCACTGAAAATACTTGGAGTTGTCTCAGGAGGTCGCTGGTGATCTGGTATGTATGAGAGGGGTCGTAACCCGTTCCCTGGTTTGAGTTTGGGTAATGCTGCGTGATGTAAACTTGGTCTACGGTATCGTCGGGGCTATATCCCGTGTTGTGTTGGCGAACTCGGACGATGATCCTGTCTAAGTTTGTTCCCCGATACACGGAATTTGGTGGATTTCGGATGTAATCGGGAAAATCGTTTTGGGCCTGGTAGAGATTGCCGATAGTGTAATAGCGATGTCCACGGGGAAGTTGCGGTAGAAGCCTCTCGTAGTTGCCGTAGTGATGTGACCCGTAAGCGCCCAGGTTGAGGTCAAATGTCAGTCGGATGACGTCGTTGTCGTCGATGTAAACCGTGTTGGCGAACCAGTAGAGGAGAAGGATGCTGTGTTTGGGTACCGAGTGGGTAAAGTCCAGCTTTTTCAAATTGTTGATGGTGTTTACTCTCTCAATACCACCGACGACAGTGAGGGAAAGAAATAGAGAAGCGCAGAAAAGCGCCAGCACACTTGATAGCTTCATCCTGAAAATAAGTTTTAAATGTCATTTGCTTGAATTGTTCGCGCTTTAAAATCATTTAATTTGGCTTTTGATTTTTCAATTTCCTTCCAGGGAGAAACAAAAGTCAAAGGAATGAATAACTGTGTCAAATAAAGTCGCTACGTTACGCTCTCTCAATGCGAAAAAAAAACATCAACAATCTGAAGTTGTATTGAATTGTAAATCTAAAGAGAATGTTGCTGTAGATGGAATTTTGATTGAAAAAGAAAAGACAAACCTTCAGAAGTTGTTTCTTCTTCGTCCTTCTCCGAGCTTTGTCGTCTGTGAGCACCTTTGAACCTTGTAATATATCTTTTCGGGAAATGAAACTTGGCATTTGGCCATATCACAGTTTACATACTTTCACTTTACTTTCTTAATAACAAGGAAGCGAGTGTCATATCATTATTTTGTCTGTAGATGGCACAACAACTTCTGGGTTAGGTCACTTTGTACTATGTACTCTACTTCACCAAAATAACACAATTACCCTGATAAATATGAACCATAAATACTGAAGACGGAGCAAAAAAACAACAACCTTGCAATACTTTTTGTAAATAGCCATGAAATAGGATTTTACTACCTTAGATCTTGATCAATATCTTTATGGAGAACATAATGCTGTTTATTACTGGGAGTGAAAAAAATCAATAGTTTCAGAGTGTTCCTAAAACACACTTCAAATGTTCTTTTCTCGGTAATGCATTTTTGTTTACATTTTTTATAGTGTGAAGCTATTAGATCACAGTATTAGTTCAATGCTCATTATACCCATGACATAATAACATTTTAAAGCTTAAATGTTAAGGTTTAACATTTTAAATGTTCTTTTATTGTGGTAATTCTTCCAACAACCAGCAGAACGCAGTCTTTCCCTACTCAATTGAACTCAACATGGTTTATAAACTTGATAGTAGCCTTGGGACTTGAAAGTATGTACTACCCAAGGTCAAAGGTCATGTTATTCAATTGTGGAATTGAATTGTGTTATTGTCAATGCAGTAGTTGCAAAAAAATTGCATTTGAGGAGTTGGGATGCTTCTTACCATCTGAAAAAAACAGAGTAATAGAATCTTTTTTGTTTTTTTATTCATATTTTTAATCCTTTGAATCTCAGAAGTAAATCTGTTTTTCTTGGAACAGATAAACACACAAATAAAACCTTCCAATCACACAGACTAGTATACATATCCCCAAATATCCTGCACAGTGGCTTTTCAATCCCCATTTGGCATGACACACTTAAGTTTTTCCCTATGGTGGCCTCCCCCATCTTTCACATGGGAAGTGTAAAAGTATCTCATATGCTTAAATATTCAATATAGCAAGTCAACCTACCTCCAAAAGCTCGACACTTTTTTTTTTTTTGCACTTCCATTCCCTTGCAAAAGGTTCGACCTATTAGCCGCTAGTAGACTTTGATGCAAAGGACGCATCATAAAGCATAATTCGTCATGTTATTATTATTATTATTTTTTATTTGTTTTATTTTATTTATTTTTTTCAAAAAGAGGGGGCCGGACCTAAATATATGTAAAATGGTCCAGCCCACATGAAATCGAGTTGATGTAGATACTGTACACAAAAGTATTTTTCTTGGCGGCTTAGTCAGTGATAAAAGTTTAATTTTTTTTTTTTAAGGAATGGACTCTTGCTTTTTTTTTTTAATAATGATAGGGCTAGAATGTAGTATAATGGAGTTTGGTGTACTCGTGTGGCCGTATGTTTGCATTGAAGGCCATGTTTCAAAAGTGTGTAATTATACTTCCTTTCAGGCTTGCAGACAGCTGTTTCTTCTCCTCTCTAATAACACATCCATGCAAGCACTATAAGAACTGTAATCAGTCAAAGTAATTGTTTTGCTTGTAGATTTCATGAGTGCCAATGATACTTTGCTTTTTTTCTTTCATTTTGAGTAACTTTAGTGTATTTTTGTGGGTTTTTTTTTAGACTTGTGTTCCATTTCCAGGCCAATTAGGGCTTTATTATGAGCCATTGTCTGGATTGCTTTGAAATGATTTGTCAATTGAGTGTTTTTATTTATCTTTTCTCAGTAGAATTCACAATTGTTACTCAAATCAAAAGCTGTTATATTACATTTTCTGTTTGCTTGGAATTATTGATATCAAACGTTCCAAAGGTGTTGACGTTAGTTAAGTGTTAAATGCACTTTGATTCAAAGTATTTTGATGTGAGGAATGGAGGACGTATGACGAATTCTGAGGCCTACGACGGCACTTCAGGGCTCGGACAATTAGGTTGTAAATTCCGTTGCTCGAGAGTCCAAAGCCGCAATCTGTTAATCCAGGTGGTCGGGAAACTTTTTGACAGAGAGAGCCATAAATAATTCATATTTTCAATTGTTACTCATTGAGAGTCATATTCGGAGTTTACTACAAATACATTTTACAAAAAATACATGAAAACGCCTGCATTTCTAGTCATTTCACTGCCTTTTAAAGTAGAAAAAGTCCCAGAATTATATTGACAAAATCGTTACCCTAATGCTAATCAATGGGATGAATGCAGTAAGGTTTGATTAAAAACTGGAAGATTAAATCGTAAGTGTCCATATTTTAGCTGGCAGTTTAAAGGAGAGCCATAAGCACCCATCAAAAGAGCCACATGTGGCTCCCGAGCCATAGGCTCTACCAGTTTGCCCATTATGAAATCTAAGATAGTACTCCTTTTTAAAAGGTCTTTGATCCTACTCAGTTCAAGTTTGTCCTTCGAGGATTGGGGGGGCTTAGAAAAAGTGGGTGTCTCCTGTTGCTTTCCAGTCCCAGTTCACATGACAAGCGAGGGTGGGCGGGGCCAGCAAGGGGCGCTTTCAGAGGCAAAGAGTTCGGCCTCGCTTACAAGCACGTTGCACTACAGCTTGGGACAACGCTTTCACACTCACTACACACACACACACACACACACTACGGTAAGTCATCTGCATGTTGTTAACTGTGGCTTTTGTTACTTTCTTGGATGTTGATGAAGTTTTAAAGAAAATTAGAGCTGATAACAGGCTTAATATGCAACAATGTTATCAGGGCATGGAAATTTGGGGCGGTTTAGTGTCCGTTTTGTGTAATTCTGGCTTGTAAATGTGTTTTTTTTTTGTGGAAGACAGAAGGATTCTATTTTGTTTCTAGTATTAGCTGCGTGCAGTTCTCATGGTGATCTATTACCAGATCACTTATCAAGCGCTCATAGCAGAATAAGGGGTGTGTGCTGAGTAGTGTGTGTGTATGTGCGTGTCAGAACATTGAAACATTTTTCTATCATTTTTTCCATAACTTTCAATCTAGCAGCATTTATTATTCTAAAAAAAAAATGTGTTGGAATAGTTGGTACCTTTACACAAAAATGTAGTATATTTTCTTGACATTAAGTCACTGTAAAATAGTGCAATGTCTTCCTAGAAGACAATTTTAATGTTAAAGTTAATGCATTTTTAATTACAAGGAAATATTCAAACTTTATTATTACTGTTTGCCAACATAAAAACTGCATTTTTTTCTTTCTGGGTCATCAACATGGCTTTTTTTTACAGCCAAGAAAGTAAGTACTTAGAAAATAATTTTTTTAGACCATTTTTTTTGCATCAACTTGACCCATTGGCATACTTTTTTGACAATAAAGTGATGTAAAATGGCAAGCATCATTCACTCCTATAAAAAAAGTCTCCATTCTCCAAGCCTGCATGCAGCCACACATTCTTGTGTTGTTGAAAGGCGCCCCGGTGCATTGGCAGGCGAGAACAGACGCCGGCCGGGCGGGCCTTTCACCAATGTTTGATGGCGACTCTGAAAAGGTCATCGTTACCTTGTGTATCTTGTGAGCCTTTTGTGTACGCCTGTGCTGTATCATCAGCCCACGCTGACATGTGAGACGCTCCTAAAATGGATCGTAACTCTACTAAATTCAGTGTCTGACCTGTGTGACCTATTGACCCCTGGATTGTTAAGCTTATCTGGATTTCAATGTTGTCACCTGTTGGGCCAGGGTTTGCCATTAGGTCAATAAAGTAAGATAGTATATATATTTTTTTAAGTAAAGTATAATAGGAAAGGGTTGATTTGATTCTGAGGAATATGTGGAATCATGATTAACAAAAAGGGTGTTTTTTTAATGTATTTTTTTTGTTTTACGAGTGCCCGTTAGAACTGTTGGAATGTACTAGGACAGAGGTTAGATTCCAAGTGGCTCCAGCACTTGTTGTCAGTCAACCATTCAACTGATACTCTTTGACTTTTCCACTCTGGCTCACTACAGGTCAATGAAATCGCCTTTACAGTTTGAGTAAGTTAGTGATTTATGCTTAAATGGCTAGATTACTTATTCTTGTGAGTCTTTGTTATACTTGATACTTTTAAAGGGATTTTTAGCCAGTGGCTTAAATCCTGTTAGGATCTTGTTCTAAAATGTAGTAGCATTCACAATCAGTTGCACTAACGCGTAGACGTGTGTGTAATTTTGTTGGCCATCTTATTTCTGACCAAACTGAAACTCTACATTGATGAGTGATACAAAAGCGAGAATGGCAAAATGCACGCAGTAACTCGAAGACTACAATCCGATTTCCGTTACTTATCAATGTGCTGTATTCAATGGGTACTGCTATGTTTAGTTTATTTGTGCTTCTTTATTTGCTTATCTCACATTGTTTGTCCACAGACCAAACCTTCCTGTTTACATTCTTATGGCCAATAAAAGCAGCCAGTTCAATTATTCAGTTGGATAATCAAAACAGAACCAGCATACACTAAACCAGACAATATTTTTAATACATTCCTTTTTACTTGACTTTGTACTTTAGAATTTTTACTTTACTTTGTACTTTATACTTTTTACTTTACTTTGTACTTTATACTTTTTACTTTAATGATGAGTGATGAGTATGTTAATACTTTAGTCCTTTTTTTCTGTTTATGTTTCATATGTACTGTTAACGGTTGCACTTTTTTATTTGTATCGTATCTTGTGCTGACCCGGCCCATCCGTCAAATTTTTAAAGTCAATATTGCCCCCCGGGCCCAAAACTTTGCCCACCCCTGCACTAAGAAATTAGAGATGTAACCAAATGTGATAGTTTTCAATTTAGTTTAACTAAACTGTCGACCACATTGTGATATTTGTTTCAGTTTTGTATGATACCCACTATGCAGAAGCAGGTTCCAGATTCACTAGAAAATACACCACCCACATATTTACTCAATCCAAACAAATTTAACCATGTTAAAATGAGACCAGGGCTTTTTTGTCCGGCCTGGGAATATAAATAAAGGACAAAAGGAGACAATGTTTAGAAAAAGAGCTCATAAAAAACATTTTAGTGCAGCGCAAAGATCCAAACGACCCGTGAAACTCTTTTTAAATGTCTCTACATTGGAGGGGACACCTTGACCACCCCAACTTAAAAGATTTGTACAAATCAGCCTGGGTTTAATCAGCTCCTAAGATAAGTTAAAGAATTCTTGTCTGATTTGAAACCCCGACTCTTGATGCACGTTTTTCTTTTGTCTCATGTTCTCCTTTCTAATGTATTTTGTGGAAGAGGTCAAGCCAGTTTTTAGCCACCAAAGGAAATAACTCACTCAACATGACTCACGTTAGCTCTAAAGTAGGAACACAACTTTTTGATGAACACTTTGGACTTTTAACACATTTATACTAAATCTACAGAGACTTCTTTCCCATTTCTTTGTATTTACAAGACTTTGCAATGGAAAATACACATTTTTATGCTGGTTATTTACTTCTACCCTGTTTTCCCACATTCATATTTGACCTTTTTTTAATCTTTTATATCCCTGTGCTCAAAGGCTCTTTTCCATTTCATGTTTTTATCCATCGCTTAGCCTAAGAACATCATTTGAACCCCCTCATACACACAGATATGCACACAGAATACTTTTGCGGTGTAGAAGACGACTATTTGCAAAATGTAAGGCAACCCAATACTGCTGCAAGCAAAATTCTTTGGTGTCTCTAATTGAAAACAGCATTGGCGATGACTCATTGGATTTTTCTCAACTGTTATTATTCTGTTGTTTTATAATGGAAACAAAGGAAACATGTCATCCTATAACTGAATATGACACAGGGGAAATCCCTACAGAAACTCAAGATGAGTTGGATGACAATGAAGTTATATATGAGTAAAAAACAGAAGCTATAAATGGTATAAGGCAAATATGACAGTATTTGGAGGGGAAAATTTAATATTATGACTGAATGCTTTTAATCTTAATACAAATTACACCCAATTATTTGTCTGATCCGTTCTTATCAGGGTCAGAGCTGATTTCTAGCTACAGCGGCAGCGCCATGACCGATCTGGGTGTACCTGACGCCCTGGCGCCATGCGGCGAAAGACCCTCGGCCCCAGTTATGGACTTCAGTTACGTGGGCATCGACGCCATCTTGGAACAAATGAGGAGGAAGGCCATGAAGCAGGGATTCGAACTGAACATCATGGTTGTGGGTAAGACAGCTTGATGACACAAGTAAAGGCTTAAATGTTAAATATTTGGTTTGTCAGAAAAAAAACAATTCATTCTAATTTACTTTTGAGTATGGTAATCCTTTTAAAATGTCAGTTTTGGTTTTAGGGTAAGCTGAGCCATGATATTTTTCTCTCTAATCAAGCACTGAAGGAAAATTGGGGCTCTTAAAATGAACTGTAATCAACATTCAGACACGGCAGACTTAATGTAACGCCTCATTCGCATCATTACTGTGATCACGCAGTAATCACGTGCACTAAAAGCATTTCCTACTGTCTGAACTAACATTATGCAGGATTGCTGCAATTTCCTTACCGGGAAGGTTTCAACTTGTTTACTTTCGAAAGGGAATACCCTTCTTTTTTTTTAAATGGCATTCCTTTTTAAAACTCATTCTATTTCCACACTTTATTATCATTTTTTTATGTTTACAGGACAGAGTGGCCTGGGCAAATCCACTCTGATGAACACGTTGTTCAAATCTAAAGTTAGTCGCAAATCTGTTATGGCAACTTCTCAAGAAAAGATCCCCAAGACAATTGAAATTAAATCTGTCAGTCACGGTATGGTTTCTTCCTCCATTGCTTATTTGACACTTTTCAGTCTCAGAAAAGTAGCAATACGTGATTGACCTTGACTGACCTTGCTTTGTTTTGTTTTACAGATATTGAAGAGAAGGGAGTAAGAATGAAGTTGACCGTTATTGACACACCTGGCTTTGGAGACCAGATAAACAATGAGAACTGGTACATTTTAACTCTTTGCATTATATCTGCAATACTTAAACTTCTTGCTATGATTGGCACTATACCCATGTTTGCTTCCTTTTCCCACCATCTTGCTTTTCCCCTCCATTTGACCAGCTGGCAGCCCATCATGAAATTTATTAACGACCAATACGAGGCGTACCTGCAGGAAGAGATAAACATTAACAGGAAGAAGAGGATCCCCGACTCCAGAGTCCATTGCTGCATATATTTCATCCCACCCACCGGACACTGGTAAGAGCACATTTTAACCCAAAAATCGTGTTAGACACCAAAACCCAGACTCACAATACAACCTACGCGCCTGGCATTTTTAATTTAAATTAGCGGGAAACATCAGGGTTCTATTTGAACGCATAAATACATTTCCTCTTGGTATTTAGCGACATATCCCAGAAGAGAGGTTGGCCAGGCCCTGTAGTAGCAAATCACTACGTTTTTTTTTTCTTTCTGGATGTGTTTGTAACAAGATGCATCTGGTTTTGATTGCAGAATAAATTGGTTCAATGGCATAAATGGGTTCAATGGCGGGCAATCTTGTCATTTATTTGTTTATTTGTACCACATATGATCTTTGCGAAATGTGGGTTGTCAAATGTGACTAAAAAGTTAGACACAAAGAGCAAACATTTGCAACTGTAGGATTCAAATAGCTAAACCACATAGTGACCTGCCAAAGCACACACAATTAAAACCACATTATTCACCATAACACATTCGTCCCCATTCAAAACATAATAATATATAATTTATTTGTTTTTAATGGGCCCGGATGAATTTTGGCATTTTTTTTTTTACGAGCAAATAAAAACAGCACAAAGAGCTATGAAATATATAAAATATGATGAGAAACAAAGTCATATTCATTTTGGCCGGGAGCCGCATCCAGCTCGAGAGCCACATGATTGATTGCCACAATCTGCACTAGACGAACTGTTGTATGTGGCCTTGTGGCTTCATTTTAGTCGCGTGTGGGGGGGGGAACTGCAATGTGGGTGGGTGGGTGCCCCTGGCTAGTCGTGGAGCAAACAGTTGTCACTCAGGCAGAGCCGAAGCAGCTGCTCGCTGTTGGCCTCGTGGAAAGACCGAGACTAAACATTTCTTGGATGTTCCGTCAATTTGCCACTTGACTACGTGTAGCTCTTCAATTGCACGAGAGCACTTGGCAGTTTGTATTTACACGGACAGTCCTTTAAAGAGTTATTAGCCAGAACTGTGGCAGCAACTTAACTCGTCTCAATTCTCCAAACTTGCATAAAGCATCATCACAAGAGAAGAAAGTAGGTCATGAATGCATCTGACCTCTGGCGGAGTGTTTGTGTACTGCAAAGCCAGTTCTTTTGTGTTCTTACTATGAATGTTATTGTTTGCCTTTTTTTTTTACACAGTCTGCGGCCTCTGGATGTGGAGTTCATGAGGCGTTTGAGTAAGGTTGTCAATATAGTTCCAGTTATTGCTAAGGCCGATACACTCACCCTTGAGGAGAGGGACTTCTTTAAACTGAAGGTAATGGCAATATACCATCAAAAAGGGCTAAAACCATCATATTTTTCTTAAAGCTTAACCATCTGTGTAATTTAGCCCTTTTTATATGATTTAATGCTTCATTAAGTTGTTTGCTTAAGGAAAGCAGTCATTAATTTCAGACCACTGCTTTTTCTTAACTGGTGTTTTGTTATTTTTGGACTCGAGCAGATCAGGGAAGAGTTATTTACCAATGGGATCAACATTTACCCTCAAAAAGATTTTGACGAAGACGCAGAGGACAGAATGATCAACGAGAAGATCAGGGTGAGGAGTTGGAAGTTTTTGTGTCTTACCCTAAATTGTGCAAGTGGCCTTATTCATTTTTCCATTTTCCATTTTGCAGGAAATGATCCCTTTTGCTGTTGTGGGCAGCGATCAGGAATATCAAGTCAATGGCAGGAGGTTGCTGGGAAGAAAAACTAAATGGGGAACAATTGAAGGTACAATTTTATCTTTTTTTTTTTGGTCATTAAACATAAAAGATAATCTGAAATAAATATTTGATGGTTTTATAAGACAATGCCATTTCCTGCACACAAGCAACGATGCTGTAGTCAATAAGTTCATAATAGTTGTGCTGTTTAACAGCAATTTTAACTTGTGTACTTAATTAAATTAACGTTCCAGACAGGAGGCAGTGTCTCATAAAGGAAGTTTCATTTCCTGCTTTGTGTCTGTCCATACATGCAGCCTTATCTCTATCTAGAAGTGCCATATAAATTAAATTAGATGAATCTTTTAAAAAATGTCTTTTTCTCTGCAATTTTGCCCAAAATAACCATATTTTAAAAGTCCATTTACGTTTGTCGGATTCATTTAAAAATAGTTTGTTTTCCCTATTTCTAAGTTGTCAAAATGTGTACTTTTCAAGAAAACTACACCATCTTAAAAATGTACACTTAGTTTTTTATTAATATATTTGTAAAATTTCAACATCCACATGGAAACCACACAAACTTTCATACCAAAACATTATTAGATTGCATCTTATCCATTTTTTAGTTATGTGCGCATATCACAACTGACATTTTTTCAATCTTGTCTTCCCTTTATCAGTTGAAAACACAGCTCACTGCGAGTTTGCCTTTTTACGGGATCTCCTCATCAGGTCAGCAAATTTTCCATAACCTCAACCTTCCACCTCTACATCACATTCTTACACCCATTTTTTTATTTACCTTCCCAGAACCCACATGCAGAACATAAAAGACATCACCAGCAGCATCCACTACGAAATGTACCGCGTGAGGCGCCTCAACGAAAACAACACAACGGTGACCCAAACCAATGGCGTACCTGAACATCATTTAACTGCCCATGAGATGTAAAAAAAAAAAAACACCTAATCCTCCATGCACATATTTGTAAAAACAAACAAACTTGGAGCCTTCCCATAGTGGTGAGTTAGAAGCAAAAAAAAACTGAGAATTAGTGATTATATGTCCTTTTAATGACTTTCGCCATGTCTTGGATGACAAGAGTGAAGACATTTTTTATTTTTTTTGTCTTTTCTCGTGATCTCCTTGCAGGTGTTAGTTTAACCAACAATTCTGGTGCCAAAAAAAGGACCTGACATCCCACTTTTTTTGCCATGTTTATGTCTTTTCACATTTTATGCTCTTTCCAGTTTGCATGGAGGCTTTTGCAGGGCTTCCAAGAGTAAATATTGGTGTGGACTACATTGTGAGAATGTGTTTTTGTGGTAAAGTCAGCGTTTTTAGTGCACGGAAACGGTCACGGGGAAGGAGAAGGGTTCAAAATGGCAAAGGAAAAAGTATGTCTGAGTGACTTTCACTTAGCGACAAAGTGCTTTTTTGTCGGGGTTACATTTGCGTAAATAACATCAGGATTTTTCTTCATTTTAGTCATGGATGCCACTGTTTGTATTCAAAGATCAGAGTATTTATGCACCATATCAAATGTGAATATTGCTTGACCTAATTTCCCAGACAATCCTTTTTAGGCTCACTCAAGAGTGCCTTATTTATTGGCGAATGTTGTGGAAGCCATGTTGCCTGCATTTAAAGCATTTTTTTCTCCCATTTTTTTTCTAAGGATATCAAGCCCCCTTTTATTGGAATGACCAGCAATATGCCAGTTTTTAATTCATGTTTAAAATCCACAAGCCAACATATTCTTGTGTATTCTTTCCATTTGTGTTTTTTTTGTACCTTTTTATTATTGATAATAGCAAATTTCCTTTATCCTATTTTAAGAAATAAAGATGGTTGTTGTTGTTGTACAAACTTTTTACTTATTTATTTTTCCAAGCTGACCAGATGGTTTCATTTGATTTGATTACTAGGCACATGGTCACAGTGAAATGTTTGAAAAGCCACTATCATTTTAGCTCTTATTATTTTAAGTCTTTTAAAGTGATAGAGATGTCCACAAAGTCAGCAATAGCCTGATTAACACTTATTACATGTTTGGTTCCTCAGTGGGAGACAATTGGAAGACAGGACGGCAGTGTAGACGTCAACATCCTCAGGTAATTACCCTCTGCTGGAGGTTTGCGTTCTAATTGCTTTGACATTACACACACAGTATAGTACACATCTCTGGGGGCATTCTTGGCTTCTGTTGATTGTAAATGTAAAAAAAGAACATTTCAATTCAACCCTTTTGTGCACAATTTGGCATTTTTAACCCTTGTAATGCATTCACTAAAATAAATTGGACGATTAGTGCAAAAACAACATTTAAATTCAACTCTATTGTGCATAAATTGACTTTTTTAATCCTTGCAATGCATTCACTAAAATATATTGGATGCTTAGTGTTGTCAATGGCATAAAGATAAGCATATCATGGCAAATTTTTGTCTTCTGTTAATTTTACATATAAAAAAACTGTTAAAATCAACCTTTTTGTGCACAAATTTACCTTTTTAACCCTTGTAATGCACCCACTAAAATAGATTGGATGCTTAGCGCTAAAATAACATTTAAATTCAACCCTTTTGGGCATAAATTTACTTTTTTAACCCTTGCAAAGCACTCACTCAAATAAATTGGACGTTTAATGCTGTCAATGGCATAAAGATAAGTAATTATGGTTTAAATGAATTTGACATCTATCAATAGCATGAGTTAAATAATATAGTAGATTCATTTCAATCTTGTACATAGTTAATGTTTTTTTTTATCTTATTTTAATTAATGCAGGAAGGTTTTGGCCCTCATTTGTCTTGTCTTTGCACCATCTGCTCTCATGTTTTTCCTCGCTTTTTGCCGTAAAGACTTCTCCCTCCGAGCCTCAGTCAATTTCCATCTACGCTCTCGGCACGATGCCATGTGCTTCGATCCGAAGGGGGTTTGCCGCCGTATGCAAATGGTTCCACTTTATGCAAATTACCTTTGCTAATAATTAAAATTCTGCTCCGAATTCAATTAGCCGACTAAACGAGAGACGGGAGAGAGAGTATTTGAGACTGCAAATTAACGTGAAACAAATGTAACATTTTGGACCTGAATTTGTCACTATTAAGCTGCAATAACGATACTGAATGCCATCAACCCTCCCAGTTCACAAAAATTGGACATGTACTACCAACAATGGCACCCAACAAGTGTTGTCAAGTCACAATTTAAGAATTTCTGTAACTTCCATTGTAATGCTACTTATAGTAAAGGAGCATGATGCACAAGAAATCAGTATATAAATATTAACATGAAAAAAAATCCCCTTGAGAACAGAAAACACATTTTCCAGCTTACATATGGACCCCTTATGAAATATAATGTGTACAGTAATATGGGGTGGGGTGGCTATATAAGTAATGTGGTAAAGAATAGGGAGAGAGGGGAGGAGGTTATGTGGATGAAAGAACAGGTTCGGGAGGAGGGTCATGTAATAAGAATGTCATTTTCCTCATGGTTGCACATTTAGATCCAGTGGTTACTGGCAGTTCTATACTGTACACAGGCTTGTAGGCTAATTCTATAGGGAGACGGCCCCCAGCCCACCTCCCCTGCCGGTGCTGGTTAATAGGGATAGTGTTATAAATCTGCCTCCTACTCATAACATGCCGCTTGGGAGTACGTATACGTATGCACTTCATTAGGGACACCTGCAAAGTCTAATGAGATTCAATACGAGGAAATTCGGCCTTTACAAAGTATGGGTCGCTGACCAGTATGGGGAAAGACCTCAGAATTGTCATGTTTTTTAATGATTTACCTTAAAATCAGATTATTGAACACATCAGAGGTCATTTTTTGTCAAAAAAATAATCTAGAGACTGAATTTTTAAAATCAAAAACATCATATAAAGGTATTTAAGTCTCGGAAGTTCAATAAAGTCAGATTAAAACCTTTAATTTTGCTTATAAATGTCAATGTAACCTTATTTAAATTTAAAATCCTCCATATTTACCTGTTACCAACATCCAGGTGATGTTTTTTTTATTTCTTGGGAAATTCCAGGGCACTTGACAAGATGAGTATAGTACACACACATATAGTATTTAGTCAAAGTGTAATTTAAAATTCTCCTGTTTAATTAAGAGCAGCCCACTTTGGAGTTGCCATTTGGTTGACCTAATTAGACACGTATATGAAATGACGGCTTTTTAATTATCCATCTATTGTCAGTAAAGGCGACAAGAACAAAATCAACTACTCATTTTATTCTGTCGGCCACATTCTGTCAAATGAGGAAGGCCTGCGAGGATGTGATTGGATTTCTTTGTTAATAACAAATAGCATGCCAATGTTCGTCAGGGGAATCAACATGGGACTACGACGACCAGTGTTGAAATGTAATTAGGGCCTTTGTTGATTTGGATGACAGCAATTTAAAGTGTTTAACTAGCCGGCCATGTTTTTGGCACGTGGGAGGAAACTGGAGTACCTGTAGAAAACCCACGCAAGCCTGGGGAAAACATACAAACTCCACAAAGTGAGAACCAACCTGGGATTGAATAATTTCTAAGTGTTACTATCAATAAAATGATAGTTTTCGTGTATTTTGGTGGGTTATTTTTTTCCAATTTGTGCCATCAATCAATTTCAACTTAATAAATTATATAAAGAACAATAAAATTAATATACAGATTGTAAACTTTGTAATTTTAAACGTTCTAAGTTATATAGATTTAAAAAAATATATTACACATTATTTTTTTAACATTAGAGATATTTGAATTTATTAGACTTAAAATTTTGATAAAGTATTTCATTCGGTGCCTCTATATGAATATAATACTAAATAGAAATTAATTTTAGTTCATTCTGTGCCTTTTTATATGAATAAACTACTAAATAGAAATTAATATTTGTTTATACTTGTTAAATTTGTGTTTTATTTCTATTATTTAGTTTTTTATATTCACATTTGGTTTTCTAAAAACACACATTTATCAGTACATAAATATTTCATTGTATATTTCAGTTCTGTGCAATATCCTACTCATAAATTTGCATTCCATTTGTTTAAATATCGCTTTGTCGGGGAAGAATTCCAACAATTTGCCCATTGGATTATAATGTTGTGGTCTGAGCAGGTGTGTGTGTATGGGGGGGCTCCAAGTCGGTCCATCCTGAAGGTTCATCTGCCGAGTAGATGATGGTGCTCTTTGTAATTACGTTGATGAAGGCTGAGCCGGCCGGCCGGCCCCGCCGACGTGACGGCGGGGAGGAGAAGGGAGGGAAATGGAGATGGATGATCCCTCTGGGGTGGAGGCTACGAGACGGGAATGTTGAACAGGTCCAACGCAGGCAGAATATACGGGAGATTTCAAAAGTGCTCCCTTTGTGATGCTCGTAAAAGCCTCATCTAACGTGACCATTAGAAACCTCCACAGTACATTTCAGCTTTCCAAAGGTGATTCATACAACATACTTAAATCTCTTGGTGTGTCCCTTTTAAAGCAGGATTTTATGAGATTATTTTTGGTTATAAACCCTTTTGGGATCTTTCAGGAGGGTTTGGGGCTTTCCCAAAAAAATCAGGCGAGCCCATATTGATTTTAAATAGTCTAAAGTGTGACATATTATGTTATTTTAGTGGTTTTTATGCTATTAATGGTAGTTTCTTGAAGGTTTTTGTAAACATGAAAATAATAGCATATTTATATGCTTTCCATTTTGCTTTCTGACACTATTGCAAAGAATAATAAGAATTATTATAGTAAAACCTAATAGTTATTGATCTGTAGGTCATAAATCACTTCCTTATTTAGTCATTAGCTGCAAGTAAAATCAATCTGTTTTTTTATTTTGTATTCTTTTTATATACCTTTTTAAAATGAAACAAAAATTAGCGGTGGTCATTCAATCATTGACTGCATTGGCAAGCCATATTGATTTTTAAAAGGTCATGTCTGGGTTGGTGCGTCTGAGACCTTGACCTTTGAACTTCCAAGTCATCACAGGGCCTGGATTGGTTGTTGTTTATGGTCCAAAAGATGCTTTGACGGAGGCCAAGTTAGGTTCACCTTTTTTGGTCTTTTTGGCCAAATTCTTTGAATGCAAAGTTGAATTCTTCGACTTCATCGTTCCAGCGTGCCAAGAACTTTTCTTCTTGGTCCCTCCCTCGGGACGGCATCCCAGTGGGGAGAAGAGGCCCGTTTGAATCTGTGTCTGACTGTCAGTTGATGCCCCTGAAGCTTAAAGGTCATGTCATGAAGCGACCAATCCCCCCCTCCCACTCTTTTCTCCTCTCTTTAGCACTTAATGAAGCGAAATCCTCTTGTGAGCGTCAGCGCTTTTGAACATTGGTCACGTTCATACTGGCTTCTTTTTTCTTTTTATCACCATCATTCCGTTGCTATTTCAAGTGACGCTTCTTCAGCTTGTCAGTCCAGATTCCAAAATGAAGGACTACCTTTTCCTTCTATGTTTTCTTTGTCAAGGCTCTTTTTATTTAGCGTGCAACATTCTTTTATATTCATTGAGCAGTCTTTGAAAATGTGTTGATGTGGAAATTACAAGTAATTATGAAGTAATTGTTTTGTAATGAAATAGCAGAGATGGCTCTAAATTGAATATCTATGTAAATGACTCATTCCCAAGCATGGATAGTGATAAATATCAGTTTAATTTCAAATGTAGGTCAATAAATAAGAAAACATAATACAAAAATACATCAGTACCTATTTTATTTTGACAAATTATTCCATTCCAAAATCTAAATATCACATTAGTATGTTAAATTGCACATTTTACTCAATTTTGTACTTTACTACTAAGAATTACTTACATTTGTATACACATTTAAAAATAAAAATGTTGATATATTTTACCACAACAACTTTCAGAAGGGTGAAACAACAAAAAAGCCTAAATTTAAAAAAAAGTCTGAAAATAATTCAGTGAAATGGCCGTAAGTACTTCATAGTATACATCCTATTCAAAGCAATCTACTGACCCAACTACAAGTATCACCTCCCTTACAATTAAACTGAATCAGCATTTTGCCCCAATACTTTAGCATTTTTTTTACCTTTCCTTTGCAATGTCCAATTCAAGCTGCCCCCTAACGTAATGGGAGCATTTTCCCGTTGTACGACCACCTTTGACAGCGCGCAAGAGAGGGTCCCCGAGGTGTTTCTCGCCCACACGCGTCCACTTGACTGATGCGTGCAATGTAGTAACACAGTTTGCCGCCACACACACACTCGCATCTTCACCTCGGGTTCTTCATGGCGCATCCCCCGAGAGTCTGCCAGCTTTACTTTTTATTGCCTGTATCGATCACGCCTACGGCCTGCTGTGACGATCAATACGTTGGATTACAGGGGAAAGTTAACCAGGACCACCCCTCCCTTCCATCTATCGATACATCTCTGCCAGTCAATGTGTAAATCATGTCGAGGAAAGATCTGACTGCTGGAGACCAATTGCGCACTATTCTCGTCTTCTCTGCGCAGCAGCAATCATATAACGCGCAGTAAATAAAATCAAATTATTATTTTTTTACCCTTTTCCCCATGATGGCGCTGTTTATGCAGCAGCCAGTTGCAGTAACTCTGTCCATTCTTATGTTTTTTGTGTTTTAAAGCATGTTTTACATGAAAAATTAGAGGGAACATTGACATACAATACTAGATGCCCATAGCGAGCTATGATGATGTCACTCACACTGGTACTTTACTTTAACTAATTTGAGGGAATATTGCTGGAGACTAAAGAATAATCTTAAGAATTTTATAGGGAAGTTTGTTGTTGATTTGAACTGTTGCAAACCGATACAAAGTCATTTGTTTTTTTTTTGCACAGAATATCGTGTGGTCGTGCATTTGATTTACAGTAATTGGCGTTTTCCATTTGTCAGCCTACTTTTGCTTATTACTATGGCAACCTGCCTCTGTCTTCTTACCGTCACGGCATGCGGCAGAATATGAGCTTGCGATAACCAGATCTTTTGTGCCAGAAACAAACAAGCTCAAAAATCAGCCCAAGTCAAACAGTGTGAACATGTCAACAACAGCATAAAAAATACAGAAAAGTTTCCGTCTTCTTGGCTGAGAGTGGCTCACAAAAGGATGAAGTTAAGCTAAATATTTGTGAACACACCTGAATGAATAACTGTCATTTGAGTTCCTGCTCAGATGGTGACCCTGATTTGATAGAAAAACTATAATTATCCTTTTTTTGTCCTATTCAAATTAGCTTATTGGATATGCGGGTAAAGGGATAAGAAAAGAAAGCATTTATCAAAAATGATTATTCCTTGACTTGGACATTATTCAGCAGCTGATATCATGTCATTCTTGTATTAAAGTGTCAAATCGTCTTAGCGTCTCCTTAACTGCAAGCGATTCATTTTTTTTTCTTTTTAAATCTCTTTAATTCATTATCTTAACACGTTTTTGGCTACTGTCTGTGCTTGGATCTCTGGGTAAGATGGCTGTGGGCTTTACGTGCTGCCATGAATCATCCCTCTTTTCTTCCACACACACACAAAGACGTCCTTTCCATGTTGCATCTGGTTCAACTATGAAAGTGTGACATGAGGTAGTGAAAAATAGGGGGGTTGATCTCTTGAGGTAGAGCGAGAATTAGAGGGGGAAGAAGCCAGACAAAGAGGATCTTGTGGCCCGTATGCTGTTGTTGTTGTTGTTGTTGGCAAACACTCATTTGTGTGTAGAGTCGTCCCCCCTTTTTTACATAATTCACTAGTCACAAATTCAGTTGTAGTTTATTTCAGATTGTCTGTGAAACTATATTTCTTGTTGTTGTTGCAATTTCTGATAGATGACATGTTAAAATGCATAGATTGCATCATTATGTGTGGCCATTTTTCAGCAAAATCTGATTTATATCAAATTATGTAGTTCATGCCTTGCAGAAAATGTTCAGTTTTTTCCCCTTGCATAACAAAGGTAATATTTACTTTTTAAAATTGTTTTTTAAAATACATTTTTTTCCTTTAAAAAGAGCATATTTTTGCTATTTTTCCAATACAGCCTGGAATTTTGCTAAAAAAACACCAAATATTTGAAAAGAGCTACCTTTACATTTTGAGAGGCCGGTTGACCTCATGGTTAACGCGTCACAGCCCCACTGTTCTGAGACCGAGGGTTCAACCCCCGGATCCGGACTGTCTCATGGGGAGTTTCCCATGTTCTCCCCAGGCTTACTTGGATTTTCTCCGGGTACTCTTCATTTGCATTAGTCCTCCATTTTTTCCCCGATAACATTTCTCTTACAAATCCCTCTTATCATTTCTAATGTTGCATTCTAGGGTCACCGTTCCCTTCCCAGACAGCATCCTGAGATTGATAGCATTATCACCCCTACTTAGGCATGCACGATCCTCCCGGGCGCTCATTGCAATTCATCACACTCTCCTCTTACCGTTCCATTAATCTAAATAAATCCGCCGTCGTCTTCTCTTTGCGCCTTTATCGGATTCAACTCCCCCCTTAAGCGCCCTCTTCTCCATTCGGGCGAACCTTGAGACAACAACATTCTTCTATCTCCGTGAACTTGGAATAGATCATCTCCAAGGATAATTAAGAGCTACTGAATAATTAAGTAGACAAAAATGCTCATTCATGAATAATAAATATGTTTATGACGAGACTCTCGCGGCGTCACAGGGCCGCTTCGGCACCCCAAATATATCACGTATACATACGTATGTATCTATAATTTATGCTCTCTTTGGCAGAGGTGGCATCCAAGAATGAAGGCAGTAAAATTGGGGGTGCTTGCTTTCATTGTGCATACTATTAGAGTTGATGGATATATTTCTAAGGCAATATTTCACTTATTAAGCTTATATAGTAACCATATATACTATACTATACTTCAAATCTGTCTTAAATGGGCACCCAGCAGAACTTTATGGAGCATGAATAAAACTAACAGTTCATGAAAAAAATACGACTACATTGGGGAATAATTAGCTGTGAGCAAAAGTGATAAAATGTGTTATAAATCATTTTTATAAAAGGGCATTGCAAAGTATGACAGGAATTTTAACATGAGATTTTTTTGTCTCTCTGTCACAAATTGTTATGTGAGTAATACTATATTCAAAACTACAAAATATCAGAAGGCATTTTAGCCACATAAAATACGCAATTTGTTCCTTTATTGTATGAATTATTTATGAGCAAATGCTTTCTTAGCACATAATAATCTTGGAAGTTAAAAATATTGTACAAGGACATAACATTTGGCAGAAATATGGATGTTATACTTCTGTGGCGCTTTGGTTTTCATTGACTTTGTGAAGTTGTGATCCTTTATTTTTAATAAGTAATTTGAAAAATACTACTACTTTATCGTGGCATAACATTAACATGAAATAAAAAGGTAGGTGCATATCGAGGTATTTTTTTCTTGCTCTGTTACTCTACTTTTTTTCTAACAACACCACAACAAAGACATAATTTTAGTTTGTGTCTTAAAATAGAAAGAATTTAATCAGTTTTGTGACATTATAAATGCCATGTATCTATTCCAGCCTCCCCAAAACAACAACAACAACAACAAAATTTCAACTCAATTCTTCCCCTCTGAAGCTCAAATTAAAATATAAAAACAGGAAAAATACTACGCCATAATATGCACATAACTGCATATCTTCAACACATACTGGAAAAGCATTAAAAAAAACAAAGCTCCCATACATTTTTTTTCCCAATACACTAAAAATAATGTAAAAACAAGCACCATTCCCATTCATTTCATTCAAAAACTTAGATTTCAAATCAAATCTAAGCACCAAACCTCCCATAAGCCCAATATGCCAACATTTAATGCATAAACTTGACTAGAGAATCCTTTTTTTTCATCCCGCAGCCCCCGTGATTACATTTGCGGCGTTCCGCCTGAGCACTTTCCCCACCGTAGCGTCGCCGGCGGACAAATGAGGAGGCATCCAGGCGGCGTTCTCCACCAAAAGCGACTTTGGAGGTCAGTAACGGGAAGGAGGCATTCATCACTCTGACACAAGAACGTAGCACGCCGGGGGAGGTAGAATAACAACGTTATTATACTCTTAATCCACCAAACGTGTTTGTGTGCCATGTAGGATTAATGCACTCCCTTTAATACTGCCATTTATGAATGTACATACATTTTGGGGGATAAGAAAAGGTCTTTTTGTTGCTACTGTTCACCTGTTTTACCCCCCATGTATAATCAAGACTGGCAGGCAAATACTGAGCTAGTCCCATTCTTGGACTGAGTGCCTATTTATTCACTAGAAAAGAGTCATTATGTCCTGGATAGATATTTCCTAATCCCTTGTGGGCACTCATCCCTTAAATGAGAATAGAAACAATCAACAAGGTTGCTCAGCTTCTTTGTCATCTTAAAAAAAAATAGGGGGTGGGGCCTGACAACCCCCTCTATGGTGACCTTGACCCCTAGAAATGGCAATCACTTGTAACATAACAAACACTTTTAAATGAATTTGGATTATGATGCAGACACACTCAAAAAAATAGGTTTACTCTGACCCAGGGGTGGGCAAACTTTTCAGCCCGGGGGGCATATTGACTTTAAATATTTGACAGATGGGCGGGGTCAGCACAAGATACGATACATGTAAAAAAGTGCATCTGTTAACAGTACATATGAAACATAAACAGGAAAAAAGGACTAAAGTATTAACGTACTCATTAATCATCATTCAAGTAAAAAGTATAAAATACAAAGTAAAGTAAAATAGAATGTATTAAGAAATATTAAAATGTAATTTAAAAAAATAGAGTAGAGCTATATATTCATCATCCATTGGGGAAAATTCCACTCATCAATGCAGTATAGACAAACAATAGTGTGTAATATAAATAAATAACAGTCCATATATAAAGGGGAGATATGTTAGATATGTTAAAGTACTCTTAATTGTTTCATCTGCTTCAGTTGAATCCATAAAGGCAAATAATTATGTTTACGCCTGCTATAAATCTGATTAGCGGCGAGTGGCGCTCAGGCAATCACGCGGCGGTATTTTCAGGCGCACCCGAACGCTCCTCACGTTTGATTAGTCGCAAAACAACATCACTTATCAGTTTTTTTTTTGATTAGCCTGCTGTAATCATCAAGTGATCCGTGATCGTGTGGCACTAATTGGCCGAAAAGAAATATCAATTAGTTTTTGGTCATCCCTTTAAAGAAAATGAAAATTTATATGGAGATTTTGCTTTGTTATAAAGTCATTTTTTGGTGATTTTTGTAAAATTCTAGGATTTATTCGGAAAAATAGCTAAATCATGCAACCCTACGCTTACATCCCACCCACGTTCCAGTGAACGGGATGATAGGCTGACCTATGTTGACCTCTGAACTTCACCCTCAAGTAGGCGAGCTCTTAATTGAACGTCTGGGCCAAACATTGATCGGCACGCGCTCATCAATGCCGTTCACGTCGAGGATAGAGACGGGGAGGTCAGCTCGCCGTGTCCGGGACATGACACTTAACTAGCGTGTGGGTTGCATTTCAAAATCACTGCAAATAAAAACATACCGCCGCTCAATAAATATTCCATCTCGTTGGCTATACCGTATGCTCTGGACTATAAGTCGCACTTATTTTTCATCAATACTCTGACTTGGATTAATATATGTCGATGAAAGACTTTTTTGTGAAGGTCAGCTTTTTGTAGTGTAGCTAAATGGTAGTCGTAACTTTTGACCAGCTGCAAATACGAAGCCGATGCCCCCCACCCCCATATGGAGTGGGTGTAAAACAGCAAGGTTTCACAAGCAGAAAGTTATTTATAACCGTCTGGCTGGAGATGCATGGCCTCGCCGGCTGATTAGTCTCTTCTCTTCTTTTCTCTTCTCACTTGCCGGGCTCGCACTCTATCATCTTGTAGGCAGCG
The DNA here is from genome assembly GCF_051989575.1 of Stigmatopora nigra. NCBI lineage: Eukaryota > Metazoa > Chordata > Actinopteri > Syngnathiformes > Syngnathidae > Stigmatopora > Stigmatopora nigra. Next base: position 3,743,649 of record NC_135522.1, read on the forward strand.
TAATTGTGTTTAGCCACCATCCTGAGATCTGGGTGATTATCCAGATGTCACAGACACCATATTCCTTATGGCTGTGGCGCATACTGTACTGTACAGATGGCCTGATAATTGCTAGAACACGACGTAGGACATTTTGCTTTTTAATCACATTCAGGGTTTTTTTTTTATCATTTTCTGGTCGACACTCGCTACTTGATCTATCAGACGCATCTCTTCGATGATGGAGGCCGCCATTTTCAAGACTTTATCGACTTCTAGGGGTGTAAATCCGCAATGTCATGACAATATGATACAATATTAGTATAAGTGTTATATGTTTTGATTTTGATTTTTGTCTGCTCAATTTAATAGGTTAAGTTAGTGCAAGTTAGTCTTTAGCAATTTTGTTGATTTGAGGGAGCCGAGTGGTTGAGTGGTTAGTGAGTTGGACTTGCAGTTTTTGGGCCTTGGGTTCGATCCCAGGTCGGTCCTCAGTGTAGAGTTTGTCAATGTATAAAATACAGCAAATCATTTTTTTTTTGTGCTAAAATCTGTTGGGCATTTTCTTTAATAGTATTTATTACTTATCCAGCTGTGAAGGAAAAACACAAAAACAAGCACTAGCTATTTATTTGAAGTACTGCATCCAACTAAAATGATTTATTAGTACAAATGGGCAATATCAATATCCATTTATTTTTGCTTCCTCCCCTTCAGTTACATATTGGGTGTATAAAAATGTATACAAATGTGTTTTTGAAGTTAGATGTTATTTGATATAGCCTCTTTGCAGTTGTATTGCACAGTCTATAGTCACTCTTCTTGACCTATTGTCTCATAAAATGAAAACATGAGATTGGTGGTAAAGGTGTCATCCAGGGTGTAGTCTGGAATCGTCATGGAAGGAATAAAAACAGGCACACACCAAGAATCATTTAATGTGGAAAATATGTCATCCGTGGAGCATCAATCAAATGACGGTGACAGATTTCAAAGTACAAGTTAGAGAAGCAAGTATGGAGTGTTAATGTTAAACTGATAGATGAGTGTTGTTAGCAAAGCAGGTGTATATTGCAGTACTTGTAGTATGTGCTTAGTGGTTCATGAGTACCTCACTACACCGTACCAGAAGATAAATCTAGGGTGCCGTGTGATTAATGGGGCATGAAGCAGGAGGGAAGGTTTCTGCATATATTTGCATTCATCAGGGAAAATTTCTCTACTGTGAACTTTTCTACTGAAATTATAGCATGTCAGTAGACATTCATAGGACAAGTAGTACTACTACTACTATTAGTACTCCTATTACTATTAATATTAGTACTACTATTACTACTACTATTAGTACTACTATTACTATTAATATTAGTACTACTATTACTACTACTATTAGTACTACTATAACTACTACTATTACTACTACTATTAGTACTACTATAACTACTACTATTACTACTACTATTATTACTACTATTACTACTACTATTAGTACTACTATAACTACTACTATTAGTACTACTATTACTACTACTATTAGTACTACCATTACTACTACTATTACTACTATTATTAGTACTACTATAACTACTACTATTAGTACTACTATTACTACTACTATTAGTACTACTATTACTACTACTTTTTCTACTACTACTACTACCACTACTACTACTACTACTTCTACTACTACTACTAGTACTACTACTACTACTACTAGTACTACTACTACTACTACTACTACTACTACTACTAGTACTACTACTACTACTACTACTACTACTACTACTACCACTACTATTACTACTACTACAACCAAAAGTAGTCACGTACTCTGTAGTTCATACAAAATATGCCTCTGCAAATTGAGCAAAAAAACTGAATCCCAACCCCCAGCAAGGAAAACACACACAAAAAGTCAGAGAATACTAATAAACCAATTCATTTAAACCCCCACCCAGGAAAAAAAAACTCAGCAGAATAGCGCCTTCTACTGTTCCAAACTGCTCGCGCACGTCTCGTGTTGCGCAGGTGACACGCGCCAGTGTTTATCTCACGAGCTCAAATTGCTTGTGCGCGTCCCACGCGCGCATGCGCACTTAACCAGTTGTGTTGAAAAAAAAACGGGGGGTTCGACAAGTACGCGACGGCTACAAGCGCATCCCCCCAGGGAGGAGACGGGTGAAGGGGGCTGCAGTTGTCATAGCAACGTCTGGGTGGTGGGGGTGGAGTCTTGGCCAGTGGGAGCAAGGAGTTTGTTTTGTTATTGAAGGTCACGTGCGCGACGAGGCCCCGCCCCTCCCCCCCAGCTCCAAGTGTGGGGCTGTGCTGGTCGCTCACTTACTTCAAAATGGCTGCACAGGCTCCACCGACGCCGCCGACGTCGATCCGAACGCGAAAGGACGACTAAAAGCTTTGACGGTAGGACTTTTTTTCCCTTCCTTCAATTCGTGTAGCAATGATCTCTCCGCACGCGACGTTTTTTTGCTCATCCACAATGTGGAATTCCGACGGCGAATACGTCAGATCGCCAGCGAATCATGCAAGAATGCTTCCAGTGCAGCCCACTTTTGACATCAAGTACAAACGAGCGCCTTTTTTAAAGAGACAAATCGGGGATTATTCCGATCGTTGTTAGTTCATCAGACGCTCAACCTTAGCTGCAGCAACTGGCTAACCCGGGACTAAGCTGTCCAAGTTCACGTGATTCAAGGACACTTTGCGTTTATGTGCATTTTATGCAGCTGCAATAACACTCTGCTCCGACTTTTCCCCCCTTCAGTATTACTACTAGTTTCAGATCTGTGCTCCAAGTGGTTACAGTTGGTAGATTCTCTGTTCAGATCTCATGTTTCACGTTCCATAACTGTAATATTTGCAAGAAACATGGTAAAGCAAGTCATTCTCTTGTAAACAGGTACATATGACGTTGGATTTTTGCATTTGCATGCTGTCCAAGTCGCAGAAAGGTTCCCAAAACACTTCTCCCATGGACAGCTGTATTGTACTTGACTAAGCTCATGGCTGAAGGGCACTGCAGGGATTCTGACGTTTCTTCTCTTGCTTACAAGACAGCCGCTTCAACCAATTAACCCACAGTGCCAAGCCCTTCTTTTCTCTATAATTGTCCAATTTTCTGGAACTAATTTCAAAACTGGCACCATTGTTAACTAGTGGTTGACACTTCCACCTCACTGTTAAAACGACTTAAGCTCACATCTTGTCATTCCTCTAGATTTTTTTTAATTTACATTTTTTAATGGCTTCTTGGAATGGAGCATGACTTTATTAGGTATGTGATGGAAATTACAGACAGGCATTGCTAGAATTCCAGCAAGAGGATCTCTTTAAGTAGACAGATTGTAGCAGAATGCAACAATTTCAAAATAAATGTACAGATAGAGCAAATATATTTGTTTTATGGGATTTTGTAGCATAGATCTTGTCTCTGTATATTGGGAACAGTCATTAGCATTTTGTAAGCTGAAATTTTTGTATGTAGAGGTATTCGTAAGTAGATGTGTTCGTAAGTAGAGGTATTCGTAAGTAGAGGTATTCGTAAGTAGAGGTGATTGTAAGTAGAGGTACCTGTAAGTAGATTTACTTTTAAGTAGGGGTACTTGTAAGTAGAGGTACTCATAAGTAGGGGTACTTGTAAGTAGAGGTACTTTTAAGTAGGGGTACTTGTAAGTAGAGGTACTCATAAGTAGGGGTACTTGTAAGTAGAGGTACTCATAAGTAGAGGTACTTTTAAGTAGAGGTACTTTTAAGTAGAGGTACTTGTAAATAAAGGCATCTGTAAGTAGAGGTACCACTACAAGAATGTTATTTTTAGCGATATATTGATTTTCCATTTGCACATAAACACCTCAGTCTCTGTAGTCTGTTAGGCAAACACCACCGTGGCGGACCATCAGGGATTCCCTCGCTGTGGCGGCGAGACTATTCACAATGGGCCGTCTCGTGGCAGGCGTCCTGCAAAGCTTCGCCATTCACCACCACGGATGCGACCAAGCTGCTTTGCTGTTGTAGTGAAGTTCCTAATTCAAGGTTTGAATCAGCAGGGAAGTGGCAACAACAGGGAAGGGCATCGTATAGAACGTGTCGGCGCAGGGAGGCCAGGTCACGGGGGCCCGAGCCTGCAAAAGAGCTAGTGTGTGTGTGTTCACAAAGAGGCGCCGAGGGGGCCTCCATAACAAATAACTGACCTCTAAATGCTCAAATTACTTCATAGCTTAGGTCAGGCCTGCAGTGGCGGGCTGAGAGACGTGCTACCAGTCTTTCTCTGTTTTGGTGTCAGCGATCAGATGGGCTCTTGACTTCTTAGTGAGCAGGAAGACTTTACTTGAGGTTCAAAGTTCAATAGTGAGTCTTTTTTTCCGTTTCTTTTCAACGAATGGGGATATAGCTGGTTTTTTTTTTTTTATATACGTCAACGTAAGAGAATATTTGGTGTAAAATCACAAGTGTTTTTTTTTACTCCCTCCCATGCCATTAAAAATACAACTTAATATAACAAGCTAATACCTATTTTTCTAAGAGTAACTTTTTGGTTTATTTAGCTTTCTCTATTTTATATTTGCATTTGATTTCTGTACATTCTGGACACAAAACTAACATAATATTAAATATTTAATATATATAATTCAATACATTTATAAATGCATAATGCAAGGTTACTTTCAAGTCATCAAAATTCCATTTAAAGAAAGAAGAAAAAATGCTTTATTCAGAGCAAAACATTAAATGTAGTATAATTTCGCTGTATTTAATACTTTGTATACATCACTCTTAAATCGTGCATTTATTCTGACTAGTGGAGTTTGTTATAAAAGGCCACTAAATTAATTTTTGAGGTTTCTTTATGCTCAACAAGGGCAATACGTGAAGTTAATTACCAATTCAACTATTCTATTGCATAGCCAATATCATGATAATTGAGAAATTGGTCAATACTCTAGTTCCATTTTAGCCATTGAACCAATAAGAACTCTAAATGTGAATACCCCCAAAGATGATCATCAACAGTCGAGGCAGATGAATCGCAATTGTCAAAGTATGGTTGCGTTTCTACTTCTCTGACAGACATTGCTTCTCACGCAGTGGTCTCTCCAAGTTATTCTTGGGCACACCAATGCTTTCTCCTTTTTCTCGTTGTCAGAAATCATTAACGTGGTCCGCCCCGAGAATAGCTTCAAGTACTTTAGCCCAATCCTCTTTGCAACTAACGCACAGCCTGCTTTGCCTAGCGGTTTGGTTTTCGTGGCCACTGTGGTTTTCTTCTTCTTCTTCTTCTTTGGTCTCATGGTGCAATCGAGACATTGCATCTGCAAAGTTGAAATAAGGTGACAATCAGCCACATGGGGAAATTGTAGTCTGCTCTACAGAAATCTGTATTTTCTTGTCCAATCATCTGACTAATACATACAAATATGACAGATAGGGCCGGGTCAGCACGAGATACGATACAAATAAAAAAGTGCATCCGTTAACAGTACATATGAAACATAAACAGAAAAAAACGACCAAAGTATTAACATACTCATGACTCATCATTAAAATAAAAAGTATAAAGTACACAAAGTAAAGTAGTAAGGAATGTATTAAGAAATATTAAAATGTCATTTAAAAAAAGATAGAAGGGCTGTAAAACATGAAAAACAAATAATAGTGCACAGAGCTACTGCCACTGGCTTCCGCGTGACGACGCCATCTTGGGGAAAAAAAACAAAACGTCGGTGGGCCAGATTAAAAGGCCTAGCGGGCCATATGTGGCCCGCGGGCCGTAGTTTACCCACCACTGGACTAATCCCAAGAATCTTTAACGAAACGACTCAATTTTCTTGCATTTGACGACCTTCCCATACTCACAAACAGTTTACCAACGGTGCACGGAAATGCACAAATAACCAAATACTTCAAATAGCCTGAAGCAGTTTGCCTTTGGTGTTTAATTTTTTTCCGTGTGAGCAAAACAGCTTCTTTCACAGCTGCTTCACGCCGTCGTCGCTGAACGTTCTCTCAAAAGGTTCGCCGCGCTTTTGTATGGTCTGCAGCGTTGGCATTCCTGGCGCCGTGCCCGGTGCCTGCCGCCTCGCAAAGCCCTCCCCCACCCGCGTGTAACGGAAGCAACCCTGTCAAACGCAGAAAAGACAGAATTAAACACGTCGCTTTCACCTTGCACCTCCCGCTTTCCTTCTCTTAAGCCCGCCGTTATGAGGCCGCCCTTGGCGTGCGAGTGCGCCACTATGTCTTCCTGTTTTCATTTGGCTGGCTTTTTTTTTTTTTTGCAACACGGCGGGGTTGGGGTTTTAAGAGGGACGCCTGGCTGTAATCCCGTTGTTCTGACGGAAGGGTGTAATTCCACTATGATGCTGAGCTCATTGCCTGGCCTCCTTTGTAAGCGTCTTTCCGTTCTGCCAAAGGCTGCTCACTAGGAATTTTATGTCTCTTTTCTGTGTGGTCTAACGAACAGGGTCTTCCCATTGGTTGACCAATTAGCACTTTGATTTAACCCCCACATCCTTTTTCCTTATGGGTGAACCTTTTTGATATAATCCCAATATAAACTCACTAAATAAAGACTAATTTCCACATTATTTTTGACATTATTACTGATAAATACCTCATTTGTGTGTTATAGCCAATAACTGAGAATTCTATGTCAGCAACAATAAATGTTATCATAAACTATTTGTCATACAGGTTATTATAGAACATAATTTGTGCTTTATTGGTAGAAATGTTGGGTGGAGATGGAAAAAAAGGATGATAAAGTATAAGGATAAAATATATCAGTGTACAGTATAAAAAAGGCCGACCAGATGGACTCCATCAAAGTGATTCTGACATCATCAAACTACACTAAGCAATTGAAATCAATGGGGACGTAGTTTCAGCCAAGTTTTAATTAATAATTCATATTGTTATTAAATATTTACTTGTTTTATTTATTCATTATTGTTTACTTCCACAAGGACAATAGATAAATATGTCTATATTTACATAAATGTTTACATTTGTCCTATTTGCCCTCACCTTCCGAATTGCATACAAAATGATTCCAATAACTTATGTTATTTTTTTTTTACAGCTGAGAGAAGAAGTGACAAATCCAAGTCTTGAACCGTTTGATGGAAGATAAGAAAAAGAAAAGGCAAGAGGAGAAGAAAAGGAAAGAAGCTGCTCCAAAGAAGGTGACTTCTATCTTCCACTATGCAGCTGTCAATCACAAAAGCTGACATCTGCCAGTCAACAAATAGCGTTGCACTGGGAATTTCCCAAATGACTGATGTCTTCTGTTTTTTCTGACAGTATGCTTAATGTTGTGTCATTTTTTGATACGTAATTTTGTTATCTTGATGGCTTCTTGTCTAAGCCATTTTTGTACTGTCACAATCGTTGATTACAAATATGCTTGCTAAAAAGAGTTTTTCGTGGATATCTACAAATTTTGATTATTTTAGCAATTAAATTATATAAAAATGAACCTTTTAAGTGTTTTAATTTACTATCTTTTTCTATTCCAACAGTAAGCTGTCATGTACTGCCACTAATTGTCTTGTAATATATTTTTCCTTTTATTTTCAGGGCATAGAACAGATAACCAAAGGTGAGTTGCTTTTTTATTCATTAATTTTTAATCTTTTTAGGTACACTAGCCATGATTTATTAGTTGTACAGCTGCTTTTTTAACCCCTGGTGGATTATTCAAACAGTCCCTTAGAAATAATACAAACAAAACAAACAATGAAATATCATTGATCAAAATCAAGTACTTAAATTAACTAATACTACAAAACAAGATCAGCACTTATTTGACTTCAAGCTATTCAAATCAATACAGAAAGGTGAAGTCAACTAGTCGATTAATTGCTTAAACCCCTTATGTACAATACTTAGCAGCAGCATTATGGTTTCTCCCACGTATAGAATTAAAAACTGTCTGCTATTGTTTGTTATTGTATGTTGGATTAAGTACTTTTGAAGTGGAACTGTGATCAATACTTGGAGTTCAGACTACTTTTTGTAATGTTGTGGTTATTTCCTATCAGGGGAAGATGATAATGAAAGGAGAGGGAAAAAAAATAAGAAGGGGATTAAAAAATAAATAAATCCAAAAGCCTCTGTGACCTAATGAGGCTGTGTGTCTATGACTCCGTTACACAGCATACAGGGAGCTAATTAGGAGCCCAGGCAGGTTGTGAAGTCTGAGTAAACAGCCTTTCATACACGGGAGATCTCCAGGAATACCCTGAACGCCATAGTAACAGACCATCATCAGCTCATGCTTGTTTCAGACAGTGAGGCACACCCTGGGATTTAACAACTGGAGGGGGATGAGAGTTTGGCTCTAAGGACTGAGATGGAATGAGTTGTTATAGTAGTTTTGCGAATTGAAGCTGCCAAAAATGATGCTGTTGAGACAGGACGGAGAGAAAAATATGGGAGAGGTATAGAAACAGACGGAGAACACATTCTGGTTTCCCTTTTTGCCAGCATGGCTCAGGGGCCTCATTGTGGGATCAACTGGCCCGTGTCAGTGGCAGCCAGTCACTTTGCTTTTTCCCCAGTTCGACAGGCTAATACCAGCAACAGTGGTAGACACACATTGTTTCACAATGACGTCAAAAAGGCTTAGCGATTGAACATTAAAGAAATGGGATTTCACGTGTTGTGAGGTCCAGCAAGAAGTTCATTTGAACGCTAAGCCTGCCTGCACGTCGTAAGCAACGTGGCGCTTCACTGCTGGAGTTTCTCCAAGATCTATAATTCTTCAGCGTGTTTATGCTTAACATCTCATTGATGTCTCCTTGGAATGCTGAAGCCACGTGGCGGTTATGCATCAAGAATGTGTGCTTTTGCTGTATTGAGAGATGGAGTCAGTTTAATGAAGCCCAGCTACTGCTTGTTCTTGAGGGTGTCTGAACTCAAGGTTTAGAATGTTATCAATGTTGACAAGTTGCACTATTAGAATTTTCTATAGTTTAGTACATCAATTTTTTAAGGCTACTGAACTATCTTCAAAACAAGTTGTGTAAAAATAATGTGTATAGATACACATACATATATATGTATATGCATGTATATATGTATAGATATATATGTTTCGGCATGTATACATATATATGTATATGTATGCATATATGTATATGTGTATATATATGCATATATATATATATATGCATATATATATATATATATATATATATATGCATATATATATATATATATATATATATATATATATATATATATATATATATATATATATATATATATATATATATATATATATATATGCATATATATATATGCATATATATATATGCATATATATATATGCATATATATATATATATATATATATATATATATATATATATATATATATATATATATATATATATATATATATATATATATATATATATATATATATATATATATATATATATATATATATATATATATATATATATATATATATATATATATATATATATATATATATATATATATATATATATATATATATATATATATATATATATATATATATATATATATATATATATACAAATACATAAATATATACATACATGCATATACATACATATATATGTTTATGTAATGTGTATATGTATACACGTGTATGTATACATGTATATATTTCTTTTTCTTTGTTTACTGTGCAGGTCAGTCAAAAGCCGTTACTTTTTAGGAAGAGTGAAAAGGACAGGTTGCTATAACACCTGGGAACGAGCTTTATTGTATCATAGTGACTTGTCCCTAAACCGATTAAAGCACCATCGACTAGATGAGCAAGCGGTCACGGCCAGATAGATGACACTAATCAACATTTTGCTCCATGATAGCAGAGGCCATCTGCCACCAATAAGCAAGCTTGGGAGTTAATGTGCGTTTATATCTCATCTGTGTTTTTTCATTCACGTTTGTGTGCGTCGCCCTAAAACGTGTGCTGGTGTTTACAGTGCGGTGGGCGATAACGTTATGGCAAAGTTGTGTGGCTGCGGTAATTTCACAAAACAAATTAATGTTCCGTTTCACATTGGCTTGATTACACCCTCTGCTTTGTATTGGAGAATGATAAATTGCCATGTGATCCAAAGAGTTTTTTCCTCTTGTCATCATCATCATCACCTTCATTATATTAAACGTCACCTTTTTAGGAGCATTGTTTCCGTTAGCCGCTTTCATCAAAATCCATCCTCGCTTCCTATAATCGTTTTTTTATGTTCTTTTAAAGACGAAATGGGATTAAGTGTTTGTAAATCATATATTTGTGCTACATTGTCAGTCCATTTGATGTTTTTGTAATGATTAGGTAGGCGCAGATTTGCAATATGCCACAATATGCTGAAGCATACGTTCTTTTAAATAGCATTTTCGTCTCCTTTTAATTGTCTTGGCGAAGGGGGTCCTTTTAGGCTTAACTACAGTTTTATATTCATTCATTTCTTTTCTAATTACGCATTGTAATCGTCTCCCTTGCGGAAGTCTATGCTCCCATTTTGAAGCCCCCGGGCTTTTAAAAAAAACGACGTTCCACCATGAAGACATTTCATCACATCAGTGTCTCATCAAGGGATAATTTACTTTTTTAAGCATGGCCTTCCAGATAGGTGCAATAATTTAACACTAAAAATCTGTACAATTCTTCACAGATATTAGAAAAACCCTCAAAACCAGTACGTGTTTTGAATATTAACAACATTTGAAGCTGGGCTAAACTTTTTAGACCACCGTCATAAAAAGGATAGTAACAAAATGTTCTCTAGGCCTTCAATTTGAAGATTAAAGGCTCAGCTTTTAGAAGCTCCTAATCACTTGCTTAGCAAAGTTTTTAATGTTTAAATGCACAACCTCCCCTTGACAGCAGGGCTTCAAACACTGGAAAAACTGAAGCGAGGATGCGGTAAAAATCTTTAGGCAGTTGCGTACATGCAGACGGACAGTTTAGTTCATAAGGCTGATTGAAGGTCTTGCCGTCGAATATTAAAATATCAGCTTTGATATCTGCGTTATGTGTATCCCATGCTATTATTGCACCCAGAAACTTGGTGAAAAATAGACTGTTTTGGGACTCTTCCTGGTTGTACTGCTCAAGTGACATCCTTTTTTTTATTTGTCTAGATATAGGCAACACTCTTTCAAAATTTGCAATCCAGCAGATGATCTTTTTGATTTATAGAGTATCTAAAAAATACCACGAATGACGATTCTTCTTAAATTTTTTCCTTCAAAGTAACACATTTGTACTCTATTAAAACCATGAATATGGTTGTGCAAATTGGGAATTATGGGTCATCTTATACGAGAGAAATGGTAAAATTCAACGATTTTAAGGCAATTTTAAGGGTCTGGTTTATACGCAAAGGTGGCCAATATGCAAGAAAATATGGTAGTTTAAAATCTATACATAGGTATTCATTGGATTGTAGTTTTTGCATGGGTCAAATGCAGACATTCTTCCATTTTCTTTGCTATGAAATCCCCCCAGATGAGCTTCCCACCCACCTTGAACATTGATATCTTAAACACCCAGCCAAGATCGTCTTTCATATCAGCCAAACTCAGAAGTGGGAAAACGAGCTAGCCTCCTCCCTCCTTGTGCACATTGCCTGCGGGCCACGGATTGATGTACATTTTTGATGAACCGGGAGAATTCTCCCGTCGACCCGTACGGCTGAGGACGCTGTTTTGCAAATAGGCTGTGGGAGAATCTAACTGATCTGCTTTCAAAGTGGCGGGCCACACTTTAGGGGTGGGGGGGGGGGTGCTTTTATTCTACATTTGCTCTATTCTTGCCATCACACATTTATGCACACTTACTTCTTCTCTCTTCCGCTACGTGGCATTCTGTAGACAAGTAGTGTTCTAATTATAAGCGGATTTTCGACCTAAGCTGGTTTCCGGCAGTGAGACTGGAGCTCGCAGTGGCGTCGGCGTGGGGGGTGGAGTCTTCCAAACACACACACACACACACACACACACTCGTACACACACAGTATTCTTTTCATGGCTTGCTGTACCTCGTTCCTGTGGATCTGCTCTCTTTCTCACTCCCTCCCGCCCCTTCGTTCTCACTCGTTTTATCTCCGTTCTCTGATTGGCTGAGAGTGCAGACAGCCGTACTCTTCCCCTTCCCCCCCCTCAAAGCTTCTAGAAGAATTGACGTCATACGCCAGAGAATCCCGACTTGTTATTTCATTGATCATTCCTGACCAAGGGAAAACCAGCTCAATCTCCAGTTGGTATCGCACTGGTGCACAAACATGTCCGACTCTGCGAACAAGCGAGTGGCTGTAGTCTCCACGACGGCATCCCTTCCTCCCCTCCGCGTGGGCCCCCTCGTTGCATAACGCTTTTGTTTTGGTGTGTTGGAGCTGGCCCCGTCAACGTGTGTGTCATTCATTGCTTGAAAATGCGCACAGAGGCAAAATGAGCCAATGGCGTTCGGCCTCATTCATTCTACTGACTGTTTATTTCATTCTCGTTGTTTATCGCGATGAGGATGGAAGAGAGGAGCATCACTTTGGCTTAGTTTACTTCCTGTAATCCCCTTGTGCCGTGTTTGGATGCTGAGAGCTTGTTTATGACTTCCTGTTTACATTCCTGTAGACCACTGTCCATATTATGCAATGAAATGATACATGCTCAGAGGTGATTATCCACCGTGCTCTCTGCCCATAATGCAATCTGACCCCCGGCACACGCTTTGTGACCTGCAAGAAGCTAATCTTTTTTTTTTTTAACCTCTGGGGGGGATCTCTTGACCTTGGACCTCCATTCAGAAAGACTTAACTTTTCTCACAATGATTAAAAAAAAGGCATGAAAATGTCACACAAATACACAAAGAAAATATCTTACTACAAATACCTGCAGTGTGTGCAACCTTTGGCTCAGAAGCCACATTTGGCTCTTATCATTCTGCTGTGATAACCTTTGACTTTGGAAAATAATGAATTTAAATTTAAGTTTTAATGGGTTCCTTCATTTTCAATTGTAATTCTGAGTTATAAGATTTTAATCCTTACTGTTCCATTTAAATGAAAAGTGACCATGACCATTTATAAAAAGACAGTGAAGAATAGAAAAAATACCTTGCAGCTACACACTGCTGCTAGTAGTGTTTTGCATTATGTCTTTGGCATGATCCCTTCTTAGTCAATGATAAAAATGCATCCCATGTGTATGAATGTGATCAGTACTGAAATGAATACACTGTGATGGCCACCCACTAACAATGTTACTTTCTGCATTTCTCTCTCCTTCTGTCCCACCACTTTGGTTTCTCCAGTGCCAGACTCTCCTAAGCTGGACTCCGTCCCTCCTCCCCCTCCTGCCAACCCCAGCGTCACCCCAACCGTACCCCCAAGCAGTGGCGATGGCAAGCGTGCCCACTGTGGAGTCCAGCCTCAAACCAGCCCACAGACTCCGCCGCAGCCACGCCACCCGGCCCGAGAGGTGCCCCCGCGCTTCCGTCAGCAGGAGCACAAGCAGGTTCTGAAAAGGGGTCAGCCACTACCCCCAGGGACCCTGATACTGACGTCTGCAGGATACTCCAGCACCCCCGAAGCTGCAGAAGCCAGCAACCTTGATTCTTCCTCAACAAACCCACCTTCAGGTCAGCAAATATATGCATTTATTTACTACATATGACAGAGGAAACATATTCCATTTCAAATTGACATACATTCATTTTCTGTACCGCGTATCCTCAAGGGTCGCGGGGGTGCTGGAGCTATCTCAGCTAACTATGGCCACCAGACAGTGCATACCCTGAATTGGAATTAGATTCAACTTTATTCAACCTATACTTGGCGAAATTCAATTTAGAGAGTTTAACTAGCCTATATGCATGTTTTTGGGATGTGGGAGGAAATCGGAGTACCCAGAGAAAACCCGCACAACATGCAAATTCCACACATGGAGGTCTAAATCTGGGTTTGAGCCCTCGATCTCAGAACTGTGAGACCAAAACATTAACCACTTGTCCCCTGGCCCACTTTCAAGTTGACGTTGACATTTAAGTACTAATTCCAAAATTTATTTCACTATAAGAAACAACGTGAGTTAGATGTTAGAAAAATTGCCATTGTTAACTATCCATATGATAAAACAGCCCCAACATTCCAGTGCTGTATTTTTTATTATGGTATGTACTGGTACACTTTTATCACCTGTGTGTCCAATGGCTGTTTATTTTCACTCTGTGTGGTTGGGAACTGGAAATGGGAATCAAGGAATTCCAAGGAAGAACATGCAGAGTAAACACAGCTGGCACAACAGTATGCGTTTGTCTGTTTTCCTTACGGAATGTCTGCGTATCTCAATGGACAAAGTTCTCAAGCACTTTCTCTCTACTCTATATCGTAAATTGAAGGCATCTCCATGGCTATCCCACATCTTTCCATTCCTTCTTCTTCATACTCCTACACTTTGCTGAACTTTACTAGCTATTTTCTGTTTTGGGGTGGGGGGTGTACGGAGTTAGTTCGTTGGCCGGATTTCTCGGTGGGCCTGACTTGGCATGGCTAAAAAGCCTAAAGTGCAGCGAGATTGGCGGAGATGGTGAACGTGGCAGAGGTCCAATGCTGTGGGCTGAAGTGACTCATGGTTTACGGTAAAAAGCTACTGCTTCTCTCCACCCCTCTTCGATAGGCCTCCCCGGTTCTCCTTTCAGACAGAGGAGGCGCTTCCCTCGCTGAAGGTGGAGCTGGTTGTTCATTTGTCAGTTTGTCAGACCGTGATAGGCATGTAAATCAGTGGCTCTTTTCAGGTTTTGTTAGTTCAAATTAGATTGTTAGTGTTTATGTCAATGGCAGCCAATGGGTTGAGAGTTAAATGCATGGTTGAAGATAATGGAGTCTTGGGTTCGGTGTTTTTTTTTCTTCAATTGAAGAAAATGTGTGGCTACAAAACAGTTGGAAATGTTTTGTATGCCAAGTGGTCAAGATAATAACACTCACCTGTGTTCTGTTTACCATCCCTAATGCACTTGTATAGATAGCCTTGATGATTATAATTGTGATTGTTAAAGAATACTTCTTGCTAGCTTTTAACAGATCAGTTGTTTGTTAAAAAAAAAAATTCCCAGTCTTCTAAATTATCCATTAGTCCTACATCTTAGATTTGTATTTACTTTTTACAATATTTTTTAACATTACTCTATTTGCTTAGAATGAATGAATGGAAAATACTTCTTTCTTTATTATTAGTTCTGTCCATTTCCAATGCAATCATACATATATATATACATATTTTTTCCTTTTTCTCACAACTTTGCCACACCCATTTCAGTTTTTACAATCATTTTTTTTTGCCTTTTGTAGTATAGATAGAACAGATTATCTTGGCAGGTTTGTCTATGCATTTCGGCTACACAAATATGCTATGTATTCCATGTCTATTTCTATGAAATTCCATAACTTGTAAGTAAATAACCTCATTGGCTTTTGCTATTCACGATAAAAGCATACGAGAACAAAACGTTCCTTGTAAAAAAAACCAGGGTGAGTCCATGTATGACTTGATGTTTGTTTCTGATGACACTTCTGAAAGCATTGGGAATTCCCTTTGAGGAATTCTTCTAATGTGACTAAACATAGCTTCTCATTTGAAAACAAATCTCTGATGCTTTGTTTTCCTTGCATTTCCTCCACTGCAATTTGCACCAGAGCACCACATGCGTACTCCCCCTTTTCAACGGCATCGCGCCAAGTCGCATGTCGCTGGCCCGAGGTAGCAAGGATTAGTCCACGCTCCATGTATGTCTGTCAGCTTTCCCCATTATTCTAACGGTTTCTCTATGTTGCCATTCGCTTGGCTCCCACTTCGTATCCCAAGGCTCTTTTCACCAAGAGGAGGCGTGTGAGAGCGAGCTATTTTAAGACTGGCATGTTGGAGAAAGCCCTTGACCTGGTTTATCCTTTCTGGTGGGGGAGGAGGAGGGGGGGGGGGGTATAAAGTGGAAATTATGACAACATGCATGTGAACTTTACAAAATGCCAGCCTCTCTTTGTCCCTTCCCCTGTGAATTTGTTATTTAGTAAAGTTGTGGTTTGCAGAAAGTACATCTAGGAACATGTAAAGTATTCTATTGGATGAAATATGAAATTCAGTGGGATGGGTTTTTGTTATAAGGGACAAAAAATGATAAGTTGAAATACTGCAGACAGTTATTCATAATGAGAAGTTGTGTTGTGTTATTTGGATAAGATTTTTTTAAATGCACTCATTGAATTCATTTTAAAGTCAAAAGGCATTCAAAATTTGACCCTACGTAGTTTTCAGATTTTTTTTACATGGTCTGTTAAATAAGTAACTTAAAAAAAACACAAAGTTAAGATAAATGATGGATTTCAGCTTTAAACTCTCATTTTTTTTAAAAAAATCAGATTAAAACTGTCTGCTTTTCAGATAGCCCATAATATTTAAGAATATTTCAATTTCTGGTCCGCCACCAAGTAATTTTTCTTCAACAAAAGATGGAGGAGTGACAATTTCATCAGTTATAATAACATTTGTAACTCCAATACGATATTAATAGGAAATATGGCAGTTTATAAATTAAACTCCTGCCTTCTACAATAATAAAAAAGACTGAAGCTTATACAGTCATATTTTAGTTGTAATCAAACATTTTGAAAGGCAATCCATTTCTTTAAGGCTGGCCAATATCCGGATTAAAAGGCCGTATGTGGCTCGCGGGCCGTAGTTTGCCCATGTCTGCCCTAAGGGACTTCATTAAGCCGGGATCAGTCCAGCTGAGGCCCAAACATCCCTGCTAGATTACTTCCTTCTTCCATCACTCAAAAAGCATCTCCCCTTGACTTCATTTTAGGCCGTCTCCATCATTGTTGCTATTGATCGGACTTTACCAGACACTGCAGATGGTTTATTGAATTAATACACTGAAATTTGTCATATTTAAAGGTAAACAATCTTTCTTTTCTGATTTGAGCTATTTGTTTGTACACACACATGGTGTCAATTTACAGTTGCTGTGCAAAATTGTGTGTCAGTACGTAATATAGCCTTACAATCACGAGATTCAGTGGGAAGAACACCAAACATTGACGTATTGTGTCACGGTGCGTGGGTGATGGTATCACTGTAGCAGTGCACAATGTCAGCCTTGATCCAGGGAGATGCTGCCATTTTTTTTTGTTTTCTATTGCTAAGCTCTCTTGTTTTTTCCGTGGCCTCTGTTAATTGACTAGAACAGCATTTTCTTATGTCAAGTAGCCTTTCCTACATCCATTTTTTTGAGGGAAATAACTATGAAATGGCCAGATTGGTTGATTATGGTGCTGAATTTATGCAATGGTAACAGACTATTATGGTTTATGGGGATGAATTTGGTTTTTCAGTTGTTTTTTTTCATGGTTACCAATGAAATGGTAAAAAACAGCTAGATTATGGTGCAGAATTTGGATTTTTATATTTTTTTTATATATATGGTCATCAATGAAATGGTAAAAGACAGCCAGATTATGGTGCTGAATTGTTTTTTTTTTACATTGGCACAATTCAATGATGCCTTTTTTAAAAGATTGTTTGGAATTTTTGTCTATTTCTTTTACCTGGCATTTACGGCAATGGACATTCAATCCCCAAAAATCACTGCCACTCAAATTAGATTACCGTCAAGCCCCATCAATGGCGGTAAATAAATCCAAAACCCAAACAGACAGTAGTCATCATGACCTGTCTGAATTGCATCGTGCTTTCTCCCAGATTCCACTTTCTCTCTCTCTCTTGACTCGTTTTCCTACTCAAGGACTTTCAATTGTCCATGACAGTTCTAATTGACATAAAGTGGCCTTAGCTAAATATTTAGTCAATGGTTAAAAGATCCAAAGCTGTATTCCAAAGCACCCATCTTTGTTTAGTTTTGCCTCATGCCATTTTATTTAAGTGCCTGCCTCTTAACGGTCCATCCACGCTACCTATACCAACAATAATGCTCTCAGCTGTGCCATCCCTTCCCCCCAACCTGCCTTCTCTCGGGGCTTACATTTCCAGCAAGGGAGCGTATCCGTCGTCGGGATAGGAATAGAGCGTGATATAAATAAAGCTAGTCGGGGCTAGATAGAGGCGGCAGAACCCAGCCAAAGCAATGTTGGTAGGAGGGACGGAGCATGTGGGGTGAGGAAGGAAGGGAGGGAGGCGTTGGGAAGCCAGGGAAAGCGAGAGGGGGGGTTGTCTCATGCCGCGCAAGAGCTGTGCAACTTCTTGGCAGCATTTCAGAGAGAAACCTCGGTGGCTGGCTGGGTAAGCCAAGCAGACATATTGAGACAAGGATGGTCGCCGTGTCGCACAAAAGATAGTTCCTTGCAGGATGGTCGGGAGGCACCTCTCCACAGGTATTTCATAGCAACGTGCTGGCGGATTTACATCTCAATGCTTCTTCTGTGTAGTTATTTTTCTATTTTTTTTTCATGGCTGGTGCATACGCACTTTAAAGCTGCGGCAGCAGTGCATTGTGGGCATGCATGCACGCGCAAGAGAGAGTTGTGCGCCGCATATGTCGTGGCGAGGTAGACGTTTCATGCTTTCATACGATCCGAGGGCAAAGACGCTAGCTCAAAAGCATTTTTTTTTGGCTCAAATTCAGGACGGAGAAAATGGCGGTCCTGCTCTGCTCAGTAGAGTGACGTTTACAGAAAGACTGTGCCGCCATCCGTCCGTCCATGTGTGTGTGTGTGTCAGAAACACACTGCCCTCTTTTCCCCATTGCGTTCTCTTCCGCCACTTTTGTCTGCAAGCGTTAAAAAGTAAGCTGGAATTAAAGGCAGATGCTCAGCGCCATGCCGCCGAAGCTGGTCTTTGCATGCGAGCTTAACTCGGAGAGGGGCGCCTGTAAACAATCGCCACAGACACAGTCAAAATGACTGATGGTCCGTCCATGCACGTACGTGGAGGTATTTGCGTATCAATGTGTACTGGAGGCAATCCAAGGGAAGAAAATGATGCAAAGTATTCAAAGCAGTCGTGCAGATGGAGGATGTTTTGTGCTATGAGCGTATCAAGCTGTGCATCGTGCCAGTCTGAGGTCATGACTCTGATGGCCTTGCTGTCAAAAAGGCTGAGGATGCCTCAGCTTTTTGGCTGGTGCTACTGATCATTTATGTGATCTTTCAGGAAATACCGTCTCTGCATTTTTACATGCCGGGTGAAATGAAAAATGTCCTTGTCTTGGTTGCTGCCAAGGTGAATGTTTTCACAACTTACGAATAACTCCTTTTCTACACTCATATTTTTTCTTTTTTTTTGTGATTGCCTAAACATGCAAACAGTTCTATTTTTTGACACCCGTTACCGAAATCGGTAAAGAAGTTTTAGAATAGAACTCATTAGCTGTTACCATGGTAATGCAGCTTTGATATGGTTGTCACAATGTACATTCATGCCTATTTCTCATCCATATTTTCTTTTCTGTTTATCCTCCTCTACACAGAACTGCCCTCACAGGGATCCCAGTATGATAATCCCCTCTGGGGTCACCTGCAAGTTGAGAGGAGTACCCCAAATCCTGCAACTTCCACTAGTTGCGGCGATCAACTAATCCTTGACCAGAAAGACTCAGAGACTTGGCCTTGTATTATTCCTAGCCAGAGCAAGGCCCCCGAAAGAAGATGCTCTTCAGAGACTGACCCTGGTCATTTGACCAGCAGCAGTAGCACTTGTAGTACCAGTAGTAATACTAGTAATAATAGCGATTGGTGTCGTACAACGAGTATGGCCACAGGGGCCAATGGCCAGACAGGCCACTTCTCTGTCAACCACCTAAACAGTAAGGCCAACACTGGACTCAGCCCTGCCAATCATACTGGAACCAACATGCACTCAAGCCCGGTTCCTCCTGCCAATCGAAGCTGGGGTTCTGGGTCTGGACCGTCTATGTCCTCCTCCGCGGTGAGCAGTGAAGGGAAAAATGACAGTCCGCTGGGAGTGGGGAGCAGCAGAGGTTGGGGCTCTTCGTCATCCTCCAACACCAACTGTAACTTGAACTTGAACCCTAATGCTAATCCATCCGCTTGGCCTGTGTTGGGCCACGATGCGGGTGCAGCAGGGGCAGGCAGCTCAGGGGGAGCCAATGTCATTTCAGCCCCTCAATCTACATCCAATTTCTGTAATCCTACTGGCCCCCAAACATCTCAGACCAGCACTTATACTGGAGCCAATACTAACAGTAACTCTTCTTCGGGTATTGGTAGTGCCTGGGGCAGCGTAATGACCTCTGACGCATCAGAGCCACACCCTTCCGCATCCACGAATGTGTCTTTCAGTTCAGAACCTCAGAACCTTAAAACTGATGGACCAAATCACATTAATAAGCAGGAACCACTTAGTCCCATTCACCACCTGCCAAGTTGGGGGAACACATCGGTGGGCCTGGGTACGGGAAGTCAACAGGCATCGGGAACCAAACAGCTCAATGGAGAAGATACTACTTCTGTTTGGGGTATGGGTAGTGACCCAAAGGCACCGTCACCTAAGGAGTTATCTGGCTGGGACTCTGGATGGAGCCAGGGTGGAAATGGGTCAGGAAATTCCGGAGGCTGGGGTGAACAGTCGAGCGGAGACTGGAGCAAGAAGCAAAATGAAGACTCGCAGGGAGGCTGGGATGGCCCCAGCTCTCCTCCGCAGGACCCCCAGACTAGTTCTTGGAAGAGAGCTGTCAGCACAACTGCTGCTAGTGAAGGAAGCAGTGACAGCATGGAAGGACACCCGAATTCCAAAAATCATTCATCCAGAGAGCCCCCTGCTCCTCTCATTCCTGCCCAGGATCTCGACCCTAGGGTTTTATGTAATACCGGATGGGGACAGACCCCTGTTCGCCAGCACACTTCCTGGGACATGGACAATGCGAAATCCAAGAATGACATTTCGACTGAATCCTGGGAGGCACAACAAACAGGTCCTTGTGGTCCCCAGGGGCCTTCCAATGCTAATACAGGTCCACCGCAAAGAACTGACACTGGGAGCAAGAATGAGGTGGTGGCCTCTCAGGGAGCTTCAGGTTGGGGAGGAAACTTAGCTGCTAGCAACCAGCCCAGCTCTGGCTGGGGAGATCAACCCAACAACATTAAGCCCCCAAGTGGTCCAGCTGGCTGGGGAAATCTACCGAAAGGAGGCCCCACCTCCAGTATCCCCAAGAGTAGTCAGAGTCAGTCTTGGGGAGAAGAGAAGTCAGCAGGTTGGGAGGATTCTCACGGTAAGCCAACAACCCAGAACTGGGGAGAGCAACCTAAACCATCCCACAGTTGGGGTAACAGTGGAGGAAACAACTCTGCCAATGATTGGGGAGAACCTGAAGATAGAAAAAAGAATATACCCAACTCCACCTGGGAGGGAGAAGCCCCAGGCTGGAAGGAAAATCCTCGTGGCTGGGGAATGCCTTCATCTGGGCCGCCGATGTCTGGTGGCGGGGCAAAACCGGGCTGGGGGGAGTCCGTTAGTCCGCGTCCCAGTGGCCCTCCTCAGGGTTGGGTAGGCAAATCTCAGGACGGACCCAGTGGTGGTAGCAGCATTGGCGGTGGAATGGGCTCCTGGAGTGGACCAGGCTCTGTAAAGCAAGGCTGGACTGGTGGTAAGCAAGAGTCCTCATCTGAATCTACCGGTTGGGAAGAACCGTCTCCCCCGTCAATCCGACGCAAGATGGAGATAGACGATGGGACCTCCGCCTGGGGCGATCCTGGTACCTATAACAAATCAGTCAACCTCTGGGACAGGAACAATCCAGGGATGGCCCAAGCCAAAGCTACTCCCGGAGGCAATAATCCAATAGGACCCAACAACAGTCATCCCCACTCTCACAATCACGCTTATCAAGGACCTCCGGCACCTCTACAGAATCATGTCCAAAATTCCCAAAACCCAGTTGCCACAAGTGGGTCAGTGGATCCGGTTTTGCAGCACCACTCGGGCCCAACTCTTAACAGGGGTCCTATGATGACTCAAGGTAAGACATCATCATTTATTTACTATGTATAGATAGATTGTTGAAATGTACAGGAATGGATGCTTCCCAATCGTCAATGAATTAACCAAAGCCACTATTATTTTCTTATAATCCCTTCACCATTAATCATACCAAGAAAAAGCAGTTAGATAGTTTAGACAACGCACTGTTAAGCTCCAAGCTGTTGATGGACTTGAAGGTAATATGTTGACCTTGCTTGGCCTTTGTGGATTTACATCTAATTAGCTAGCCAAATGAGATAAGCTGTGCAGTCCAATTTCTGAGTGAAGCTCCTCACATTACACAACACCAGGCACGTCTTTCTAGCTAACCATCGGTTAGTTCAAGGAAACGACGGGAAGGGTGTAGACAATACACGCCTTTTTGAATAGAATCATTCAAGCAAGTGCTTCCAAACCTGGAAAACACTGCAAACAGTTTGAGATCCATCAAAGCGTGTGATTTTTTTTAAGAGCTGCCAGAAATGGACAACGTTCTGACATCATCCAATTAGGACAAAGAACCCCTGCTGTTCTGCACATGGTACCTCATGTTTAGTCCATGGTGCAATTTTTTTTATGAAAGCATTTTCTCGTGGCAGTAGTTTAGCCAATTGTGTGCATTTTTAAAGGCATTTCTGGTCACTGCTATTAGACGTCAAAGGCAGAAACAATATTTTGTGGGTGTGTGGACACTGCAGGCTTGAAAATGAACTATAATTTGCAATCCGGCTTCATGTCGTGCTCCCGTCCTGTACTAAACTCTACCTGGCACTGCCACAGACTCACAGCAGAGATGGCATTTTCCATGCCAAAATTAACCAGACATCCTTCACTCCTGTCATGCTATACTATCTCTTATTGCTCACTTCACATTCTGATTTAATCCAGCTTCATTTGCTGTTTGTGATGTTAAATATCTTGTTTCAGAATACAAAAACAAAGGATCATAGAAAGTAAATGATGACAAAGATGCGCTTTGATACTGACAACAGATCTGTTTACTGTCTGATGTCTTTCTTACACAAAACAGGCTGGGGTGAGCTATCTAGCTCCCATTCTAAGCCAGAAAACTCCTGGGGGGATTCTGCACCTTCAGCAGTCAACGTGGACAACGGTACATCTGCCTGGGGAAAACCCACTGGGGTCCCTAGTGGTTGGGGCGATGGCAATCCAGACAACTACAGCAGGGGGAACCCAGCTATGACATCTGTATCTTGCAAGCCTGGTAAATTCATGAACATTATTTAATAATATTTGAAAACATATTGTAAGAGGCAGTGTTTTCAAGATGAGTGAGTCAAGGTCATGGGTAGCTTTTGTGCGTTGAAGCAGACCACACAATATTTCTACCAACTTGATCCTGACCCCTAGTGGGCTCCAAATAAAATGCAATGAGTTAAAACTGAGGAAATTGGCCTTTTTTAACAGGCTTGTTTTTTTTATATCTAGCTGCCAAATCTATGCAAGATGGATGGGGAGGCGGTGGTGATGAGATGATCATCTCAGGAGGGCAGTGGGATGCTGAAGAGGGAGACATGTGGAACAGCACGGCTTCCCAGGAGAGCAACTCCTCCACCAACTCTTGGGGGAATGCACCCAAAAAGATACAACAAAAGGCATGACGAGGATTCATTCAGAAACAATTGCATGGAAAATGGCGATTGGTCAGTTGCATTGATTGAATGTGATTTTTTTTTTTTACTACAATCCCAGGTCAAAGTACCAGGAAAGCCAGAAGATACTTGGATCATGAATCGTCTTATCAAACAGTTGACAGACATGGGCTTTCCGGTAAGTTAACCATTTTTCTATGACTCTCCTCCAGTCATTTTTATAAGTGGGGCTTTGTCATTATTGCTTAATTAATTCAACAAAAAAAGTCTTCCCTCAATTATCGCGACTTCATTTATCGTGAATTCTCTTCTCTTCTTTCTGCTATTAATTATTACTATTATTTTTTTTAAGTTCATAAATATGTGAAAATCCACGTTGAAACTCGTAAACAGAAGCCACTCCCCTGTTTTTCATTTGCGACTAGGACTACTTTGCAGTTTTTCTTTTATCGCGGCCATGTCTGGTGTACATAAACCTTGAAATTCGAGGGATTACTGTACTTTTTTTTACAAATTTTGTCATGTTTCTCAGCGGGATCCGGCAGAGGAGGCTTTAAAGAGCAACAACATGAACCTGGACCAGGCCATGAGTGCCCTCCTGGAGAAGAAAACTGAACTGGATAAGAGGGGGATGGGAATGGCTGGCCACGACTACAACGGGCTTATTAACAAAAGCATGGGCTGCCCTCGACCTCCACTTCTTTCCAAAGAACCCTCCACGGATCCCCGCTCACCCTTCATGGATAAAGTGAGTCAGTCAGTCTGCCTCAAAACTGCTTTATTAATATTAATGCCGCCCTGTGGCATTTTTTTTTCTGGTGTCCTAGATTTGTCTCTTTGGGAATATTTGATAACAGTGTATGTTAACGAGTGCTGGCAACCTGCCCTCAATTTATTTGTTTAATGAAAATTAAAAATGAAATGTAACATCTCTATTTAGATAACACTACGACATTTGGTGTTGGGAATAGAAGTAAGAATGAATAACTTAATGAAATGCTAATGACTATGGAGCATATATATGAACAAATTGGTGGAATAGAGTAATATGCATGGCTACATAGGGAAGAAAGCTTAGTTTGATGGGGGCACTGTGCAGGAAAGACATTTCTACTCAAGAAATTATGATACATAATCATCAATTTAATTTAGATAATAGATTAATACTTTCGAGCCAAGTTTGAACTGCAAATGTTCATAATCCTCAGAATTTGCGCCATATTCTGATATCTGAAGTACTCCATAATAGTGGACCAATGACCCCAAATCACGTTTTGGGTAAATATAGTACACAAAAAAATATTTTCCTCCCAAAAAATGTCAATTTAGTCTTTTACAAAAAATATTATCATTTCCAGCCATGGTATGAATGTTTAATTGTAGTTGAAGTGGGTTGAAAAATGTGAAATGTAATGCATTGACTGTGTTTTTTCCCACAAATACAGAGTGGAATGTTTGGTGGTGGAGCAGCACAAGCCCGGGCCATGCCTCAGCCGCCTCCTCAGCCTCCAGTGCCGCCTCTCGGCTCCTCTCAGCCTAGTCTCCGCGCTCAAGTGCCTCAGTTTCTCTCCCCTCAGGTAGATCAACATAAAAAAAACACTTGTAAAAGGGTCTTCATTTGACATGTGACGGTCGTTATTGCTCCCTCAGGTTCAAGCACAGCTATTGCAGTTTGCCGCAAAAAACATTGGTCTGAATCCTGCACTTTTAACCTCGCCAATAAACCCTCAACATATGACTCTTCTCAATCAACTCTACCAGCTGCAACTGGTGGGCATCATTTTTTTACAGTTTACCCAAAAAATATCGACCGTGTTTTCTGCACTATAAGGCGCAACTACAATCGGCGACCTTATTTTAAACCCTTTTCTATTTATAAGATGCAGTAGACCTAGTAAACGTACTGATGCCCAAAAGGGAACATCATACCATGATTAAGCAAAATTGATCCATATACAAGGCGAACTGGCATATTTTGACAAAAGTCTTTATAGTGCGCCTTATGGTGTGGAAAATACAGTATATTTTGTCGCATATTTTTTATGTAAAATGTATCGTGCTTACCTATAAGCCTTAAAACTGACATATACTTAACCTACAGGCTTACCAGCGTTTACAAATTCAGCAGCAGATGTTACAAGCGCAGCGCAATGTTTCTGGACCCTTTCGACAACAAGAGCAGCAAGTAAGTCGCCCTTATCCTATCCCCATCCTATCCTAGTCATCTCTATCCTCCATTGTATCTGTCAACAGCAGCTAATGAGCGAAACATTCCCACTCTTCTCATTCTAGGTTGCACGTACAATCAATAACATGCAGCAGCAGATCCAACAGCATCAGCGTCAGCTGGCCCAGGCACTGCTAATGAAGCAGCAGCAGCAACAACAACAACAACAACAACAGCAACAACAGCAACCCCCCCACTCCCACACAAGCCATCATCATGGCGGGACCAAATCAACCCTTGATTCATTTCCAGGCCACTCCCAGGCTCCGGGCCTCCCTGACCTGCAGACCAAAGAGCCGCCGCAGTCTTCTCAAAATGCTTATAGCCCCTATTCTCTCTGTGAGTGGTCCGATTTACCTCGTCAATCTGGAATAGAGCTGACTTTTGAATTGAAATATGTTCTGTTCCACAGCTGGATTGAATCCAAATATGAATGTAAACTGCATGGAGGTGGGTATGTCTATGAAGGACCCACCCCAAGCCCAGTCGCGTCTGTCGCAGTGGACGCATCCCAATCCCATGGAAAGCCTGTCGGGAGGCTCCTCCCCCTTAGAACCCAACATGAGTAAACATGGTGAGGAAGTACTAATTATACAGTTATTCAAAAATCAACACCTATATCATTGATGAATTTTAGCAATCCTGTTTTTTAATAATCATTTTTATGTTTTTCTATTATGAATCCATTACAAGTTGCATTCCTGCAACGAATCAACCCATATAAACATTAACTTATTTTCCAGACTTTACTACATATACTCCATTATGACTTATGCACGTTTTTTTTCCTCTTAATTGTGTATTCTTTGGCTGCTTCCACTTATAGTCCGCAAATACGGTCATTTGCCCCTCCCAGTGAAAATGTATTGCACGTCTAGATTTGTCAATAGAAGGAAAAAAAACATTTTTTGTGCATGAGAGAGTCAAACATGACATGTTTTTTGAAAGATTGGCAATGCAACAATTATGAATTTATGAATTTGTTATCAACTTAAAGTGACCTTGTTTGTTACCAACTTTTAGGTACCAACTTGGGCCCTCCGGGCAAGCCTCCTCAGATGGATGACTCTTACAGCCCTTATAACTTGATGTCCAGCTCAGAGTCTCCCAGCAGCCCCCTCGTGCCTCCAGACAGCTGGGGCCAATCGAAAGGCAGCAGTGACAAGATGTCCAATGGGACAAACATCAACTGGCCCCCAGGTAAAATTTGAATAAAGAAAAAAAAATTCAAAAGGACGACACATCACTAACTCATTTCAAAACATTTTGTAGAGTTTTGTCCAGGCGTACCATGGAAGGGTCTCCAGAACATCGACCCAGAGACGGACCCTAACATGACACCGGGTAGCGTCCCAAGTGGTCCCACAATCAACACTAACATCCAAGATGTCAACCGCTACCTGCTGCGTGACAGAAGTGCGGGTAAGACTCAGATTTTACTTCCATGAAACGTTTCATTGCTGCTCAAATACATTTGAATCAAAATCTTGAACGCATTGACATCAGAGTCTGCTTCTTTACTCTTTTGTTGTCCACTTTTCTGCTGAAATCTGCTTCTCCAATCATTGTTTGTAGCACTCTTGAATTCTCTTCTGTTCCGATTCTTATCATTTCTTGTACATTTTTCTTTTTTGTTTTCTTTTCATTTCCTCTCTGCTATCTTCCCTTTATTTGTTTGTCGGCTGCCATGGGCTCAGGCTCTTCTCCCACTTCATCTCAGAACGAGGCTCTGCCTCCCTCCTCTGATTGGTCAGTCAGTGCCTACACTAGTTCATTCAGTCTGTCCTCCCCGGAGACAGACGATGCAGGTACATGGCTCATGGATAACCCCCCCTTTCTTATCTTTCCCCCTGTTTGCGGTGATTAAACTGCGGCGGATCAATGTTATCCTCTCCTTTCCTTCCTTTTTCCGTAACACCACGAGCCCTACCGTTCACTGGAGAGCACCCCCGACCTGCCTGTCCAGTCATTTCACCCGATTTTAAATAGGTCTCATTAAAGCTTCCATCCTGACAGCTCACCTCTGTTGCAGTGCACAGCCCCTGTGGTTTTGGTGATCCTCCCTTCTACCCATGCATGGGAAATGGGGACAGAATAACTGTGGCATTTAACCTACCGATCTGTTTCTTTTTAAGTCTGTTTTTTTTTTAACTGTGCATGTAAAATGGGTAAGTTTAATGCCTTCTTTTTGGAATTATAAGTCGCACAAACCAAAAGAAAACGCGAAAAATGCATTATATAAGTCACACCACCTAAATAAAAACACGAAAAAATCCTTATATAAGTCGCATTGGAGTGTAAGTCAAAATTTCTATTTTTTCCCATAAACCACAAACATACATGCGTTGAAGTATCCATAGTAACATGGAGAACAAAATGCTAAATAGGAATCTGTTAGCATGAAGGTTTTTCAGATAACTAAAACTTTTTTAAAAAATAAAATCTACATAACTGGCTGTTAGTGGTCAGTGTAAAAAAAAAAAAGAGTATTAGTCGCAGGCCCAGCCAAAATGTGGAAAAAAAGTGTGGCTTATAGTCCGGAAGATGCGGTACGTCCACAACACTTATCAAAAGGCATCTTTGACTTGTGGTTTTGTTTGGAAAATGCATGGAAATAAAAATATTTTAATGACATTTATTCATTTAGTACTCTGGCACCAACTTATGTTCATCCAGGTAAACTGTCCGAGATGAAATCCACTTGGTCGCCAGGTCCAATCTCCCACAGTCAAGCCTCTCTATCCCACGACATGTGGAAGGTTCCTCAAGGACCCCGAAGCAGTTCCACAGCCCCCTCTCGCCCCCCGCCTGGCCTCACCCACAGCAAGCCGTCCTCAACGTGGGGGGGCAACTCGCTTGGTCTCTCTCAAGGCTGGAGTAGCTCTTACACCACAGGTAGGCCTTCAAATAATACATTTTCTGCATTTGACAAGGTTAGACCTCCAAACTATTAAAAAAACGGACGTCTTCTTTTGATAAATCTATTTAAATTCACAGCAGGAGGATAAAAAGGGCCCACCTCATTGTCAATGGCACTGAAAGACTTGAGCATGCCTGGAATAGATAAATGAATATGTAATTGAATTAAATGTTGTATTCTATTGTTATATAAAAAGTATTACATGTATTTTTCACTACTGTCTTTCACATTGAAGGTCGAGGTCGTAGATATTTGTCCTCTGAAGTCTTCCACTATCCTTCTGCAGCAGGAACCACGTGGAGTACAGACAGCTCCAGCAGGACAAGTAGTTGGCTGGTTCTGAGGAACCTGACTCCACAGGTCAGAAGCTCCGCCCATTTCGCCAACGCTTCACGCCATCTCCTTGTCCTGCTAACCTTCACCCCCTCTCTCTGACAGATTGACGGTTCGACTCTGCGCACACTGTGCATGCAACACGGGCCTCTCATCACATTCCACCTCAACCTGACGCAGGGCAACGCCGTGGTCCGTTATAGCTCCAAGGACGAAGCCGCCAAGGCTCAAAAGTCCCTGCATATGTATGTATTAGCGCTCCCTTTGGCCAATCCTTCTCGTCTTTTCATTTACTTCCATTTTTCTCATCAGGTGTGTGCTCGGGAACACCACCATTCTCGCCGAGTTTGCCGGAGATGAAGAAGTCAATCGCTTCTTTGCACAAGGCCAGTCGCTAGGCGGAACTACGAGCTGGCAAGCCAATCCGGGCGCCAATCAGAGCAGGATGGGCGCCTCCAACTCGGCGACCGGTCACCCCATGGGCCATGCGCCCCACTGGAATAACAACAACAATGGCGGCGGAGGCGCCGTCGGCGCAAAGGCCGGTGGGGAGCTGCTGTGGGGTGGAGTGCAGCAGTACTCTAGCCTATGGGGGCCCCCTAGTGGAGAGGAGGCTCGGGTCATGGGGAGTCCAAGCCCCA
Source organism: Stigmatopora nigra (assembly GCF_051989575.1). Taxonomy (NCBI): domain Eukaryota; kingdom Metazoa; phylum Chordata; class Actinopteri; order Syngnathiformes; family Syngnathidae; genus Stigmatopora; species Stigmatopora nigra. Next base: position 3,773,359 of record NC_135522.1, read on the forward strand.
TTAATACGCTGCTGCCTGGAGACCTGCTGAGCGGGGAGTCCATGTGAGGACAAGGGAGCCAAATCCTTGCAAAATCAAAATGGAGATAATCAGCACGGGAGTAACCAATGAGGCCAAAGGAGTCCCAAGTCCTCCTGGCCTTTTTCTACTCCACTTTTTTTAGGTTTTTTTTTTTTTTTTGGGGGGGGTTAAACATTGAGGAAGATGTCTTTTGTTGATTTAAAGAGACACTTTTTCACAGGAGCAAACTCGTACAGGAGTGAAACGCGTAGTTGTGACGGCACAGTGACTCCGCTGCCGCCTTTTTGACTCTTGCCTTTCGGGGGCGGGGGGCAATCGGAAAACTGCACCTCAGAGACCCGTGAGAAGGCGTCATTCCCAAAGTTTAAAAGAAAAGGAGACAGAAAAGAAGAAGAAAAATGAAGAAAAAAAATCAAAGCGCTGGTTGGACCCTTGGCCCATTTCCGGACTGTCAGCACTAATATTGGCCTTAACCTCGTTCCCCAACCGCCCCCACCCAGCCTCGCTTCCCTCGCTCACCCTGAACACCCTTTGAACACACCCTCATCTCTGAGCCAAGAGTACACGCTAACGGAAACCGCCACGGCTCAAGTCTTCAAACTACGAGGAGCCTCAAAAGGAACGATGCAACTCTCTTCGCCTTGTTCAAGCCATTTACTTTTGTAGTGCTTTTTATTTCCGTTCTCGAACCATCGCAAACCAATTCAAACGGGTTCACCAGAGACCAGAAGGAGGTTAGTTCGGGGAGGTGGGTTATCGGGGTGTCTCAACATGTCCAACTGGATACATGACAGACATAGAAAATGAACCACTGCTATTAGTAACACCAACAAAAAAAAGAAAACAAAAAAGAGAAACCCTTTGGATGCACTTCAACTCGCAGTTTAGCCATTTCACTGCACCTCAAGACAGGAAGAAGGTATGCACTCTTTGCTCCCCCCACGCCCCAGCCGTGCCCCCTTTTTTGTCACAAAGCAACCATTTTGAAGCGACGTGCAATATAAACCATAACAGACTGTCCCGTCCACACTCCCTTACAGGATGGAGAACCACAAAATAACTCTTTACGACAAGACCTGCGCCACCACAAGACTATAACTGCCACTAAAAACTGAACCCCCCCTTGAGATGTGTGAATGTGTGTTTGCGTTGTGTGAGCTCAGGAGAGTAGCAAGCGAGTCTGTCTGATGTTCTAGAAATTACTTAAAGCACTTCTCAGCAGGCGACAAATGTGTGTGTGTATATGTGTGTGTGTGAGAAGGCGTAAAACCAAAATGAAAGGAGCTTATATTTTTATTTTCCCCCCTTTTTTGCCCAAATGAAGGGTACTGGAAACGAATGAAGTCCACGTGAAAAGCCTGGTCTCTAATAGCACTTAACAGGACCCTCCCCAGCCCACTTCGCCTAAGCTGAGCCCCCCCAACCCTCAACCACTTCATTGCCGAGATGGTAAAAAGTACAAGCAACACTGGCATGTGAAAATGACTCCTCTGGTTCCATCCTACTTGACTCTATGGGGGCCCAGAAATGAACATGGTAGCAAAAATGATGATTATGGTGGGAGGGCGCCAGAACACACCCTCTTGCCATTATTATTTTTGTTTCTTTTTCAAAACAAAGCCTTGTTTCCCAGAGAGGCATGTCCCACTCGCGTCATTGGAGGCCTGCCATCGTCCCGGCGGCGTGGCCGCTGAGTGCCTGCCTGCTTGCGGGGCTCCGCCTTCCGCAAGCAGACTCCACCTCCCCCAACTACCCGATTCCTCTTCCTCCTGGCCCCAAAAAACGGCTCGCCTGTATTCAACGAAATACTACTATTCTACTACTACTACTACAAGAACAACTACTACTATTACTACTGCTGCCCTCAGCAAAGTCCACTTCCACTCTTGAGATTGGAGGCATTTTGTTGTTCTCATGTGACAGTCCATATTTGCTGTTGGTGTTTTTATCATTGCTGATTTATGATATCATAGCTTTATGCAGTGTTAATTAAGCCCATTGAAAGGGAGCATTGGTAAACACAGGAGCCCACTTGGTCTGGGCTACTCCCTCAGAATCAGACTCACCTACACACACATACACACTGGTGCTTTGTTTCACTTCTGGGAGCACTCAGTTCCACTCGGAGCCACCTCCACTGAGACGCAGCCTTCCATTTCTATGCAAAGAACAAGGAGTTGTGAACTCGCAGCCATCGCCCCGCCCCCTGAACCAATACACCCACCCACCCGTCCGCCAAATGTCACCACTCCACATGCCACCTTTACTACCAAGGCAGCTTCCCGTCAACAACAACAACAAAATCCCACCCGTGCTCACCTGTTTTCACCTGTTTTCACCTGTTTTCACCTGTTTTCACCTGTTTTCACCTGTTTTCCCCCGTTTTCACCCGTTTTCTTCAGTCTCGTGCCAACTGACATCCAAATAACCGTAATCATGTCATGACACCTCCTCAACAGGCAGGAGGAAGATCAAGAGGAGACCCAGCTGCTTTTTTTTGGTTGTCTTTTCACCATTTAAGGAGGAGGCGGTTACATGTCCGTGTACTGTTTAAGGTTCGCACCGGGTTTATCTCTTTTTAAAAACCAAAAACAGAATCCTCATTCTTTCAACAACAACAAAAAATCGATATATATATATGGAAACTCCAAAAGTTTTCGAGCTGTGCACATTTGAAAACTGAGGCACTGGTCCTGTTTTCCCGCAATCTGTCGCCTTGTCAAAGTCACGTTGGAGCACTTTGAACCTCCAGCCTGAAAGTGGCGCCAGCTTGGAACAGGAACACAACTCCAGTTCGGTACCAAGTCTTAATTTCTATTTGATTTTGATTTTTTGCTCTCTCTCTCTTCCTGAGTCACTTTTTTTTTGAATTATCATTCAACAAAACAATCACTAATGCCTGTGTTGTTATTTTTATTTGTTTATTTGTGTGCATAGACTCCATACTGGACTTAAATAACAAAAGTGGTTATTAAGTCGGACGTCAAATGCACTCTTGTTCCTTTTATTTTAATATTTTTTTGCATGAACTTCAAGGCAACTGGAACAAAAAAAACAATGCGTTTCAATCATGGATCAGTTAAGGGGGTCCTAAAAAAAACAAAAAAAATGAAGAAGCTGGCGTGGGCAACCTTTTCAGTTTTTTTATATAAGTCCTGCAAGGGATTAAAGAAGATTTAAAGAAAAAAATGTATCTATTAGAAGCATTAATGGGCTTTTCTAAGAGTTTTTATTTCTTCTTAAAGTGACATGATGGAAAAAGAACATTTTCACAGGGTTTCCGACCCCTACTTTTCAAACAAAATTCCCTGGGTTGAATATGCACACGATAGTTTTTACACATCACTGGCATCTCTGTGTGTATGCTAATTATATAGTTCTGTACATGTGTGTATGTTAGTCCCATGCACCCCCCCTCCCTAGCATTGACAAAATCATAAACATATCAGACGAGTACAAAAAAAATAATGAAAACAAATACTTGAATCAAAAGAAGCGCCAATAATGTAATGTGAACACATTTTATAGTTCTTTTTCTTTCCAATTCAAGAAATGTTGAAAAAGGATTGACTTTGAAAAAGGTAAAACAAACGTACGTGTGTGTTTATGAGTTTGTATTTGTGTGTTTGTGGAAATGTTTGCGCAAAAGCTGCTCGTACCGTGAGTGCGTGTGTGAATGGAAACGAGTGTAAGGGCCATTTTTGTTGTTTTTTTTTATTTTCCAACTCAGTATTGTTGTGTTTTTTAGCCTCTATAGCGTTGCACTGAGTGTCCTCATCCAAGCTAAACCCAACGACATGACACACAAGTACCGAAAAGGGGGGACAGTTCAAGTGTACGTGTTTACTCAAGGACTAAAAAGAATACTACGTTTGTGTGTGTATGTGTGTGTTTTGTTTTTAAAAATGTAATGTTTATCTACCTTTAGTGGCTTTCATTGTGGACAAGAATCCGAGGAAAGTATGAATCGTATTCGAGTATTGCACCAGTTTTTTTTCAGATTTACGAGGTGTGCCGGAAAAAGATTTTTTTTTTTTTTTTTGGAATATATCTTTTTTTGTGTACCCCAGATTCCTGGAATCTTTCCAGCACACCACGTATAAACCTCAAAGAAATTAAAAAAATTAAAAAATTTAAAAAAAATGTTCAAAAAATGGAAAAAAAGACCAAAAAATTAAAAAAAAAAAGTACTTTTTTGACCGACCTGTGGCCATCGATGTTTTGGGGGGGTAGAAGGACTTCTGCTGTTTGAGGTGCCTACCTTTTTATTTTATTTTATTTTTAATCTCTTTTTTTCACTCATTTCATTGTATCTGCCAGGCCGCTGACAGTTTACAACACAAAAAAAAACACTTGTTTCCCTCTGTAGTTCCAAAAGAATTTAAATGATGGAATGTCAGGGAGAAGTAAGTATTAAAAAGGGGGAGGGGTTTCAACAATTTTAACAAAAACAAAACAAAAAAAAGGACAAATGCTTCCATTTTTGCAAAGTGCAACACAGAAAGAAGTTTTTCTCGTGTTACTTTAAGAACTCTGGGATCGAACAGTGTTGTTTCGTTCTGTTTTTGTCAGACTTATTTGAAAGCCTGTATGTTTTTGTGTTGATTCTATATATATTTTTACTTTATACAAAAAGAAAAATGAGAAAAGTTTTAAAAAAATGTTTAAAAAAATGACAATTGCTCACTATCTTGCACACATGAAAAAGTGGAATGGCGTCTCAGGAAAAGGCCAGGTTTCCCATGAGTATACCAATTCCACATCATTTTTAATGTACATTTATTTGTATGACGAATATAATGACGACTCATCTAAGCACTGAAAGTTATGGATTTAAGAAAAAAAGGAAGCAAATACCTGTCGTTTTTTTGGAAATCCGTAGCAGTTAACGTAATAACCAAATAATGGACTTTAAATAAATATGGAGTGCTTTATATATATAGTATATATCAAATCTATATATTAAAATTGCTTTACATTTCAAAACAAATGTGGATTGTTTCAACAAAAAAACAAAAACAAACAAAAAAATAGATTGAGGAAGACAGTGAATATGATGCAAAATGCTGTTTAGTTATGTTTTTTTTTTTTTTTTTTTTTGAGGTCCCATCCTGACTGAATCAGGAACGTCGTGCATTATTCTCTTACCTTTTTATTCGTGTGAAAAGATGATTTTTTTTTTTTTAATATTAGTCAAAACGTTGAGATATTTGTGGAAAATGAGGAGCTGGTTGTGAAGGAACACGAAACTATGCACAAAGTTTGGGATGAGCGAGTTAGTTCATGGCCTGATTTATTGCAGGGGGGTTTCATGGGGTATGGGGGTGGCTTTTATGGGGGTGGGGGGGTCCACTATTGTGTGTTTGTGCCCTGATTCCGATCAACCTAGCGTTACATTCGCGCCATGCTGTGTATTTCTGAAAAACCAATGAGCGTCTCACTTTTTTTTTTTTTTAGCACTGTGGGATTCCAGCCTGTCACCCTTGAGGGTTTTTATTTTATTTTATTTTTTCAAGGGTGGTATCAGGAGATGTTTGGAGTCAGGGTTGGGTTTTTTTGGGGTGGGGGGTTGTTATTGAAAAAGAAACCATGTCTGTACTGAGATTTTACGATTTTTTTCAAAGTCAGTGGCTTGTAATGTTTTGATTTTGATTTTTTTCTCTCTCTCTGTGTGTATATCTCTTTCTCCTCATAGAATGTGATTGTTCAAATGACATGCACCGAAAAACAAATGTTTTCATGAACTTATGGAGCTTCTTTCAGATATTAATAAAATAGCAATTTTTTTTCTCAGCTGTTTTATGGAGATACGTCGTCGTCTTTGTGAGACTTCAATTGGGTGCATCTTCTTCTTCTTCTTCGCAATTGCTGGTGAGGAATATTTAAAATACATCTTTTTATAAAAGTACTATATTTTTTGTAAATTATGTATTTATAATTAATGTAATTTTTTTTAAAACTATCTAAGATTTAACAAATATAGACAAATTGCCGACCATTTGCATGCCAAAAGCAGTCAAAAGTATTAACCCAGTTTATTCCTTTATTTCAGTATTTAGAAACAGGATAGGCTCCAGCACCCCTTGTGAGGATAAGTGGTTCATAAAATGAATGAATAATACTGTATTTACAATACTATGCAATGCACCATCCAAAATATAACTACAAATATGTTCTCCCATTTTCTTATACTTTCATCTTGTAGTTTAATTTTGCTGTTAAAATGTATAACTTTTTCAAGGCCCTTTTTTAGACAAAATGTCCTTTTTAATTTGACATTACATAATGATTCATGCCATATAAAAGAATTGTAATTAATTTAATCGTAACTCACTTAACTGTAGTTACCTTAATATTATATTTTATTGTCATTATTACCCCCAAAAAATGCAATATTTAATGAGATTAATGAACACCAAAACAATGATAGTCTAAGAAAAAACCCTCATTGGGCCGAATATGGACTCCCTTCATTAGGTCTACTATTCAAAGGTCTTAAAAATGCCCCCCACCCATCCAGACCAATCGCATATGTCCAATTCCTATTTAAGTTCTGAGTGTAATTTGTCTTGGGCAAGCATAGTAGTTGTCCTGCGTTTGCCGCACCACCGTATTCGCATACAATGGAGAGGAGACCTCCTCCAGGGTTTCCTGTCCATTACGCGGGACGTCGGCGCTTTGCTGCTTCCTGGTCATTTCCTCGTAGATGTCAACGGCAGCTGGACCAATGGGAGGGCGTCGCCTCATCTTCACCTGAAATGCAGGTCATGGTAAAGCAACTAAGGATGAACTTATCAATTGGTTTGTTTTCACTTGTATTCAGGCTCACTCACACATTCTTGCGTGGCCAGTCCCAGGAGGGTGATCAGAAGGAGGCCTGTTGTGGAAATGATGGTTTTGAGAAGTAGGGAGTAGCTGGAAGAGCATTGGCATGGTTTCACTGCATAAACAAGCACAATGGAAAAAAAGGTAAACACTGATTTCTACTGTAGGGCTGTCTGTCATACTCGGTTTGGTTCGTAAACGACGGCTAAAGTCATGTGGGCCACACCTGTTTATTTTTGGCCCAAAAAGTGAACTTACTGGCCGCCATTGATGGTGCTAGATGTCCAATCCGAGTTCCAGTTTAAGTCAATTGGACATCTATCATGGTCAATGGTGGACAGTGAGTTATGTTGGTGTTACTTCTTTGTCATTTTAAGGTACTTAAAGCTAGTAAGCGCCTGACAAGCATTAAAAAAAAAAAACCTGTGGACCGGATCTCTCCCCCTATGGGTGCCACTTCCAGCCCACGGGCCCTATGTTTGACACAGATTTTTTTTTTTTAATTGATTAAAAAGTTGGCAAAATGACATGGCCTTAAATGTGTAGGAGGTGGTATAAGTTTGATTGACATTAGTTTTGGAATTGAAATTGGGATGTCTGTATCTATACATTTATATTTACTATGTTTACAAAAAATAGGGTTTAATTTAGTTTTAACCATGTAAGACTCGGGTACATCATAAACATATTTTATGACTTTTGATAGTCAATGCAAATGAACTATAAGTTGCCTGTAAATGACATACCGGGGTTGTCAACCAGAAGAAAGACTTGTCGCGTGAGAGCAATGTGCCGTGAGCCGTTGTCTCGCTTTTCACACGCGTACAGCCCCGAGTCGCCTGGCTGCAAATACGTCAGCGTGACCTTGACCCCAGAGGCGCCGCCGACTCCGGACAACCGTAAGCGCCGTTCGTAGTCGGGGTCCAGCTTGAGCTCGCCGTGGAGCCCCGGGTCCAAAGACAGCAGGGTGGTCTGAGATGGGCCTCGACGGTGATATAGACGGATGCCGGTGGGGGTGCCGTGATCCTCGGGTGGGGGACACCACAGCTCCAGAGATTGATTCTCTTCTAGTTGTACAAAGGTCACGCTCGTGTCGCCTTTGCAAAGTGAACAATAGACACAATAAGTTAAAAAATATATATGTAAATACGTAATTAATTCTTACTTTTGATGAGTGGAAAAGCGACAATGACAAACACGAAGTCGAGCCTCATCCTGGCGGTCTAGCGGTCGTACAATAAGCAGCACACAATGAGTTTCTGACTATATTTCCTGCACCCACTTTGTTGTTCTTGGCCACAAGGCAGGCAGGAAGAAGCATTATAGCCGCAAGATTGTCGTTTCTTCTTACTTTTTAAAGTTGGTTATCCTCATTCAACTGCTTCATATTGTTTAATCTTCTTAAATTATGGACTACAAGGGTTTTGGGTTCAATTATGATGGGGACAGCATTTTTCTCAGAAATTACATCATGTAAAATGATAAATCTTTGCTTCTTACACTCATTGGGTCCCAATAAGCCTAAAAATCAAAGAAAATAAAAATTGCATGAATCTAGGTGCTTAGGGGGTTAAAGGCAGCCAATGATAAGCTTGAAAATATCCCCAAATTAATAGCCTTCAATGTTCTTTTTTAAAAATATATATTAATTTGATCAACTTAGTTCTTATTAACATTGCTTTAATTTATGAATGTATGCATGCCTATGAAAGCAATATTAAAATTACAATTATTATCATTACTAAAAAAAATACATAGCATTCTAATAATTGCAAATCTTTTTTTTCAAATGACCAGAATTTATCAAGCCTACATATAATTACACTATTATTGTTTTTTTTTTTTAAAAAAGCCTTACTATATATGGTCAGTTTTAAAGAAAAATAACAGGCTAAACTAACACTCCACAGATTAGCCAATTAAATGAAGCATTATGTCATCAGGTAAAGAGAACTCAGGTGTGCCTTGAGGTCACATGATTGGCCAGCCAGCCAATAAAAACCTCATCTGTCCATTACACCAGCAGGCCTCAAAGGAAAAGCAACATTTGTGTCTGGGGTTTGGTTCAGGAAACAGCCCTGCAATGATGTTGGCTTTACTCTTTTTGCTCTTTCTCTCAACGGCCTCTTCTCGGCTGGCCCCGGCAGGTCGCAGCCACTTCTACACCCGACCCAATCGCCCTGATTACGAGCGCAAAGAAGCCAAAGCGCAACTTCTGGACCAGCAGCGGCAGCCCCTCAATACAGTCCGGGTGACCTGCCACCCGGACTCCCTGGAGATCCATATCCAAGCGGACCTGTTTGATATCGGGATGCCCGTCCACAGCCATGAAGTACGTCTTGGGGTGGAACTTGTGGATGGCCCCTGCATTGCTGCGCCATCTTCCGCCACTGAATACAGGATTTTTGTTGGCTTGCTGGACTGTGGTATGAAATATTTGGTGAGTTCACAGTACATGTTTCTTTAATTAAGCCTAGACACTTGTGTGGAAAAGGCTCCTATCAGTATAAATAGCACATTTTCATATAATTTTCAACAACCATTGATTCTAATTACTAGTTTGTGTAATTTTATTTCTGAAATTCACTCTTTTTGTCTGCATAGCAATTAAATGCTCCTTAACCATTTAAATATTGTAGAAGCAGATTTTTAAATGCACATTTGGGTCTTATGAACCTTTTTTTAACCTAGTTAAAGATTAAAATAAATACTTGATGGGGAATTTGGTGCAAATGATTGACATTTTTAGGACTGCTTGGAATTTAACCTGAATTTCCTCCATTGAATTTCATGGCATGTCAATTTAAAGCTAACTTATTTTGCTCTCCTCTGATTTGTTGCAGATTAATGACGTGTCTCTAATCTACACCAACCTTCTCATCTACACTCCGGCACCAACTCCAGATGGCCTTATCCGAAGTGATGGAGCAGTTGTTCCAATTGAGTGTCACTATGCAAGGTAAATCCTGGAAATGACTTCAATCTTGGGGAAAAAACCTTTCTAATGTTGTGGTGACTGTTCTCCAGGCGCTACAGTCTTTCCAGTTCTTCCCTCTCACCCAACTGGATTCCCTTCAAGTCGACACAAGCTGCAGAGGAAACTCTGGACTTTAAGCTCAGAATCATGACCGGTATGTCTGTTCTGCCTTATTTTAAAACCCTTGTCGGTTGCTTAATGCACATTTCTTTGCAGATGACTGGCAGAACGAGAGGGGAGCCAATGTGTACTACCTGGGAGAGCCTATTTCCATTGAGGCTACTGTTCGAGTGGGCCACCATGTTGGCCTGCGGGTCTTTCTGAGCAGCTGTGTGGCCACGTTGCAGCCTGACATCCACGCTTTGCCAAGATATGTCTTCATTGAGAATGGGTAAGTGCATAAGATGGACAATTGTTTCACAAAGTGGATTGTTTGCTAGATACTGAAACTTTGCTGTTGTTGGACAGATGCTTGTTGGATTCCAAACTTGAAGATTCCAAATCTCGCTTCCTGGTGAGGACCCAAGACGACAAGCTGCAGTTTGTGATTGACGCTTTCAGGTTCCACGATGACGACCGTGGAGAGGTGATGCATTGTCTTTTTAAATTTTTTTTGAAATGGTAATTTGCCAAAATTGAATGACTTGAACAATACTTTCCTACTGCAGCTTTACATCACATGCGATCTACATGCAGTGCCAGTTCATGACACGGAGGCCCCAAATAAAGCATGCACTTTTGTTAATGGAAGGTAAGCATTTACTACAACCAACTGTTCCACTCAATTTAAATGAATAGCCAGCAATGGAAGCCAATGAGGAAAACACTACTAAAAAATACAGCTTTTGGCCTGCAATCAGATTGCATATCATATTAAATTGTAATGTAATTTTTCTGATGATACATTGATTAATTTAGAAACTAGAGTCTTAAAGGTCAAAAGTCTTTCCTTTTGAAGCCATTAATGAAATTCTGTTTTTGTCTAGGTGGCGTTCTGCTGATGGCAATGACTACCTGTGTGGCTATTGTCAAAACCCAAATGAAGTTGGACAACATCGCAGCAAGACCGCCAAGTTTTCTCCTCGTGGTTTTGGCCAACCGGCATCTCCTTGGAATAGCAGAGCTCCTGCCAGCGGTATATTAAAGATACCCCTTGTTGCATTCTGTAACAATTAGTAGCTCAAACATATTGCTTGATGATGCCTAGGTTGGGAGCACCAGGCCAAATTGGGCCCCATGTTAGTCCTGCCCCATCAGGGAAGGTGGACCAATCCTGATGAGCAGTTGCCTCCAGTCCTCCAAAAGATCAACAAGCCAGTGTTGTACGGAAGCCAGTGGATGAGTGGTCTTGACTACCTGAAGGGTAATTTTGGCTATCGAGGACCAGTGTGAGGGTCTTTTGCTAAAATTGTGGTTTTCTTTTTTTTTAGACCCAGTGATTGGGCAAAGCTCTGAAGATGATGATGATGCTACCTTGGAGGATTCATCACTTGAACTTGATCATAATGGTAAACCAGACTTCCTGGAACGTGAGAATGGATTTTAACTCTTTTCTGATTTAGATGCTGAAGAAAATGAACTTCCTGAACCATTGCCCACCCAACCAGAGGGATCAGTTTCCAATTCCACCGAGACTGTTGAGAATTGGCCAGAGGTGGTGGCTGTTGCCACCAATGTAACTGAAGCAACCCCTATTGACTCTAATAAATAAATTACCGACTGAAAACTGCTGATGCAATCAAATGTTCTTTTCTTCTCACAAGGCCAATTGGAAAATTTGATCTTGAAGCATTTAAAACATTGTGAAAGATAATAAAGCATGCAAATCACATTTTATAGACTTAATATACCAAAGCTTATAGAATGTGGAGTAATTTGTGTATTTAATTTGACCTAGTAAATATTGGTATTTTTTTATCCCATCTTTCCCCTGGATGCACATTATCAAAATGTTTTCTATGCTTTAAGTACTGAATATAACTAGTATAATTTCCATTGGCCTATGGTGAAGTTAAGACTTGAATTTGACATCTTAACAATTGGCCACTTTCTTGGGCTTAATTGGTAATGACTTGAAATACTTTGTCTCAAATATTACATTTAATCACAGTATTTGGAAATGTCATGCCTTTCACTAACTTTTATATTTTATTCTTTAAGTCTATTTCCGTTAAATTCTAACCTCTTGACCAATGGAATAATATTGATTGCAGCCCAACTAAATGTTTCAATAGCAGTGGTACATGAAGATCTTAGCAAATGCCTTCAGTGAATCTAACAGACAATTTGGAAGAAGTAAATATTCATGGAAAAATTTAATTAAGTCTGATTCAGATATTTCTTAGGCCAGCAGAGAAGGCATTGAAGGCCCTGATGGCACTAGTGTTTAAATACTTTACATTTCCTATTCCTGCATCCTCACCCTCTTCCTATTGCAACAAAGAAATTTCCCGATTACGGGATGAATAAAGTTATCCAATCCAATCCAATCCAGTCAGTTGGTATATTTGTGAACTTGACTATAGAAAGTCATTAAATTGACAATGGGAATTGGACAACTGAGTTCTAGAAACTGCCTGGCAGTGACCTCTTAAGGGTCAGCGAGTCGACTCAATGCCACATAACAAAGGGCTGACTTGACCCGTAAGAGAACACACACCAGATGGCCACCAGTGACGTAGAAATAGCCTAAAGAACTTAGAGGAAATCGTATTGGAGCACAGCACCCGACGTCATCGACGAGCGACGGAACCTGTGTATCGGGCTTTTTCCATTTGAGCCATGAAGTATACCTACAACACGAGGAGCTAAATTGTCGACAAAGACCATCTTTAGGTCAAAGATGAAGCATTATTCATAGAAAAAAAGAATGCAGAAGTCGATAGAAGAGGAAACCGAAAAGGAAGCAAACGTAAGTGGCCTTTTTATGACAAATACATTCGCTCACTCGAGGAAACACGACGCTTGCACGAGAGCTACAATTCGTATTTTGTCAATTGAGGGTGTTGCCCATCCTAAAAAAAGACGAACGACGGACGAGTGATACGTACTACGAGTTATTTTGACATGAAATCTTATTTGATTGCATTTTGAAACGCCGATTTCAACAGCTGTTGAATTTCACAAAGAATAATGGGGGTCCGTGAAAACCTATCAAGCGTCACCTAACTTAATTGCCTGATGAAATGAGACCAACTTTTATTGTTCATTCATTCTCTGAACCGCTTTGTCCTCACAGGGGTCGCGGAGGGTGCCTGAGCCTATCCCAGCTGACTTCGGGACACCCTGAACCGGTGATGCAAGAGACTGACAACCATTCACGCTCACCTGGGGTGCAACCAGCCTATATAGCCTTTGAAACAGGAGTACCTGGATAAAACCCATGCAGGCCTGGGAACAACTTCACACAGGTAGGCTGACCTGGATTTGAACCCTCCATGTATAGTAAGGCTTAAAAAAAAAATACGACATAATATAGTAAGTTTTTTTCCTAAAATACGACATAGTATATTGTGAAGTTGCTTAAAACAGGAGTCTTAATATAGTGTGCATTTCTAAAGAACATCCTGTCTATAATCTCTGTCTTAATCTTATGCTCTTCCATGATGTCTATAATATCTTCTCAACTTGCCTCAGTGTTCAACTGTTGTATTTTTCCATGATGCCTATAATCTCAACTTCTCTACTTTTCCATGACATCATGCTGAAATTTAATAAAAGGCATCCTTCACCCTGAAAAGATAAGGGAGATCCACCGAGCCGAGCGCGAGTTACCACCTCGCGCCTCGACCTCTCTTCCGCCGGCCGGTGCTTTAAAATATAACACAGTCTCATGCCTTGTTTTTCCTTTGTGCATGGTTGGTAACTATGGGGGTCTGTAACTTCAGACCCAACATATATATAGTAAGGCTTTATAAAAATGACTGTATAGAAAGGCTTTTCTTTTAAAAATATGACCATGTATAGTAAGCTTTTCTTTTCTAAAAATCCAACCATGTATAGTAGGGTTTTCTTAAAAAAAATAGGCATATTTTTATAAAAAAGAAAACGACATAGTATAGTAAGGCTTTTTTTTTTGTCAAAAAACGACAGTATAGTAAGGCTTTTTTTCGTCAAAAAACGACAGTATAGTAAGGCTTTTTTTCGTCAAAAACGACATAGTATAGTAAGGCTTTTTTTCGTCAAAAACGACATAGTATAGTAAGGCTTTTTTTCGTCAAAAAACGACATAGTATAGTAAGGCTTTTTTTGTCAAAAAACGACATAGTATAGTAAGGCTTTTTTTTGTCAAAAAACGACATACTATAGTAAGGCTTTTTTTTTCGTCAAAAAACGACATAGTATAGTAAGGCTTTTCTTTTCGTCAAAAAACGACATAGTATAGTAAGGCTTTTATTCGTCAAAAAACGACATAGTATAGTAAGGCTTTTTTTGTCAAAAAACGACATAGTATAGTAAGGCTTTTTTTGTCAAAAAACGACATAGTATAGTAAGGCTTTTTTTGTCAAAAAAACGACATACTATAGTAAGGCTTTTTTTTCGTCAAAAAACGACATAGTATAGTAAGGCTTTTTTTCGTCAAAAAACGACATAGTATAGTAAGGCTTTTTTTCGTCAAAAAACGACATAGTATAGTAAGGCTTTTTTTCGTCAAAATAAAGACATAGTATAGTAAGGCTTTTTTTCGTCAAAAAACGACATAGTATAGTAAGGCTTTTATTCGTCAAAAAACGACATAGTATAGTAAGGCTTTTTGGCTTCAAAAACGACATAATATAGTAAGGCTTATTTCTAGAGAAATAAATAAAAAAGACCATGTATATTGTAAGGCTTTTATTTATTTAAAAAAAATGACCATGTATTATATTGTGTCTTTATCCAAGAGTCTCCGGCGCCCCAGTGAGCGGAGGCTGACACGGTCTTGCATTTGGACGGCTCCCGCAGATGCAGGCGGACGACTTTGCCGGATGGAAAGTCCTCACTGATCTGTAAGTCTTATTGTCGTCGACATCATCACTTTGGTCACGTGACCTTTTTGTCATTCACGGCGTCCAGTCGGGAAGAGCTGGCTGACCGGACGCAGGAGCAGTTGGGACAGATGCACGTCGCCACCGCCTTCGTCTTGCCAGGTTGAAAACCGTGTCGCCACTGTAAAAGAAAGAAAAAAAGATGTTGTCATCTTGGGCAGTGTTGACAAATCATTGTCTTTGTGTCACGAAAGATGCATTGGACAAGATGGAAGAGGAGAAGGAGGAGAAGAACGGGGTGCAGGTGACCCACCGACAAGTCAAGGACTCCTCGCCTCACCCCGTCACAGCCGTGGGTTTGAGCTGAGTCCCCGTCATTTGGCAGACCCGGATGTGGACGAGGGTGACTGGCAGAACAACATCACAATGCGGTTTTTCCAGAGCCGGTGGTTGTGGTGGGGAAATGCCAACTGCTGCTGCTGCTGTAAAAAATGTAAAATTAAAAAAATGTTTAAGTTATTTTTTAGTAAAAAGTAATTTATCTTATGGCACATGTGTATCTCCTTATTCTTATGTTCCTATGTCGGGGGAGTCACCAAGAGTAAGGTTTGCTCTGCTTTGTAAACTTACCTAACTTTTCCCACTTAAGGTACAATAATGTACTAAGTATGATCTAGGAGTGAAAAGAGACTAAACAACAAATACCACTACCTAATCCTGTAGAGTGTTGGCCCAGTGGTTAAGTCATCAGTCTCCCACATCTGTGGTTGTTGGTTCAAATCCCAGCACCTGCAAAGATTTTCCCAATAATATTCAGGTAAATGAATGAGATAAAAGTATAAGTACTACCACTTTCTCTCACAGGGTGGTGGCCCAGTGGTTAAGTCATCAGTCTCCCACATCTGTGGTTGTTGGTTCAAATCCCAGCACCTGCAAAGATTTTCCCAATATTATTCAGTTAAAAGAATAAGTTCTAATGTCTAAGTGTTTAAGTGTATAAGTATTGAATGGTGGATGAAGCATTTTGTCCAAAAAATGACTAAGTGTTTCACCCCATTTCCTTGGATAAAACGTTTCAACACCTATGTATAAGTGGGGCACGAGTTGGTGTAGTGGGTTGCACACGCGCCTTTGCACCGAGAGAACGTGAGTTCGCTTCCCGGTGTCGGCGGTTCACTGACCAAGCAAGCGGTCGAGGGTCGGCCGAAGGCCGACCCGAGAACGCCTTTCGCACGGACAGGTCCATCAAGTGTCTTCCGAACTGCCGAAGGCAGTTCGGAATATAACCTTTTGCTGAAAAGTATGACTAAGTGTTTAATATAAATTAAAAAGTTTTTTTTTTCTTCTTCTTATTCCAACTTCTGAACTACATGCTGTAGTGTTCAGCCAAACGACGACAGCGGGAAGCGAACCCGGGTCTCCCAGGCGGGAGTCCGGTGCACTAACCTCTGCGCCACCAAGTGGCTACACTTTCCTTAGTAATCATTTGAGTCTCCTGACAAGAAGTACACAGAAATAACTAAGGGAAAATGTATCTCGACCGGGATTCGAACCCAGGTCTCCCAGACGAGAGACAGGTGACTTAACCACTAGGCCACCATTTGGCTACACTTTCCGTTGTCATCATTTCAAAGTCTTCACTAAAAATACACAGAAACAACTAAGTGAAAATGTGTCACAACCGGGGAAGCGATTACCTTTCGCATGGTAAATTGTTGCTCTACCATTGAGGCCAATTCCGCCACCTGGTGGAAACGACATCCTACATCACCGCCACCCACAGGTGAATGAATCTAAGGAAGAACAAAAGAAAACAAATATTTTCTGCACAGCAACATGAGTGTCTCTTTTAAACTTACTTTTTTTTGTCTTCAGGTGTCCTTGCTCTCCACAGTTTGGGAACCATTTTCCTTGGAAGACCGTCCATCCCACAAGTCATCCATTTTTGCCTTTTCAAAAATGAAAAAATAAAAATACAAGTTGACAGCAAAGTATCTCTTGTTCAATTATGTGACCTTGACTTTTATATATAATACTTTTTTTTTATTCTAAAGTTTTTTGTAAGGGGGTATCTACACGCACTATGATCGCTGCAACAAGGCGAGCCAATACGAAGGCGACCGGTCGGACTTGGTCATTACCAAAATAAATAAATAAATCAAGTCGTCAGAAATCACCAATATTACTGGAGAGTGTCTTTCCACAATTAGGATTTTCGTTTTATGACAAACTGTCTATAGGAAAATCGAATTTGAAAAAGTCATCATTGAGCCGTCTTCGATTATGTCCCACTAAACGCAATACGATTTGTAGATATATGAATGCAAGTGGAAGTATATTTTTATAGAAACGTGCAATGTAGAAAACGGGAGCATTTCTTACCTTTTCGGCATGCGTCGAGTACACAAAAATCAGCCAACGTAAAAAACAACAACTTCTTGGTGGACTTCTGTTCATGTCCTTTAACAAACGTGTCTTGGTTGGATCTGATCCAAATTAGGCCGTTTAGATCAAAAAGAGAAGATTTAAAAACCTGAAAAGACGTTTACAAACAAAACAGAGCATGCCGGCATATGAAAATTGTCTTTTCCGGGCCGTTTCACTTCCGGCTCATGAATGTGACGTCAGTTCAGGGAACGCCCTCGACTTGTTTTCTTTTCTTTTTTTTCAGTACTGTGTTAGATTCATCAATAATTATACTTTAATATAATTATAAAACACTACAGACAGACACCACACAGGCACAGGAAGAATATGCAAATTTTAAAAAAGTGGACCAACTTGGATTTGAACTCAGGATCCCAGAGCTGTGAGGCCAACACACAAACCACTCATCCACCACAACACTTGTAGAATCCTGAATTCACATTTTTGAAAGTCTATCTGGGGAGGATCCTCGTCAGCCAATCAGGAGTGAGACAATCAACAGTTAATCACCTGGACTTGTCTTTCACACATGACCTAATTAGTAAGACTTTAAGAGGCAGCTCACCTGTTTCTCCGACTACTGTTCGTCTAGTGAACATCATGTTGACGTGCATCCTTCATCTCTTGTTGCTCTTGCCGTCTTCATTCTCCATTCGGACTTTGGAGGATGGACCTATGATAGACAAAGATGGACGGGAGTACAAGTCGCTCGTCATCGACTCTGATCCCATCGACGCCATGGAAATCCAACTGGAGGCCTCACCTTCTGTCCGTGTAACGTGCACGCCGACGTCCATGGTCATCCACGTGAAGGCTGACCTGTATGGGCCCCGACATCGTGTGTCTCCTGGGGAAATCTACCTGGGAGATCCCAAGTATTCGCACCTCAGACAATGCCAGGCTACCTTAGCTGGAAACTCTGAATTAATCATCAAGGCTGGGCTTGAGCATTGTGGCACTGAACTATCAGTAAGCACCACACTGGTAGAAAAGATGGTTGTATGAGTTTGTAATGCAAATGTTTTTCATCTGTAGATGTCTGATGACTCCGTGATCTACTCAAACCGGTTGACTTTTTCGCCTTCTCTCCACCGTCATGGTATTGTAAGGAAGACTCAAAATGTTGTGCCTGTTTTCTGTCATTACAAAAGGTAACCTTGAGTTAAAGCAGTTTTTTTGGGTGTCTAGAGCTTTTAATTGAATGGTGACTTTATTAAATGTTCTTTCTGTTCAGGACTGACAACAGTGAGCCTCAAGCACCACCTCAGATTTCTGATCCATCTACTAAAAACCAGCCCAAGGCCTCCCCCTTCACCCTTAGGCTGATGTCTGGTATGTAAGATAGTGGTACTCTTGTCTATATTAGTATATATTTTTGTTTGTAATCTAGATGACTGGGCAAGATCGAGGGTGTCCAATGTTTTCTACCTCGGAGATGTGCTCAATGTGGAGGTGTCTTACAACAATCCTAAAGAAAAAAGACAACTTTTCATTGACAGCTGTGTTGCAACTCTGAGTCCCGATGCAACATCTGTTCCTCGATACTTCCTAATTGAAAACAATGGGTACGCTGCAAAAAGTGTCACTCCCAATGCTTCTACTATGATAACTGCCACTTAACTGCATTTCAGGTGTTTTACTGACTCAAGACAAGGTGGCTCAAATGCTCGTTTTCTTTCCCGGGTGAAGGCAGATGTACTCCAGATACAATTTGACGCTTTTCTGTTTCGGCATGATGAAAGAAATACTGTGAGTTACTGATTGGCCACCAACTTCATTTCATTATTGATACTTTGAACATTTTTTTGTTTTTTTTCCCAGCTGTTTTTGACCTGTCAACTAAAAGCCACCACTGAAATGTGGATAAGCACCCCTGTTGACAAAGCCTGCACTTATGTTGAATCAAGGTGACATGATAACTTTATGATGCATTTTTTGTTGTTGTTGTTGTCTAAGTATCTGTCCTCTAATTACCAGGTGGGAAAATGTTGATGGGATGCCTGATGTGTGCCGTTGCTGTGATGGTACTTGTGAGCAACATGGCCTTAAACATTTAAAATCTGATGGTGAGACACAATCGGTTACTGTAGTTTTTCAGTACTGCAAATACTAATTCACTTGTTTTGTTGCAGGTGAAACGGTGTGTGACCTCATCGTTCTGGGCCCGCTTGTCATTCTGTCTAATAAATAGACAAGTCTGTCACTGCAATAAATGGTCCTTTTATTACTTTCTGTTTGGTTTATTTCATCACTTTCCCTAAATTTGAGGTGCATAATTAAATATTTTGCACTGTTACAATTGCTGCACAATTACTGAAAGTGTATTAACCATGCCTCAAATTACATATTGCTGAATATGCAAATTTATGAGTTAATCTGGTGAATTTAATTCAGTATCACACTTGAAAACATGCATTGAAAAAAAATCAATTTTTCTAATGTGTAAATGGAACAAAATGCAATGACATTAATTTGTATTATATGTATTAATGTAATGCATATTTCTGTCTTAATTCATTTATATATATGTTTCTTTTAATGCCTACATTACGTTGCAATTAGTAAATTTTATTTTAATTAATTTTAGTATAGATTGCAATGAGTGAAATGTTTTCTTTAATTGTAGTATACATGTGACTACTTGGAACCTTGTTTCCTATCGGATCTATTTGTAGTCGGACTTGGATTGTTTTGCATTTTGCTCCAGGGAAACAACGCATTTCATAATTTTGCTTGTTATAATATAGCGATCGCTTACACAAGCTTCAACCACACTCGCCTCTAAAGGCATCGAACATCGCCCCCGTTTAATTGGCTGCTTGTGCACTTTGCGTACTGCCTTTGGGCCATGTTTGCGTCCCAGACGTCGTCGTTCCAAGATTCGATTGACGTGGACGATAAAGATGACTTCGATGGCGAAGACATTGCATCTTACGGTCAAAAAACTCAACTCAACTGCTACTACGCCATATACCTCTACGAGGGAACCAGGTAATTAACATTAGATGTTACATAGCGTGAAAATACACATCTACTTTTGACCCATGGCTGCCACTGAAGGACGTCCAATCAATTAAAAATGGGAAATGCTGGCATTAATTTATAATCATATACTGCCAGTTGACTCCTCCACTGCCACACTAAGCAAGGGATGATGACAAAAGTGCATATCGTCTTAGATCGGCGGCTACTGAGGAAAATGAGGCTTGGAACAAGAGGCGTGCAGATTCCACAACCAGTATGGAGGACTTTAGGTAAACCAAGGAAAAAGCAAGCAGTGTGTACCGCCCCATCCGCCTTTTATTCTCTCACTATGGCCGCAGGCTATCATGGGAAACGACATGGCTGTCATGTTTTCATGTGATCGTGACTTTTGATGCTTGCTCGATGTGATGTTGGCTGTAAAATGGGCGTGGCCGGACGTTTGGTCGCCAGTCAAATGGTTGAAACCATCTCTCAAAATTATAATAATGAGAGTTTAATGTCTAAGAGAGTGAGTTTAATATCTAAGAGAGTGAGTTTAATATCTAAGAGAGTGAGTTTAATATCTAAGTCCTGTTTAGTATATAAGTACTGTTTAATATCCAAGTACATTTGACCGGGGACCAAACGTCCGAGCACCATAAAATGGAATGTTTCATGCTGTGCGGTGATTTAAGCGTACTGTGTCTGTGTAGCTTTCTCCATCGGCTTCCTCACGGCGAAGACAACGGTGGCGTGTAACCATACTGACCTTTGCACCTTCCACTCCACAGCTTGACCCTGATCGACAGCAGCCTCCCGACGGAGGCAGAACCCGAGCTGCGTACATACATCTGCAGGAGGTTGAGCAAGGGGGCCCTGTTGGGAGGCATGGGGAACATTGCCACCGTGGAGCTCAGGTTGGATGATGCGATTGCTGGGATATGTAGTCGTACATGGACTTGCCTGACTGGTGTGTGTGTGTTGCAGTCTTCCAGAGCAGGCGGTGGGATGCTACTGCTGCCTTCTGGAACAGCCAACCTCTCCAGAGCAACCCGACGCCGACGGGAATGGGCATGTCATCTGCTTCCTGGGGGGGTCTGAAAAAGGACTCAATTTATATCCTTTTCTTTTTCCCACTTTAAAAAAAAATACATCAGAGTCTGGCAAAAACAGAGTGGATTAGTGCTTACCAAATTGAAGTATTTTAAACTTTAATGTTCAGAAAAATGACTATTTAATTTTTTTTAATGCATTTTAACAATGTATTGATTATCAATTTTCCAAACAGGCTTTTACTTTTATTAAAATAGTTAAAATTTTAAAACACAATATTGCACATTTTTCAATAAGTTTGAGTAGCACTTATAATTTTATATCCCTTGACCGGATGGATGCACATATAGGCTGGAGCTTGATAAGTACGTACAAGGCCTGCAAAGCACCCTGCAATCCTTTGAGGTACAGAAAGAGCTCTTTGGTGTGGTTTTAGTCAGTTTCATGTGGCATTTAGCTGACTATTTGCCATGTGTGTAAAACAGCTACAAAATCTGGAGAAGGATCTGCGTCCCTACCTGAGTCGCTGGTATGAAGAATCTGTCATGCATGTTTACCGTGTGGTGCAGCTGGTCCAGAACAACATCAGCTTTCTCCTTCACGCCGTAAGTCTGACAAACACCACATATCTGTTTTGGTCCTGATTAAAAAACAGCCAAAAACACCCATTTATCTTTAGAAGACTTTAGCATGTATTTTCCTTTGTGCAACCAGGCTTTGAGTCACAACCACGTGGAGGTAACCAATGCAGACGAAAGGACAAAAGCAGACATATCCAGGTGGGTGACATTTTTTTTCCTCCACATTCTATTGTGTGTTTTGATCAATTGTGTTGAAATTGCAGGTTTATCAAAGCAGCCAGCTTGCAAGGCTTATCCCAACAAGACACCACATCTGCGTCACTCTGTAAGGCCATGTCAGAGGACGCACACTCCCACCTGACCCTCGACTGTTCCGCCACACCTCCCACCTTGGCAAACACCGGTAAATTTCCACCACACGACAACCATTTTTCATCATTTACCTTCAGTTTTCCTGATATTTCAGTCAGTAATCGCTTCTGCGACGACTGGAGTCGAGCCTTTTTGAACGCGGCGGAACGGGCCAATCCTTTCCTATTGAGGCAGATCCTGGAAAACTTTAAACTTAAGGTAGAACAACACATGCCGCAGATTAATGGTTAAAAGTGACTCACATGGGTGTCTTTCCACAGGCCATTCAAGACATGAATTGCCTAAAACGCTTTGTGCGTCAGGCAGAGATGAGCCACTACGCTCTGTTTCGGTGCTGTCAGTTCTTGCAAGGTTGCGGAAATGGCGACGTGCTTCTTCAAAACGCCATGGCGGAGCATAGCGACATGCCAGAAGCCTGCCGCATCATCACCGTCCTGGAAGAGTTCCTCGGGGAGCATTCGTAGGACTGATTGCAATTCTGACACTTTGCTAGCACGGAAAATTCTATTTCTAAAACATGTAGGTTAGTCCATGTGTAAATGTGAATACAAACAGTTTTAAGATGGTTGTAAAATTTAGATGTGCATAATTTTTAATTCTTCAGGGGTCTTTACAGTACTGTGTAATGAAACTATATGTGATAACTGACAACCATCTTACGGGTTAGGCTCCAGCAACCAATGTTCCCTCTAATTTTTCGTTGGTCTGGGCAGAAAGACAACCTGAGTACCAGTGTGAGTGACATCATCATTGCTCGCTATGGGCACACCAGTATTACACCTGCCATAAGCAGGTGCATGTCAATGTTAGCTCTAATTTTTCATGTAAAACACTAAAAACAAAAGAGTGGACAGAGCTACTGCCACTGGCTCCCGCTTAAAAGGCGCCATTACGGGGAAAGGGGTTAAAAAATAAGTTTGGATTTTATTTACTGCGCGCCATATGATTGCTGCTGCGCAGAGAAGACGAAAGTAGTGCACATTTGTGCAGCTTAGAGGGAACATTGAGGATGGGCGGTATGGAAGGTGAATGAATGCTAACTGACGTAATGTTTTCTCCAAATGTTCTTGCAATTTTTCCTCCGCATGCTAGATTTAATATATTTATGTATATTTTAAAGTCTACATGTAATCTATGTGATCAGCTATCTACTATTTAAACAACAGTTCAGATATGAAATTTGATGCCGTACTGTGAATTTAGAGATATGTAAACATGTCTATAATGAACATGTTAAGTGAGGTTGTTAGACTTTTTTTTTTTTAACAACAAAGCATGTATCGCTGGGTGTACATGTGATTTATTACAGATATTTAAAATCCTTTCTTTGACTTGTGAAATTAGCCACCAATGGACTAATAACAACATGGCAGAAAACACTAGGAAGATCTAACAAGAGTTTAGCATCAATCTAACAAAATAAGAAGTAAAGCTTTCATTGAAAACCAAGTCAAATTAAAAACAGCAAAGAATATCTTTTTGACTGTGCTAAATAGAAAAATACATGGAAAATATATCTGTATTATGTGAAGCACTCGGAAAAAATAAATTGACACGTTAATAAATTAAAAGGAAAACGGCTGTGTGACATCCATGAATGTTAAATGTCAAGTTTTGGACGTCACCGAGGTGGGATTAGAGACCATCCTGGTGGGTTTGCTAAAATGCTTATGGACGACATCCATCACATACTTCATATACATATCTATTAACTTACTTTCGTCCCTTTGTGTGACTCTATTAATACTTTACCTGAAGGGGGGGAAAAATAAAAATAAACAAGGTCAGAGTCTGAGGATTGACTGATAGGCAATCACAAGTTGCATATTACATCCCCCCTAAAAAACAAAAAAGGAGTATGGACACTTTGTTTAAATGCATATAAAATAGGTTCTTGGATGAATGTAGTGTGGATGGGATCAAAAGGACAGGCAACCTGATCTTTCGGCTGAGAGACGAGAAAAGAAGGGCAAGAGACAAAGACGAGGACTCGGGGGTACTACATCACCGATGTTTGAGAAGTGCTCTATACATGGCGAAGCCCAACACGGCAAAGACGGTGGCACCCAGACTGGCTCGCAACCAGAAGGTCGAGTTCTTCAGGTCAGCTTGCGCCATGTGCCTGTTCCAAGGACAACACAAAGCAACTTTTGTTAACAAAAACAATCTTAAAAGGGCAACACAAGGGTCAAACTAATTCAAATCCACAGCAGAAACATGAAAAAAGCCACCTGATTGGACTAGTCCAGGGGTGGCCAACCCGCGGCTCGCGAGCCGCATGCGGCTCTTTGCCCGGTTTCATGCGGCTCTTACGTCCATATCAAAGTTTGTATTTGTGTTTTATTTTTTTTTGCGTGTGCGCTTCGCTTGAGTTCAATACGGTATTTTCGTCCAATGCGCATGTGCTTGGGATGAAAATACCTCAAAGTTTCCCAGTAGGAGCAAGGTCATTTGAGTAAACGTTTTTAACAGAGTGGGAGAGCTCCCGTGAACCAGAAGCGACAATGAACGGCGTCGCGCACACAAAAAGTATCCCAAAGATCGAGCGTCGGCTGAAAAAGCCACACCCCCTGCGAGGCAGACCAAGGCGAGAGTGCTCAGCCGGGAGCAGCCAATAGGAGAGCGAGGTGTACACCCACGTGGTGGGCGCGCTAGTTCGCCCACCACGTGGGTGTACACCTCGCTCTCCTATTGGCTGCTCCCGGCTGAGCACTCTCGCCTTGGTCTGCCTCGCAGGGGGTGTGGCTTTTTTAGCCGACGCTCGATCTTTGGGATACTTTTTGTGTGCGCGACGCCGTTCATTGTCGCTTCTGGTTCACGGGAGCTCTCCCACTCTGTTAAAAACGTTTACTCAAATGACCTTGCTCCTACTGGGAAACTTTGAGGTATTTTCATATATAGTTCGCCCACCACGTGGGTGTACACCTCGCTCTCCTATTGGCTGCTCCCGGCTGAGCACTCTCGCCTTGGTCTGCCTCGCATGAACATTGTGTGTGCACTGTCTCACACAGACAAACTCTCAGTTCAACCAAGTCCACAAACAAAAATATAATAATTTACAATAGCGTTTTTCTTTTTCTATGCATGTTACTTAGTGGGACTTCTGTCATAAAATCAGCGCCTATTTTTGCGCAACATTCGCTCCTTGTGAGCTGTCATTTATTATGAATGGCTTTTAACTAGCGAAAAGCCATTCATAATAAATGACAGCTCACAAGGAGCGAATGTTGCGCAAAAATAGGCGCTGATTTTATGACAGAAGTCCCACTAAGTAACA
The DNA here is from genome assembly GCF_051989575.1 of Stigmatopora nigra. Classification (NCBI taxonomy): domain Eukaryota; kingdom Metazoa; phylum Chordata; class Actinopteri; order Syngnathiformes; family Syngnathidae; genus Stigmatopora; species Stigmatopora nigra. The sequence goes on from NC_135522.1 coordinate 3,798,823, forward strand.
TGCATAGAAAAAGAAAAACGCTATTGTAAATTATTATATTTTTGTTTGTGGACTTGGTTGAACTGAGAGTTTGTCTGTGTGAGACAGTGCACACACAATGTTCATTGTTGATAATGACTGGCCTGTGCTGTTAGTACTGTAGGAGTCAATTTATGTCATTACTATGCTGGTGTGTGACATTTACAATAAATCTGTGTGATGTGGCTCTTTGCGGTAACACAGTAAAAAATGTGGCTCTTTGCGGTAAGACGGTAAAAAATGTGGCTCTTGGTCTCTGACTGGTTGGCCACCCCTGGACTAGTCGTCTTAGTATCTAAATTTATCTTAGATTACAAGGAGGATAAAATGATTTTTGGGAGCATTTTGTTTGGATAACAAGCAGGCACTGTCGGGGGCAGCTAAGAAGCAACGAAAAACGCTGAAATTGCAGCTCCTCCACAACTACACGTAAAAAGGAGGAGGGTATGACTATATGTAAGAACCTGTTGTGAACGACCCTACGCAGCTGGGCCTTAAAGCTGCGCAGCAACTCCATCTTGAGGAGGTTCTGACACAGGCAATAGGTACACTTGTTGCAGGCGCACATGCAGCGGAGACGGGCGTGGCTGCGGAGGGGGGAAAGAAGACATACGACAAGACATGTATGCGCATGCAACAGACAACATGCTTCAAACATGGAGCCATGCATGCGTTAGTAGGACGAATGAGACCTTAAAGCAATGACAAGGTATGACAGCTCCCGTATATTTAGCAATATCCATTTTAAATGTTTTTTTTTTCCCTCTCCAAAAGTTGTTTAATGACCTAAAAGAGAAACTAAGGGTTCTCAGATAGTGAAATAGTTGATTTTAAGGGCTTAGTGCAAGTTATTTGACTCTAATAGCCAAATTATGACGCAATGTAAGGTTAGAACAGTACATGAAAGACTTCAAAAAAACTATGAATGACAACAGGCAAGCATATATATGGCACAAAAATGGCTTAAAAGGATTCCACTACTTACGGGTACATGGCCATGGTGGTGATTCTCGTGTAGAGGTCTTTGCTGGGGGCGTTAATTGAGTTGCACGTGAATGGCTGTGGTGGGTGGAGCTTGTGTTTGCGGCAAAACTCGTGCGGAGAAAGGCTGTATTGCTGCCGGACTTCGTGCAGGTCCGATTTAGCGCCGATTACCACGCAAGGAGTTTTGCTGTCCATGAAGTATTGCTGCCAGGAGGGTACAAAGGATTTAGTCGTTGACTTGTTTTTTGTCATATGTTCTGGAAGTGGGAAAAGAAGTCTACATACCTTAAACATTTTGGCGCAATATTCAAAAGAATAGGGATTGTTGACGTCATAAAGCAGGCACACCACATCACAGGCGAGATCCGTTTCGGACATAAAATCCAGATCGGGGATCATCTCGTGAAGCTGGAAGATTGTCAAAAATGTACAAAATTTGAAAGTAGTATTAGTTTCATATTTTTTTTCTTCACCACAATTTAACCTTCATTTATTTTAAACAATTTGTACTTGACGTATTAGCTTTTATTACAAAAACAAGCATTATAAAGGATTTTTCATGCTCAACACAATTTCCCTAAAAAAACACATTTTTAAAGCACTTGACTAACTTTATTTCTGCCATTTTTTATGACCTAAAAGTCACTTACCAGTAGGTACTTCTCTTGACCGTACACATAAGTTGTGCTAATGGCATACAGCGATTTATGGTCTTCTCTAATCCGCCCTTGTCGCTAAGTAGACAAAAACAAAGCCACAAACACCAATTTTCAGGTTAATTTTCCTTTAAAATTAATAGTTTCGAGCAAAGTATGAATATTTTCTTAATACCATGTAGGCCCAACTCAATATTCCCCAACTGACCTGTAGGTTCTTTCCTAGAAAGGCTTGTAAAAAGCCACTCTTCCCACTGCCTTGCGCCCCGAAAACATTGCAGCGGAAGACACTGCGCTGGGTCTGTTTCTTCTGCAGATCGATGCGCTTATTGCGCGTCACTGAAAAGAAAAAAAAAGCCAAAAATTTTAATATTTTCTCTTCTCACCACAACTGCTGGTGTCAACTACCTGTGATGGCAGCAGCTTGAGACTCCTGCTCATAGATGATGGAATAACCCAGGTAACCCAAATACTCCAAACTCCGCTGGACATCCATATAAGTCGTTAACCTGCAATGGATGAGAGTTTTTATTTATTTTATTCCTTTTTATGAGACATGCCTTAATGTGAAATACTCACGTCCACTGGGAGAGGTAACCCTGGTACGTAATCCATCCTTGGTCATTTGTACACACCGTATGGTTTACGTCGGGACCCCAAGGCATGTAGGGAAAAACTTTGAACAGGTCTTTCACCTCCTCTGGCGACAGCGCACAATCTCGGTCCTGAAAATCAATTGACACGTCAACTTCAGTGTACATTTAACTGAAAGCTAGCCTGGTGCAGGCTAAATGAGGGTCTATATGTGAAATACTTGCTTAAAAGATGCATTTTTTAACTAGTTTTGTAACACTTACTTTGTCGTGCTTGTCGAAGACGCTTTGAAGAAAGAGGTAAGCGTTGTGGTTTAGTTCTGTGGTGCAGTCAGGAGGGATTTTGACCCTAGGAGAGGATGATAAATCATAACTCAATTACTGTTGTGAAAGAAAAATTAAGGTTTAAGATTTTCGGGGACTTACACAGGGAACAGATATTCCTGCGTCAGCTCCAGGTCGTCATCGTAACCGAACCTTCTGAGCACAGTCCAGGTGGTCTCGTGTCGACCGCGTTGTATAAAGAGGGTGTGCAGGAACAAAAAACCTGAATAAAAGGACAAAACGGAGTCAGAAAATAAAGTAGTGATTTTTTTGTTTTGTTTTTTTGATCAGAACCTATTATTTTTATCTCTCTATTTGAACTTTAATAAAGATTTCTTTTTTTTTTCCTCTAAAATCTTGTGAAATTTGTTTTTTGTGACAAGTCTGTTGTGCACTAAACTGCATAATTAATGTAAATGAAGCATTTGTGTCATATTAGAATAAAATAAGATGATCTCTAACCTTTAAGTGTGAGGCCATTGTCCTTGACTCCATCGGCCATGTTTCTTCTGACAACATTTTTAACATCCTCTAAAGCTTGGGATGCCAGTGGTGTGTTAAAACACGTTCTCTACATATCATAAAAATATAAAATAAAATATATATAATAAATACATGTGAAACTAAACATTTTGTCCACGTTTCAGAACATGCAGATTTGTTTATATCATATGTAGCAAAAACTATTACCTGAAAGAAGTTGAGCTCATTGTCATTCAAGATGCCATCGTTGTCTAGGTCAGACACTTTGAAGATTCTCGTTAATGACTTGATGCAGGAAGGCTTGAGCTGTATGAAAAAATAATCATTAAATACAAATAAATGTGGGGAGGAAAGCCTGTTACATCACAAACAGGCAACAAAGCTCACCTCCTTCTCTTCTGGACAGTACAGAGGTCCTGTTGGATGGAGAACTGCCTTCTGTGCATAGTAGAACAGCTCAGAGATATTCTTCAGATTTTTGGCAGAGCACTAAGAAAAGATAGAAAGAATAGTGGTGTTTTAACAGGCCATTTCTAAACTCTGACTTTCAAACCAAACCACAGATTAATGGCATCATTCATTATCAACTCACAATTTAACATTGAGATGGAAAAAAACTGACAAATTGTCATTTTAAAAGGCTGGCTGGCTTCACACTTTGACAATTTAATTTGTGCAACCTCATGACTAACCAGTGACACAAACAGAAGGCATTGCCAACCCGTGTTGCACATTCTCAAGCCCCTATAAACGAAAACCACATGATGTGGGAGGGTTCAAACTAAATCCACTATCTCATGTCCACACTCATGTCCTCTCTCCTGTAACACTATCCCTGCATTACAGTCATCTCTCATAAGGCGGGGGGTTAGAATTACATTCCCGATACCCGACAAGCTGGATTCCTTCATGAGAGCAATGCACTTTAACGCTGCTGATCGGGTCACTGGTCGGTCAGCGATATGAATGGTCGCCGTGTAAAAGAGGTCAAAAAGCCTGAGGGCAACTAACACGGAATTGACGTATATTTGTTGCTCTCTCCAGTTACCTTCATATGCATGAACAGCACAACTTAAATTAGTTTGCAAAAAATAATATATATATATATAAATACACATACATACACACAAAAACATATATACATACATACATACATACACACATACATATACACACATATACACACATATACACACACATACACACACATACACACACATACACACACATACACACACATACACACACATACACACACATACACACACATACACACACATACACACACATACACACACACACACACACACACACACACATACACACACATACACACACATACACACACATACACACACATACACACACATACACACACATACACACACATACACACACATACACACACATACACACACATACATACACATACACACACATACATACACATACATACACATACATACACATACATACACATACATACATATACATACATATACATACATATACATACATATACATACATATACATACATATACATACATATACATACATATACATACATATACATACATATACATACATATACATACATATGTAGATACATATACATACATATATACATATGTCATCTAACAGTCAATGAATGTTCTCTCACCTCTACGCACGTCTCAATGTCTTGGTATTGATTCATGATGGGGAGGATGGTCTCCATGCTACTGTGCTCCACCAGGTCAGACTTGTTGCCAACAAGAATCAAGGGCACCCTAAGAAAAAGTTCCATATAAGTATCAAAGAGACATGACCAGCCACAAATACTATACTATTCAACAAGGTGCAACCAGCACAATTGAAATGAGTGCCAAGATAAATATAAAAAGCACACCTGCTGTCTTTGTCTATTCTGTCATTGATGAGAGGAATCCAATGGCTTGTCACCTTTTGAGAGACGAGAACAACATGAAACACTCACTTTTAATCAAACTACACACACTGGTAACCATGTACAATTAAATACACAATCAAAATCACCATTCAAATGAATAATGCTAATTTCTAGGATGAAAGTTACATGAATAAAACTTGTATTTTCTCTCATTGGATTGTGTAAATATTCCTATCGTGCAATTCTATTGTCTGAGAAACACCCGGGCTAAATCAACAAAACATAGTGTATAAACTTACTCACCTTTTCAATTGACTTCTTGTTGTTGACCGAATATACTATGCAGATGACATTTGCCTGCAAGGGGGAAATAGTCCAGTCATTTTTTTCATTTAAAATGGAAAGAAAATCAGTCGATTATATTTCAAAACAAAAAAAAAAATGTAACCAACTTTAGATATTTCTTGATATAGTTGCTCATCTGACTGCTCAGCTTCTGCAAGGGAAAAAAAAAAAAGAGTTTTACATGTCAATAATTGCATCACAACATATTGTAAACCAGTGAGGGTGACACAAAACTACACAAGAGGTCCAGAAACCAGATTTGAAACCTGGATCTGCTACCTACTCTTTCTTTATAGAAAAAACTGTACCTGAATAATCCACAATGTGTGTGGGGACCCTTTCTGGGGTGACATCTGCAGGGATGGTGATCTCCTCAGCTCGCAGGGGAACCTGTCAGATAGGGGAGACTCATCATCAGTAAAATATTCCCCAAATTCAATATACTACTTCATTGAACTTGGATGTACACTATAAATATTACCTCATCAGGAAACTCCTCACTGACCAGGGACATGATCAATGATGTCTTTCCTACCTTGGCTATGGATAAAAAAATACAAACACAAATCAAAAATAAATAAGTACTTAGTAAGCAGCTTAGATCACATATCTAACTATACTATGTTAAAATAAGGGTAGTTTTGAACTGATAATAAAATTGACAGCTGATCACAACAGTTGATCAGTTAGGAATCAAGAGTAATGTCAGAATGTGAGAAAAATCTACACGTTACTGTCGTAAAATTGAACTTCTCCAGTGCAATAATGGCAAGAAATAGTGTGCATTTAAATGTTTTATTTCATCTTAGTTGCTACACTAGTGCTAACCGTTAGCCTCCTAGCTAGCACACACTATAAGCGGATAAAGCGCTTTGCAGCCAAGCCACATTGCAAACAATCGCTACTTACGTTCCCCAACAAGAAGTATCCTCACGTCCTTCCTCATGTTGAAATGGTGCTTTCTCCAGATTTAACTCCAATCGATTGCCTCATGAAGTTGCACTTTGATTGTCACCTGTCCTGCAGTTTGTCTCTCGGTCTTCAGGCCCAGCTTGTGTCAAACTGGGAGGCTTTGTAGGACAAAACGGACAGTCGTTTTACCGTGTCGATCTCAACGTTCTTCACGCCTTTCGTCACGGCGAGTACTTTCTAAGCTCGAGTGCATTGCATTTTAAAAATAGCAGAGTTATACGTGTCACGATTTTTGAATGGAATTCACGTTTTGGGCGGTTCCATAGCATTTCGCAGTTGTATCATGAGCACGCCTGACCTCCACTACCCGGCAACTACGGCGAGACCTTAGAGGACAAACTTCATGTGTTATAAAACGCTTAACGATGCCCTCGGGTGGCCACAAGAGGAACTGCAGATAATGTAATGGGTGTCATAATTATAGTATATCAAAAATTCAATTAAAAACAGCTTCTGATGAAGAATACTTATAAATAATATATATAAAGATTCTTTCTGTTGCATAGTTTGTAAAACTTTGATTAAAACTTTATTTGTCCAAAACAATTTCAAGTGTATAAATTTAAGGTAGGAAAAAATATTTGTTAAAAAATTTGAGTGAAATCTGTGGCTTAAAACTAGCAAAAAAAAGAAAACATTTTATACATTACATGGCTAGTTGCAATTTTTACAGTGATTACAGATTTCTTACTATTTTTCACAATAAAAAAACATGCAATTGTTTTCAAAGACGTTGGCCTAAGAATCAATTGCTATGACTAAAAACAATTTTCAAATTCAAATGAAAGAATATTATAATTACCGCAGAGTACAAAATACATATGTACAAAAAAAAAAAAAACTCTTTCCATGCCCTTGATGATGCTGTCCTATTATGTGGCTCCTTACTGAATTTAAATTAGTTTTTCACATGTAGATTAGACTTCTATTATATAGCAAATAAAATTGAGTTTATTCGCCTCTGACTCACCCTCCCACTTCAAATTGATTGCTCATTTATTACCATCAATGGCAGCCAACATGGTTATTTTAGTACTATTATTCATAAGCTGTGTTTGGTGCATGCAACACTACAAGTGAGCCAGGTGATTCCAGAACATTGTTCTTGTGGGCAGTGAAGTAGTCTTTCCCTCTAAGATTTCACTGGCCCCAATATCCTTAGTGAATGACCTAATATAAAAAGTGATTTATTACCACGTGTCACCAGGTACGCCAATAACTGTAGTTACCTTTTTGCAACCCCTCAAAACAACACTTATTATATAATAGGTGCCTAAATTTCACTGTGTTCACTTATAACCCTTAATTGGAAAATAAATCTCCATAGATTCACAAGTAGTGTTATTAGAAGATTATGGAAAGTCTGTGGAAAGGTATTGGAGTGTGTCCTTGTGAAGACCCAAGTGGATGGAGTCCAGGTAGTGCAGAAACCTGAAGAAAGAAAAGAAGACCTTACAGCATGGGCTAAACTGTTTTAGTTATTTATAATCAGCTTATGAAGAACCAGATGCTTCTTCACATTCTGGTACTTCCATCTTACCTTCGCTTGACTTTTCCTTGTTCCTTCATCTGCTCTGACCTGCAGATGGTCCGCAGAGCTGGCAAGTAGTCCTCAGCAGCTGCTGATCTGTTGCCAAGAGTACAAAATGGTCCTCTGACCACCACACTATCCATCACATCTTTTCTCTGCTGCACCATCCTGGGAAAAAAAAATCATACTTCAGGAGTACGCTCACACACAAAAAAATGGTTATCTTTGATGAATATTTGATGAACTTACTGGGGTCGATGGAGGCTGCTTCGGGTGAAGCTGTAATTTTCATAATGAGAAGACAGGACAGGGAGGGTGAGTTCTTCTACAGCATTTTCCGCCTGCTGCTTCTCAAGCTGTTGAGCTCGATCCCAGGCCTCTGCTACAGCGAGCCGACACTTACTGAAGCTCAGCGCCTCTACCGCGCTTTGGATCTCCAGTACACGCTGGCCTATCACATAACTCAACGTATCCGACTCAACCCTGCATTCATCAGTCATACCGTCCTTCAGTGTTGTGCTGACCAAGTCTTGAAGCCGACCTTTATCAAAATCACTATCATGATGAGCAAGTAAGGAGTCTATGTCAGACATGTCGTTGAAAAAGTCACTTATTGATTCAAGACACTTAGAAACAGGGACGCTTTTAAGACGTTCAGCAGGAGTCAGTGATTTCCTCTTTTCCATTTGTGGAACTAACATTTCACTGGGTTCTTTTTTGGACTGAGGTTGTTCTTGCTGCTTGCTGAGAGAGAGAAAACTCTCCTCTGAGTCAGAGTCGGAATGCTGCCCATCTTGGCTAAGCAGGCATCGTCTCCTTTTTTTCTTCTTCATTCCGTAGGACACTTTAACAGGACTGGCATCATCTGAGCTATCTGCCGACTCAGAGTGCAGTTGCCTTGCATGGGAAGGCTGGGGGTCTGACTTTAGGCAAGTATGAGTGCTAACAGAGGAGGCCTCTGGTTTATAAGTGGGGGTTAACTGTATGCGTGGTAATGGTAAGAGCCTCTCTATGTTGGAGTAGAGTAAGTGAACTCTTTGTCGAGTGCTATCAAGAAGCAGCTCCCAGGATGCCATCTCATGCATTTGACTCTGTTGATGAAAAATGGAGTAAATTCAGACAAAATGTACTGTACAAACTTTGATTTAATTGCATGACAATAATATTTACCCGAAGCAGCTCCCAAATGTCTTTTTCAGGTTCAATATTCAGTAAACCGAGCCGGCTTTCACTACAGCCGCTTTCACACGGAGACATTGAACCCGTGTCTGATGCTTCCCCATTAGGCTTTACTCTCTGGCAACCCCCTCCACTGCGAATCCAGAATTGCAGCTGCAACAAGCTCTGCCTGATGTCACAGTTATTGAGTTCAAGCAGCGTGCTGACATCATGCTGATCTGTTCTGGTGTCCTCAGCCAGACACAACAGGCGTAGGTAGTTGCTCACATCCAACTGAGACACACAGAGATTGTTAGGCATGACTTAAATGTGTTAATTGGACCCTAAATGAGGCCCTCACTCACCAAAGAGGGTCTTTGGAAATATATCTCGTCAAAGTTGCCATCAAACATAGTGCCAAATGCTGGATCTGTAAAATATTTTATATAAATAAAGCACAATGGCAAAAATAGCAAAAGCTTTTCTCCATTTCTACTAACCGCTGGTAGTAAGGATGACAGGTCTTTTGGTTGTACTCATGAATGTCTTGATAGCAGCAAGAAATCCAGAATCTTCTTCAAAAATAACATCCACTTCTTCAAATAAAATGAGCGAGGTGGCCGTCTTCTTACTCTGCTCGTTCTTCTCCTTCATCACAGATGGTTTGGGTGATTTGACTGTGATTTTTTCTTTCATAGCGTCCCCCTCTTTCTTTGAAGCTATTTAGAATGAAAGAAAATGATAATACTAATAAATACTACAAAGTTATTTAGTATTAATAGAATACAAGTTGGATGTTAATTACCATTTTGAACATCCTGCTTAGTGCTCAGTTGTTCCTTCTTACTAGGTCGGCCTACTTTAAAAAAGTTGGCTAAAGACGTTGGAGCCAGACCTGCTCGCTTAGCAGCTCTTGGTGAATTGGGAGGTTTCCTTGGAGATGAGACAACTTTACGTGGAGAGTTCAGCTTCCCTGAACGATAAATAAATTAAACAAGTTAGGTTAACTTAACAGTATCTGTGAAACCTTCTTAAAGCCATGTTTTACATACGTGGAGATGATCCATGCTTGCCAGAGCAGCTACTCGTGCCATAGCTGTTAAAGTAAGTCGGTTTATTGGCATTGACTCCATTGTTGTCCACTTGGTGCGACTGAGTGGCCTCTTTTAGCTGAGACAAAATCAGTCGGCCACTCCGTTGGGATGAGGCGTTCACCTCAAACACCTTGGAAAACCAGGAATGACAAAAAAAACGTGACTGAAAGCCCACCATTGGACTGAGTGATAAATTTTCTTTCTGTACCTTAAAGCCCAATTCTTGAGCACAAGCATACACTGTGGAAGTCTTTCCTATTCCTGTCGGTCCTGTAATAAGGACTGTATTACACAGAAAATCGTCTGAAGGGAGGGACTCCTCATCTCTACAGTCCCAATCAGAATCTGCAACAATTACAAAAATAGTATTAATTTCATATTTGAGAAAGAGAGGGAAAAAGCATTTAAAAAGAACGTACCGTTGCTGCCTGCTTCTTGTTTTTTAACGCTCTGCTTACTTCTCTCTTCCCTATCTGCACGGAGTTTCCATTCCTTAAGCCAACTTCACAAAAAGGCAAGAAATTATTGTTGATTTCAACATCAAAAGTAAAGCATTTTAATACAAACCTATGTAGCCTCCGCACTGATGCCGTGTTGCCAATGATGTCACTAGAAAGCTGAGGTTGATATTTTTCTGTCCACAACAGATCCTCCTTTGCTTCAACTGTGAAAAACACCAAATTTATTTTATTTTTCTTTCAAATATCTATAAGTATACATCCCTTCCCACACAAAAAAGCTACCTCACCTTTTTTCTCAGTGTCCTCACACAAATCATCAAGCACCACAATAACATCATCATCATCATCTTCTGTTGCATGTAAAGACTTGTCTTCAGCCTTCTCCAATGTAGATCTCTGGGTTTGTCTCATGCGGCGTGTCCTGCTTGACGTTTCTGGCTCAAGGTTGAAAGTATTTCCTTTGTGTTGGGCAGCTCGCTGTTTCTTAGCTACTTTTGCAACCTTATCCTCTATTCTCTTCCTCTTTCCTCCCACTTGCTCAGGAGACTTGCTAGGCTCTATAATAGTAACATTAGTAGTAATTGTTATTTTTTGGTAATAGTAATAATAAATGTATATTTTATAGTAATTAAATAGTAATTTTAGATTTAGAGAGATGATTTGTGGTTATTTTAAAAATAACCCCATAGACCCATTGGTCACAAATGTTAAGTCATCCAATGTGGACACTTGGTCACTTTTCCGACATACCTGAGTGTTGCTTGCGATCAGCACATCTGGCCATAAAGCGGGACATGAACGTCTCACTGAGGAAGAGAGGGTTCGAAGTGCGTATTTCCTCCACCAGAAGCTGACGAACATCTTCAGACATTTGAAGACTCCAACCAGAATGCTACAAAAAAGCATCATTTAAAACAAAAAGGAGTTGAATAGCCATAACAGGCATAGAAATGGTTCCAATTTAGGACAGTCAGCAAGTGAGCCCCAAACTGAACATTTCTAATGCTTAACTTACTCGTTCACGAAAAATTCCACGTTCCGGTTTTGTCTTTAGGCACAGTGGACTATTTCCATGTAATAGTGGATCAGGCAATTGAATGCTAAGCTCTTTGAGGCAGTTAAGTTGAGGAGACTGGGGCCAGGGTAGACTCCATAGAGGACAATCTGTAAATGTAGTTAGCACAAATCAATTCATTAAACATTCATAAAAATTGAGGCTCCAGAGTAATATGGACAAAGATTAAGCTGTTGTCTACCATTGGGAATTTGCATCACGTGAACAACAGGTTGGAAAGAGGAACAGGAAAGGGTGTAGGTCTCTTTTGTAGCAGCAGCCTTGGCTATTTGTTTCTTGAATGATTCAGGTAGGCCACTCCTCAGAAACTCTCTACGAGCCCTGAACTGCACATCATCTTGGGAGTTTTCAGAGCTCGGTTGGCTGCTCTCATCGAAGATAGAAATCACAGTAGTTGCTTTACTGGCCTTCTTCTCATGGATACCTTTGGATTCTTTTAGAAATATAATGCAGAACCATTCAATGACTCACAGTTTATACCAAGATTATGGGCTATTCTAAGATAATATAGTAGGAAAGGCTACCTGGGGGAGGTATGGCCACTTTGCCCAGCACATCATTTAGATTGCGGAGAGGCTTCTTAGTCTTACTTTTTTTTTGTTTCATCTGAGGAGAAGCACTCAGGTCAACCTGCTGGCGGAAAATAGAATGACATCAAGATTCAAGTTTTTTTTATAATTATATAAATAATAAATCCTACCTCATCTTCACAATAGGTCTTCAAGATGATAGCCTCGGTCCTTGATGATCGCCTTAATGTGCTCTTGTTATCAACTGCATCTCTTTTAACCTTTTGAATGGCTTTAGCTTTCTTCACCAGCTTTTTTGCCTTTATTTGTTTTTTGGAGTTATCTGATGCCTTGGAACAAATAAGAGAATGAAGACAAGTTTTGAGCACCATTTCAGTCTATAAAAAACATTATAATCCTGGACTTTACTTACTTTCAAAGGCGAAAACGACTTTTTGCTACCCTCGGATACAGTTTGATGAACTCGTCTCAATTTGATCCTAATGGAACACAATACAATGGTATTGTGATTTTTTTTGGTATAATTTTAATCAATACAAACTCTCAACAGTAATCATGCATTATTACCTGATTGAGCTCTCCTTGGAATCAGGTGGACTGACCATCTTAGCTTCGTACACGCCATACTTAGATTTGCGTATTTTATGGTGTGATAATTTAACAGATCGTTTTACAGAATTCTTATCGCTATTTTGCTTTCGTCTGTTGCTGATAGGTGTTTTTTCTGTTGTTTGAGGGCCTTGCGTCAAGACAGCCTCTCTTCGGGACCTTCTCAAAACTGTCTTTGCGGGATGTAAGGAAGCATCTGGCTGCTCATCAGATTTTATAGATAAACTTTCCACTGAGGCTCGAGTCACTGCTTTTTTGCACTTTCTTTGTGATTTTGTTTTTCTTGCAATTTTGTTTTCCTGGATGTCATTTTCCTCCACATCATTCTGCACAGATGGCCTATTCTTCAACTGATTTTTACCCAATTTTTCCTTGGATCCATCCAGGCCAGGTTGTGGTTGTTTAAAGGCAGCCATGAATTGTCTCCTCTCGATATCAGGACACTTGGGCATGGGTTCACTCTCAAGTACAGCCAAGTCAAGATCCTTTTCTTCCAGGACCACATTGGACTTCCACCTAGTTATTACAGTATCAGTGTGAGAATGTGGTTCTTCTTTTGCTGCACTTCTTGCACACTTTCTCCTGTTATTTAGTGAAGATCCCCTACACTCAAGTTTTCTTGTTTGCTCTTCTGGTGAGATGGTGTGCATTTGAGCCTGAATGGTGATGGTTCGAGGGGAAATTTGAACAGAGAGCTCTGTAGATGCAACATTTTCATTAGATGTAGTCTCCATATTGTTAGCGTTGTGTGCTATTTTAGTACCTCCACACTGCACATCAATAGTCTTTTCTTCCGAACTCTGACTGCGCAAAAACTCCTCAAAAGAAACCCTGACTGGGCTGCTCTTTAACTCAGAGCCTTCATTTACATTGTTGACATCTGTGCAGACATTTTCTGGACATTTTTGCTCAGATTCAGGTTGTTTTTTCTCTTTTTGTTTTTTCACTCGGGAATTACGTACAATTTTTGTTTTGATTGATTTTACCTTGTCCGTTATAGGTGCAACTGCAGATGAACTTTCAGATGAAGAATCATTTCTATATTTAAAGCCATCTTTGTCACATTCATCTTTTTGAGTTTGTTCAACGAGCTGATTATTTTTACCCTCTATTGATTGATTAGAAACAAAAGCATCTGTGCAAATTTGGGCTAGCAGAACAGCGGAATCACTGCCAAAAACAGTACTAACATTTTGAGAATCTTCCACCAAGTTTGTATTTTCATCATCTCCTTTGATGACAAAGCAGCTTTCTTCACCAGATGAGTTATCAATCTTCAGATCTACATGTTTCTTAGCAGATTTAGTTGCTCTTATCTTCCGTTTGGGAATTGGTTTCGTCACTGCTACATCTTGGTTCGTGTCTTTTTCTGCTAAATTCTCACCAATCTCTTTAGGGTGTTCTGACAGGCTGGTCGTCACTTTGGAGGTCAAAGGTCGCCGGATAAAATAGTCTGTTATGTTATTAGAGCGAGGAGGGGAGAACGGTTTCTCCACAACTTTAGCAATAGGAGAGAAATAGCTGGTGATTGTTTTGACAACAGTACTGCTAGCATCTTTGCTAGTTTTCTTGCAAGGCTGTAAACATAAAATAATTAAGGAGGTTATTCAAATACTTGATGATAAAATGATTTGATATAAATGTAAATATACCTGTGTGTCAAAGTCTTCTATAATAGATGCCATTGCCACAACACCAGCCATACTATTTCGAGGACCTGGGGCAAAAATAACACGTATAACAAGATGACAACAAAACTCGTTTGACTATTACACGGTTTTACGAAAATTACATGATTATGCAGGTGTAGGAGTAATCAATTTTAACCATAATTGGCTGGGGTACGCTGTCAAACAGAATGGGCTAACTAAAACAAATTAAAAAGGGAAAAATAACATCGCTAACAAAAACAAATTTAAAAAGGAAAAATAACATTAATATATTATGAAATGCAACGCTTAGCAGTCGTGATCACCATAAATATTAACAAATTAGAGGCAGGTGGAAGTCACAAAGCTACATAAAGAATAGAAGAAATTACATACTGTAAACATGTAGCTTTGTTGGATAACTATTGCAACTGGTATTGGCTTGGCACTTACCGAAAACGATAATAATTCAGACTTTATTTCGACCGCGTTTCCAGGTTACGGTACTGTCTTGACGTCCACAGCCAGAGATAGACATTTGTTTGCTTGCATTAACTCAAATGTGCTAAGGAAAACAACCAGCTAGCAAATGCTGGATTCAAATACCTACAACTTTGCTGCTCAACATGTAAACAGATCCTGCTTGTTTACAAACGAGGCATGAATGCTATTTGATTTTTTCCAAGATCGTCCAAGTTGCAAGTAAGAAAAACATAATTGTCAGACCATCATTCCAAAAACGCGCCAGAGTAGTAGAAGGTAGCGCCAAATATACATGACCCTACGCGTAGACCATATCCTCCAATCAGAAGAGAGAACACCATTTCGTCATCGCGACCGTCGTCCGGCTTTGAGTTCATTGAGAAAATAACAGCGACACCCACTGGCAGTAAAGGAACAGGTTCACAAAGGTCACATAGAAAATCACTGTCTCACTGTATCTTGTAAAAAAATATCTATATTTCTTGTTCTGTATAATTACTTATTGCGAATTGTTAACCTGGCACACCAGACAGAATATTTCATATATTTGCCACAGAAATATTTCCCAAGTCTGTTAAGGCATGATGATTCAGACAAGGACATCCATATCTGCAAGACTACTAAATAAATCCTGGTTAAGTTCACAAAGTGAACTTCATATAAAATAAATGAAAAAATTACATTTTAAAAAGTCTTTAATTTATATATTTAAAATTAAACATCTGGGTTGCATTCTACCATCTCCAAAGGCACAATAATACTTACAGTAGACCAAATCAATGAAACACTGCCACTAAACATGTTTAGTTTACTAACTTTGTATTGTTCATGAGAATCAATGCACTTTAAAAAGACTAAACGTTACTAAACAATGAGATATTTTTGTATCAGCTGACTTCTGCTATGATATGTAAATTAGTCTTGGTATAGATTTGGACTCCCTAGAAATAATGAAGTGATGAAAACGAGAAGGCCCACATGTTGATGACTAAAAAGTTAATTCCAACGTTAGAATTTTTATATTAACCAACCGTGACAGTGTTCACAAAGATCAGTATATTAAGCAAAATAAAGCCATTGGCAGGAAAATGCATTGCTATAGGGAAGGACAGAATAAACGAATCATCACCACACACGTCATAACTGCAAGGATGTATAAAATGTGACAGCTGAACCTCACAATTTAACACACACAAGACTTCAAAGATGAAAAAGATTTGAAGAAAATTGTGTCAGACTTGATTTAAGGTATGAGACAGTAGATCTTAGCCCATGTGTCGATAACTTTTAAGACATACAATAAGAGAACATAACAAAACAGAACATAAAATCACCCAAAAAAAAACAATAATTCACATGAGGGTGGTCTAAATATGATTTCACAGCACTGCACACTGCACAACAGGTTAACTTTGTGACAGTAAAACTGAAAAGTAGTGGAAAATGAAACAGTGGCATATATCAACTGAACTTTCTGAGGCACAAAAACATAATTTAAGACAAGAATAAAACAAAACAGGCTTGGCACGGACAGAACATGATCATGAAATAGTTGGTTTTCAAAAGTGTTAAACAAAGGAAAATGATGAGTGAACAAGAATTAGGGATGAAGCACTTAAAACATAAATTTGTGACACACTGAATTTTTTTGCAGCATCACACAGGAGTCCTTAATCCACAGCTGTGGTTTTATCTGAATGTGTATTTAGCCGCTGTGACAGGCACTCCAAGACAACAACTTAGCAAGCAGAAAAATTCAACAGGTTTCCCTAAAATAAAATATCTTTAAGAATCACCTGCAAGAACCAGTCAGTCAGACCTTCATAAATGTGAGCTCCATTTTCAAACAGCCTTTAGAGTACATAGCAGACAATAAATTCAATCCTAACAATCCCCCAAATAAAAAAAAAACAATGGCAAAAATCATTATCTCAAGGTCCAGTTATACGCATCGTTGGTTTTCCTCACACACACACACACAGCACAGTGGGTTCGATGATTTCTCAATCAAGCAGTGACATTTAGAGGGGAGAATTGAGTCATTACTTTCATAGACGGGAGACAGCCAGTCTCTACACGCTAATGCAGAAACCAGGCAAAATTCCTTCTTACAGATCTACACAGGTGAGGATGAAAAATTCCCATTGCATCTTCTTGTATCAGGGGTGAAGGAATCTGGTACCTCCAATCTACTGATTGAATCAAGTGTCTATGTGCATTAACCAGTGGGAGAGACAGACACAGTAAGCATGATAGATGCAGCCAAACTGTGCACATAAACAATAGCTGCTATAATAACAAGTGTCTTTTTTTTAATGATCAGTTCTTTCCTTCGAATTGTGGAATACTTGTTAGTGGTCAGTTGGTCCTGTAGTGAAGAGGACTCTCTGGTCTGTTCTAGCCAGTTTAGCAGGAGGCTCCAGGGACTCGTCTCCTAACACCACAGTGTCTGACGGCAAAGACAGCTCCTGACCTTCGTCATCACTTTCCTCCTCTTCCTCCTCTTCTTCTTCTAGATGAGAAATGATTGCAAAATTCCTTAGAAAATAGATGAGATGTAGCTGGAGTGATAATATTTGAGAGCGCTATTACCTTTGTCACCATCCAGCATATTTAGTCCTCGTCCTAAACTGGCAAACTAATCACAAAATTGAGGAATGTAAGTACTGTTTGACGGTAATTGTTGAGTTTGTGTTGTTACCTCTCCCATCACGGCAATGGGGGTCTCTCCTTTAGCCTGGGCTACTCTGTGCTCGATCAGGTAGTACATATATTCGTCATAGAGAAGGCGGATCAAGTGAAAGGAGCCGAAACTGGCAGCACTGCGTAGGGTCAGGTCCCGAATCACCATGGAGCTGAAGGAAAAAGTCACTACATTCACTCAGTTTTCTTTTTGTTAAGCAATATGGAACTAAATATGATCATGATCACACATTGCTTATAATGTTCCACACCTGTAAAAGGACCACTTGAGCAGGAATAGCTTGGCAGCCTTAGGAAAGGTAGGGCTGTGTTGATGGGGTTTTAAAACCTGGGAGACCACACCATCCAGCCATGCAGCCCATTGCTCCAATGAATTTTGTTGCTGGAGAGTCAGTTTAAAGTCTTGCTCCAGTCTTTGGACAACACGGTCTTCACAGCGACACACCCATGAAGCCTGCTCCTGCATAAGGTAAACAGGATAAGGGCAGTTTATTAGTATGATATGACATGGTCTTAGTAAGGTCAATGTTTTTAGGATTATAACAGTAAATGAACCTGAACATTAGCAAAGTCAACACGATTGAGGTCAGAGAGCATTTGGTTGATCTGGGCAGTGTTCTGGAGAACTGCACGAGCCGCTTGTGCCAGATGGTTGAGACTGGTGTAGCGCCGCAGTGTCTGGGCAAATGCACTGGCTGATGTTACCTGAAAACATTAAGGAAAAAAAATATTGGAATTATGTAAACAAAATGGATCATTTTCATTTTAGGCTAATTATAGCAGAATTAGCCATCATACCTTGATGCGAACCATTTCCTCAGGGATATTCATCATTGCGTTGGTCAGCCAGCTTTCCAGGCTTTTGGCAAAATTCCGAATGGCTTGAGTTAAGGCACCTGAGGAAATTGCAACAATGCAATGATTGTGAAGAACACAGTCAAGTGGGCTGTGTGTGTGTGGCAAAAAGTGTGGAAACATAGATTTCTACACAGTGTGTGATAAATGAAGTACACTATGCTTCATATTTGCAGATTTTACAACCACACAATCACATTTCATAGATGCCTTACTGGGGATTGGCCTGAGAACGTCAGGGATAAGGATTTCCACCAGGCCCTGATATAAACTGTTGTCACAGTCACGGCTCCAGCGCAGCACTGGGTCATACTTGCACAGTAGCACCAGGCAAGACTTTGGGAGACGCTTCTCAGATTCATCATGACTGGTGACATAGACAGCTTTCATTAATATATCTACTGGTACCTCCTATGATGGAGTGTGTCCCAACAGTTTTGCAAAATTGCTGCCTAGCATGAAAATTATCTGTCAGCCTCATAAAACCTAATTTCCTCACAGCATGAGAAATGTAAAACACTCACACAGCCAATGTGGCATCTTCAGCCTGATTCTGACTGAACCTCCAGAAGCTTTTCCACAAGGTCTCCACTAGAGTAAATTGAAGATTGACCATCACATCTAGTATGGCCTGACAAAGAAAAATAATATTTTATGTATAATAAACCTTTGCATATAATTTATTTAGTTTGACTCAAATTCCCAAAATATTTTGTAACCAACAAACTAGATTCCTCCTATGTCATTACCTCACAGTGTTCTCTGTAGAGCAATTGAAAGCTCTTTATGTGATCCAGTTGAATACCCTCGGGTAGCGGTTTCCCTTGGATGTCAATATCTGGAAACTCTGGCAGTGTTCTGGTTGCATCTAGTCAAACAACACAACTAAACTCATTAAAAAATAGTCTTAGGTAGGTCATCTCCATTCATAATTATGTGGTAAAGTGCCTTCACTTTAAGTCTACACAAAAGAAAAATAACTAACCAAGGAACTGCTGGTACTGTTGAACCTGAGTGCTGATGTCCACCTGTCCAGAAGTCTGCTGTTGAAGTTGTTGCTGTCCTACTCCCGAAGCTGTCCCATTGGTCATTCCCTCCACTTTATGGACAGGCTTCAACCTGCTTGGTTGCGTACAATTGAGACAATACAAAGATCATTTTGTGGACTGAACCAAAACAGTGCATAAAAACTCATTGGAATTGTTTTTATTATAAGATTCTTAGTGATGGGAAGTATGAACCTTTGTTTTTGAGAAAAGGGCTGCTGTCTCATAGCCAAATGTTGCTGATCTTCCATCAGGCGTAGAAGAGAAGAACCTGCCTTGATTCTTAGGCCATAATAGTGGTATTTAGAATTGCCCCTGTCAGAAACAGAAACATTTATTTCAAAGGAATCTTTTGTGAAATGGAGAGAAAATTATTATTTGCTTTTAACCTATAATAACTAAATAAACAAACTAGCAGAATTTCTCCTCTGGTGTCAAAACTCATAAATCCTCAGACAAGCTGTGTTTACATTTCAGCCCACACTCCCTCCCACACTCAGAACAAATTTCAAAGCTAGAGATGGCAGCAAATGTATCACCTTCAGCTGAATACCACATTCCAATAGCCAACAATTTAGTCAAGACTTTAAAGGTATTTACATATACATTGAATGCAAATTATTTTGTTGAAATGGGTCAAATGTGCCTTAAGACCAATCTTACCGTGTACCAAGGCGTCGTGTACGCAATCCCATGAAAACAGATCGAATGAGTTTCCCAAAAGAAGCCGCATTAACAGGCTCCAGCTTCTGCTCTTGGCAATGTAGCAGGTAATGGCAATAGAGGGTTGAGCGTGGCAGACTGACTCCTTCAGCAGTCTCATAGTTGTCCAGCAACCACTGTACCTGACCGGCAGGCAAAGGAAAAGCAAGAGACTGGTACAATTAGAAAAGATAAGACATATCAAAAAGCACAATAAACACCGCTCACAAAAGGTTGCATTTGTTGGTCTTTTTGGTTTTGAGATGTAATTGAGCTTGCATTGACCTTCTCTAAAAAAAACGTTCAATGTTCCATGAACAATAACAAGAAAAATATCAAAATGTATATATTTTTTGTTATTCATGACTCTTTTGTAAAAAAAGGTACTGGAACATTGGACAGTGTGCCATGTGCACTGAAAAGATTAGAAAAGGTCCAAATAAGCAAACTGTATTGATCAATTTGAGTTAATCCTAAATTCCTACAAGTCTAATATCCCTAACTTTTGTGAGTTACAGATGTTTCTTTTCTCCTAAACACTGCATGCACATGTATTTTCTACACAAATAATTTGCAGATCACTTGAATGAAAACACAAATACCTTTATGTGCGTGCCGTGGCATACAACATTGGTATGCAATGAATTAATGACCTGAAATACGAATGAAATGTTTCCCAAAACATTGGGTGGTAACCATTATCATATGGAATTCTATGATGTTTTTGGGGCATTTCAAGCAAATCAAAAGCCACCCCTTGTACATGCAAAACAATGGTATGAAAGCAATGAAATCATGGTTCAGTTTTCCTTTAGCTGGGGAAAACACAGTTAAAAATATAGTCTGCTTTAAGAGCTTCAAATAGTTCCAATCATACAGGATTGGATTGTCTTCAAATTCTGCTATGGTTTTAATCTCCCCAATTTTTAATTGTGCTTTCCACTTGTCGACATCATCAACGTGTGGCACCAAAGGGTTGTGCGAGTGAAAACAGAATGAAAAGAAATTCCTTCGCTTGGAGCCTCTGCATACCTTCTTGTCTGCCGACGGCACGCTACTCTCCTCGCCTTCTGTTATACTCACAGTGGCTGGGGAGGCGCGGGCTGTATGCGAGTAACTCTGACTGTTTCCAGCCGACCCGCCGCTGCTACTGCTGCTACTGCTGCTGCTGCCCAACATGTAACCCCCCTGGATCACATAACTTCCAGCACCACCACCATTAGAGCCTGTTCCATCCCCTGACCCATTTGTGGTACCACCTGTGGATACCACTGTGGCCCCTCCCCCTGTTGCACTGCTAGGCTGAGCCACAAACATGGACACGGCGCCTGTTGTCCCGGTGGTCACAGAGACGGTAAGAGGTGTGCCAGGGGTAGAGGCCTGTGTGTCTGAGGTCGGTTGACCTTCATAGTACTGGCCAGTGTTGGACTGGGTATACAAGGCTGTGTCACTGTAAGGGAAAGTGCTGGAACGACTGGATAGGAGATTAAAAGAAAGGTTAGCCCATTGAAAACGCCATGTATTCAAAGTACAGAGTTTGTTTACCAATGAGAGATAAGAAATTACTAACATAGTGCTTGTGGTGTAGTTGTTATCGCCTCCTTCCACATACTGCACTTGATTTGTATACACATGTTGAACCTGTACTGGTGTGAGCTGTTGTTGCTGTAAAAAAACATAAAAAATTATACTGATAGTTCAAAAGATGTTATATAGTACATTTGATGCTTTGACATAAGAGTGAGTTATTTTTTTGTTTCAATTTAAGAGCAAAAACCTGAGATGCAAATGCTGCATGTTGGAATGAGCAAAAAATAGGCTTTTAAGTTAAGGTATTGTTATGCAAATTGTTCCCACTGACAGTAGTTTTCAAACTTTTTCAACAATTGCGATTTTTTTTCTTATTTAATGACCCAAACTTCATTCTGACTACCGGTTAACTTCACATATGTTAGCTCCCTTGTGTCCCTGACCTACTTGGTAGCAGCAGGCAGCTGGTGAGTCGTTCTCTACATGCATAGAGAACTGGTAGAACAGCCGCTTATAGTGAAAGATGTCCAAAGGGATCTAAATGCTGTCCTAAACTGGATGATGTCTTTCTTCCATAGATTCTGTGCTGACTAAAGCTGTCTCTCCACTGCCGAAATGGAGCTAAATCCCACCACACGGATCATGTGTTGAAAGTGACAATACAATCTAGTCACTCATGGTCGCAACTGATCATTTTGAATTGTATATACAGAGGTATTTCCAGTTTGATAACCTTACCTCTGGGCTTATATGAACTGGTTGTAGACTGGCAACACTGAGCTGTGCACTAGGCTCAGTCTTGGCTATTTGAGAGGTGGTCTGGACCACAGACCTCTGTGTAAACAAAGATAGGATGAGTTTTAGGTTAAAAACAGACAGACACAAAGATAGACTGTTTACCTGTTGGGCTGTTTGGACTTGTTGAACAACTTGTGTGGGTACCCCCGTCTGCACAACAGCTGGAGGGGAACTGGAGTCTGAGACACTATCACTTGAGTGAAGGGAACCCTCTGCTAGACAAAGAACTCATAAAAGTTGGCAACAAGAAGGGGTTCACATGCAATTGTAATTATCACAAGCTTTTAAAGCAGCTTTTCCAACACCCGGTGCTAAAAAGGCATGCTACATTACCTGTAACGGTAACAACGATGTACTGAGGAGCACTTTGGCCATTTCCAGACTGTGTGGGGGAGCCTTGGATTTCTGCTGTCACATAATGTGTCTGTGTGGGCTGATTTTGAGCTGCTGACTGGGTTTGACTGCCAGCAATTGGCTTTTGGCTGCTGATTGAAGTGGATTGTTCTGTGGGTACACTTTGAGCAGTAGGGGTGACAACTGTAGGGGTGACCACGGTGGTTTGAATCTCGGACAAGAACTGAGATGTAGTTGAAGGAGTGGTGCTGGCATCAGGCTGTCCAGATATGACAACAGTTGATGGTGTTGATGGCTGGATCTCGCCAACATAGCCTGAGGTGGCCATGGCGCTGGCTGGGTAATCCCCCTGAAAGCAAGAAACAAGTAAATCTAGTCATTTTACGACTAAAGGTTGTAAGATATGACTCTTTTCTTCAACAATTTGGTTATTAAGATGGTATATGTTAGGCTTTAGTAAGGCTAAGCGGTATGGACAATGAATGAGAGGTCTCTGTTTACCTTTCTACATCAACCCTCTTGAAATAAGATATTCAAAATGAAAGGAGGCTGTTGCTGTATATTCCCATTTTGTTGCCTTGATGAAATTATCACTGTGAAATACTGCTTGCCATTAATGATAGAGCTAATATGGAAGCCAGCAGTGAGGTAGGGCATTGGTGTCTTATTACCTGTAATGTGATAACACTGCCTCTTAACCGTGGTAGCAACGGAAAAGGGGGCATTAAAACAAAGTATACTACACTCTTAAGAAAAGTATTATGATCGGTCAATGAAGGACCAAATAAAATTGACTTCCATTAATATATTTTGGTAAATGTAAAATAAATTCCAAATGTGTTACACAGGGTCATTAGTTTTTATGGAGTGTCTAATACTGTAAAATGTATGTGTGTTTGATGTGCATGATGATGAAAAATGACTCAGGTGTGCTGCAGGATATTAATTATTCATGATTTAATCATTCATTTTAATGTAAAAATGAAATTTCACTTTTACTTTACTTTTACTCAGCACCCCCTATAACCCTGGTGAAGATAAACGGTTCAGAAGAAATCATTATTTCAGTTTAAATGTCTATGAGATATTTTTGAAATGTAAAATATGTTTCTTAGGTTTATAACATATAGTGATTAGGCCCAAAAGTGGGTCTGGAACTCCAAAATAGGCCAACTATAATTGAATGACACAATTATAAGACAAAAAATATATAGAATGGCCCCATCCGTTCAGGATTTTATAGAAATATGGTCATCCTATTATACATATCCATGATAGAAGATCATACTTAAGCATGCATGACTCCCACGCAGACGCTTTCTATTGCCACGCCTCTTGAGTCGTCAATGTCCGCCACATGCCCTCGCTGGTTCTCTCTTGACTATTACACTTTTAGTACAGACTGTATCACGATCGTGTGATTTTTAAACATTATCGCAATCATTCTCATCAGTTTTTCGAATATTAGCCACTGTAAATCGACACCTCTTTGTTTACTGAACCCTCCGTGCCGATGGACTTTTGTTGGGAGACGCTGTTGAATCCACGTTCCGCCAAATGGGCGAATAAACCAGTAACGCACATCACGATCAACTGGGAACTCCAACGAATGCTGTGATATTGAAAAATACATCATCGCAATATGGCGAGGCTCCATTGACGGCAAATATGTCCAAATTGTGCTCCCGAGCGCTTCAACAACCGCCATTTTGTAACTGTTACCTTTCGCTTTTGACATCGCCATAACAACGGCCCGCAGCATCCTGGCTGCGTCGTCAAGGCAGGCAGACTGACAACCCAGACACGAGTGGGTACAAATACCCACGTACCGGAAAGCTACAACACACATTATCGGCAACACAGCTAGTTTGCAGAGTAATATTTGATTCCAGCTGCCCGAGAGAAACAAGGGTTAAAAAAGCCCCCTTGGTTTCATCCTGTAATGGACGTAAAATATTCCGTGGATGCAACGGGCTTCACCTGTGATTCCACGTGTGTGTTCCTGGGGTTAAAAGATCTTCTTTAAAATTTATGGCCGATTCAGTCGTTGTTGTTGTTGATTCTCGTTGCCGGGTTCTTGTCGCCAGGGCTACCGTGGCTATGGCGCTTCGTCCTCACCAGGGCAACTGTTGCTACCCACCCCTCTCCCTTTTCTCCCATGCTTGATCCTGATTGGCTGGCTACGATCAAATTCTCTTAAAGTGATAGTAATAGCACTTTTTTCACCACAAAGCCCTACACGCCCATTTTCTGAGTGTCTCCAAGCAGATACTACAGTACAATCCAAGTATTACCCCCTCGATCGCGAGTTATACACACTGAACACGTTTTATTGCATTAACAGAACTTAATTTCATCAGATATTGAAATAACTGTTTTCTGATGGTGCATACAAAAACTGGATTTAAGACAATTGTGACGTTTCCTCATCTTCAGCAAACAATAAAAGAGCAGGAAAAATGATTTAATGGTGCAAATTAAGCGAGTGGCAAAACATGACAAAATGTACAAAAAAGTCATAAAGTGTAAACACAAACTCAAAAACCGACTCTTTTCAAAACTTTGGACGCCCCCAATGAATTTCACATTTAGAATGCCATTTAGTTTGCTTTTCATTGTTTTATTAATGGCAAATGCATCATGCTATTGTAATATTACAAATGAATGACCTTTGACTAGTGGTTCCACAGATAAAAGGTTTTTGATTTTAGGGCGGTTCGTAACTACAGCTCCATGTTATCAGACTTTGGAAATGTCACCAGTGACGGCTCTGTTGTCTATATTCACCTTTTTGTTAAAGGGATATAATAGAACAAAGTCATTACTAGGAGCGTGAGGTGGCAATGTGGAAATCATTCACATCATTTGACTTTTTATTTCTTTTAAATGGGGTGATAATACATTACATTGACAATTGGTATATTGTTTTAATGTATTGTTTGTGAGTGTATTTAGATTTTCTTCTGGAAAACAGTGAATGCCATTTAATGTTTTTTTTAATTTATTTATAGTTTCATATTTAGATTCTTTCATACTGGTACACTTTATAGATTGTATAGATCATTGTACCCAGGATGAGTTTATGAATGAGGAGTTTGTCATAAAATGCTAACATGTTTTGTTTATCATAGACCCCTCAAAGCAAATCTGATTGGCTAACATTTAGTCTCGTTATCTCTACAATATACTCATAATTCACAATAATGAAAAGCTCTATCCATGAAATTGAGGCTGTCAAAAGGTGATTAAACCACTTCACATTGTTCTGACCTTTGGTCTGCTTTTTATTCTTCATAAAGGTCTCGGACTCTATTTCCCTTTCATATCTATTGTGTCAGAGGATAATACATGCACAATATTCATGTTTCCCTTGGCTTGACTTTGCTTTATAAACCCCGTTTGGGTCACCCTACAGAGTCATAGCTGATCCAGTCAGGGAAACGAAAACCCAATTGCTGTGCAACACTAATTTCTTCTTTGTAGATATTTACTTATTCCCTTGGGTACTATGTGGAAAATCATACTTTTGGCTGTATGTTTGTTGTCGATTGAAGTTCGGACCATGGACAGCCCAGTCTATGGCGTCAAGCTTTGTGGACGAGAATTCATCCGAGCCATCATCTTTACTTGTGGCGGCTCAAGATGGAAACGATCGCTTACGACTTCAGGTAAAATCATGACTTTGTCTATACTGTATGTACAGGATTTTGTGATTTGATGGTTTGAATTCCTATCAACTCAACTCAACTTCTGCTCATAATTCTACAGCAGAAGACCCATTCATCTCCCACCAAGACTCTTCAGAGGAATTGAAAACCAACCCAATGTTGGAACGTATAATCTACAGAAACAAAGATGTGGATTTCCTATCAAGTGAAAACCAAGATAGACTGTTCAGTCGGCCAACTCGTTCTTTTATCACTGAAGAGATTCTCGAAGCCCTGCGAAAAGCAGATCGTAAGGGTCGGGATGTGGTTTTGGGTCTTTCTAATGCATGCTGCAAGTGGGGCTGCAGCAAGAGTGAGATTAGTACTCTTTGCTGAAAACTGAATACAGCCATAAAAAATACTCATACAATATGCATGTGGATAAATTAGATAATTAGCATTTAGTTGTTGCAAATTTGCAACATCTGCCTCTAGAGGATTAACAACAGCTGTTATTACAAAATGATCAATATCAAAACATGAATGTACATGTATTTTTTTCTTTAGAGAATTATTTATTTATTTATTTATTTGTCAGAAGCATGGGTTGTCAGAATGTGTTGTTACATAGCATTCACTTAATAAATGTTTGTTTGTTACTGGAACAAGATGTAATGTGTTGTTAAAGATGCTTGATAAAACGTTGCAAATCCCAAACCATCAAATCAATTAAAATCTTAATGAAAACTACTGTTGTGTTTATGTTTATCAAGAAAAGATAGCTGGCACTTTTACTTTATTTTCTAAAGATATATCAAGTCTGCCCATTGCCAATGGATTGCATAAACAAAAATATACAATACGTAATACAATTAGAAATACTAAATACGTAGATAAATGGCTAGTATAATATACTATATTATCTATTATATAGTAGTATACTATATAAACATGGGTTGTAGATCCTCACACTTCCGCTTTAATCACGTGATTAGAAAAGTGGGCGTACAGAGGGGTTTATACTGACTGTTTCCTGTCAAAATCGACGCAACATCACATGGGAACCTTAACACCATTTCTCGGTGAAAATGAGGTAACACACTATTTTTTTCATATTTAAAATGGATTGGTATGTTGTCGCTTGACTGAGATTTCCAAAATAATAATGTTAGCACGAATCCAGACAGTCATAAAACGTCTAGACTAAGTTTTTCTTTCTCTTGTTTTCTTCCACTGCGATTGAATGACGTAAAGCAATGTGAATAGAGATAGTCCCGTTAAACTGTTATAATCACGACGTGTATGTTGTATAAATCATAATATATCAGCGATTTAGCGAGACGTAGTTGTTTTGATGGTGGCGCTTCCTTAAAATCAACTTTATCTGATATTTTCGCCAAAATGATTAACAAATATGATGTATGATTGAAGAACTAGCCCAACTAGTATTTAAATACTCTTTGCTATATCACATTCTTAACAAAATATGCCCCAATATGTAAATCAGTTAATATTTAGGGTGCATGAGTCTATTTGTAGTTTTCTTTTTAAATTTTCATTAATATCAACACATTTATTCTGTGGATCTAGTTGTGTATGCATAATTAAACAATTGCATTAATTTCCAGTCATTTTTGTTGTTGTTGTAACTTTTAAAAGTTCAAAATAAATTGTAAAGAGACTTAATGGACTCCTGTAGTATCATGAAGCAAACTAGAGGCCAATTTAAGCACATACATTATTTACTTTTATGTATTTGCAATCTTCCATGCGTCAAAAGACAACTAACACACTTTTCTATGCACATTTTCAAGGTTTGAGAATCCATGCCAGACTTGTCCCAGCCCCGAGAAGTGAAACTTCTGGACATTAGTTAGCACATCAATTCATCAATTTGGTTTAATCAACACAATCTCAGTAAGCAAAATCATTGGAACCTTTCACAAGTTTTAAATACAGACTGTATTAGTCACAATGTAATATTCCTATCTTCACATTCACAGGTGGACAAAACTGCTGGGTCCCAATGCAATGGATTCAGGATGGCTTCTCTTGATCCTAATCGCCAACATGTCAATTTCTGACGCATTTGAAGGTATGTTTTCAAGTGATTTATTATCAATCTCTGGTACCTTTTTTTAAATTATTGCTTTAATAAATATATTTGGCAATATATACCACTTAAATGAATTCACATCAATATTAACTACACTATAGTATGTTAAGAATTTTAAGCCGATTTCATTTCTTACAACAAATGCCTAAAAGTTTGTGATTTTCACACGAAGCCGTGCTACAGTTCTGGTTTCACATTGCGACTTATATTGTCACAAGCATTCTTTGACAAAGTAGACCATCTCCTCACTTCCTGTTCCCGTCGGCTGAGTCATTTTTTCACCTTTTGTATTGAATGACACTCGTAACATGGACTATGTGTTAATATTCCTAATAAATAAGACTAAACTAATCAAAACTCAAGGTTAAATTAGTGGTGCTATTTACCAATAAGTGAAACAGGGTCAAAATGTTGTTCTCTGCCCAAGAAAAGAGCACATGTTTTGAAAATGCTTTTTTTTTCTCTTTTCCTTTTAGGTTCTACACCTGCCCCTTCAATACCGGACTGCTACATTCCAACTGGTGAAAGCTACAGGGTTGATATTCACTGTAGTTGGAATCATGGAAGTGATCCACATGTCATCACAAACTATAGCCTTCACTGGGAAACAGCAAACAATGTGTAAGGGCAATATAATACTACTCAGTAAATGACAGATATGGGAAGACAAAACAGAAATGTACTCTCGTAAGAGTAAAAATATGTACATTGTTTCTTTATATAAAATTGGATTGCACAACTTCACATATTGCTGTTTTATCATTGCCTGCCTTTGGTTGGTCAATCTCAGTCAAATGTAAGTTTGGGTAATGTAACACAAATGTCACTCAAGAACAAATACTAGTAGTTTTTTTAAATGAATATTATCAAGTGGGCTTTCAATATCTCCCCTTTCTTTCTCTCCAGATTTGACCATGTGAATACAGGGACCAATTTAAGTGGATTTATCGGACGTGAACACTTTTCCATGAATAGTGAGCTTTCTGTCTGGGTTGAAGCTGAAAGCAAACATGGATCTGCCAAATCTCAAGTGGTTGTCTTAAACACAGGCAACCTTGGTGAGTAAATGAGGTATTGTTCACATTTACTGCATTATTTTCTTTTAAACTTGCTACTTCTGTCACCCCTCCCTTTTAGTGAAGCCGTCTCCTCCTATCATTACATCGAGTCAACAAGATCCTTTGGAAATAACATGGAGTTCTATCTGTAGTGAGTCGCATCTTTTTTTGGGTCCTTGTGATGTGAGATTTCGGAATGAAGTAGACCAATTCTGGCATGAGGTATTAAAAAAAAAAACCTAATTCATTCCATCTACCATTTAATTACGTGACATCAACACTGTTTGACTTTTTACATTTCTTTTTCTAAGGAAAAAATTGGTGCACAAGTCCACTATGAACTGAATGATCCTATCCGGGCTGGTTTAGTCTATGAATTTCAGGTCCGCTGTTCCTGTGCAACAGGCATAAAAAGCAATTGGAGTGGAATCCATAGAATAAGGACCTCTGAGACAGGTAAGCCTTCTCTTTATAAGTATCTAAGAATTAAGTTCATCACTTAGAATTGACATCTATTAAAAAAAATAATAGTATAGACATTTTTGGCATGTTTTTTTTCAGCTCCTACTGGACAAATGGATATATGGAAGGATTGTGGCGTTCCTGCCACTAATAGTGATTGTTCTCTGATATGGAAGGTATACAAGTTTTAATTCATTAATTATAGTAGTAAGCAAATGGGATGTTTGCTTATGCTTAGCGTGGGAATCTCATATTAATGCATATTTATTTATTTCTTCTCCCTTTTATGTTCCCTTGCAGAAGATTTCACTTTCTCAGGCTAATGGCCGAATTCTGGGTTATGAAATTAAGCAGTCCTCCCAACATAGCAGAAGTGAATTACTGAATGTTTCCATAGCTGAACCAAGGAACTTGTTGGTCTGTGATGAGCAACAATGCTACTTGAACACGTCTTTAAAAAACGTGTCATCAGCAAGTGTGTCTGCCTACAATGCCCATGGAGCTACAGTGCACTCCTATCTCGCAATTCCAGCTCCAGGTATCAATTTTGGGGATTTTATTGATTTACTTTAGGTATGTAAAGTGGAAATTAAAATTATAAGTACTTTTTCAATCATCTCAAATGTTTTATTTCTTTCAAAAGCAA
Organism: Stigmatopora nigra; assembly: GCF_051989575.1. Lineage (NCBI taxonomy): Eukaryota > Metazoa > Chordata > Actinopteri > Syngnathiformes > Syngnathidae > Stigmatopora > Stigmatopora nigra. The sequence continues at coordinate 3,829,594 of NC_135522.1, forward strand.
TCGAAACACTTGCAAAATGTATTTTCTATTCATTTTTTGATTTGTTTTTCCTAATGTTTACAGGTAAAGTGAGAAGTGAAGTTTCTATTGATGTCAGCATGAATACAGAAAACCTCACAGTATCTTGGGATTCTCCCCTGCAATTACCTGATGTCAAATTAATTAAGGAGTACGTGGTCCAATACAAACAAGCAGGATGCCATTTAGGGGAAGGATTTGACTGGATCAGAGTCAATAAAAGCTGCACTTCAGTTACATTTAAAGGTCTGCTTTATTTTTGATTAGTTCAACAGTAAATTAATTGCCAAAAAAATATCTAGAAGAAGAAATTTCTCACTGAAGTTTTGCGATTAAAGAGAAAAAAAAACATTTCACTTTGTTGTTTCTTATTACAGGTCATTTTGAAAAATATAGACCTTACCAAGTGTCTCTATTTGCTGTAACGGACAATCAACAAAGCCATCACATATCATCTGTTTTTGGATTTTCTAGTCATGGAAGTAGGTATTCATACATTGATTGGATTATTATAACAAGAAATATTTGTAATTGTGTTTGTCAATTTGTTTTTTTTACCCTTCAGTTCCTGCCAAAGTGCCTTCATTTAAAGTCATTTCCATTGCTGCGACACATGCAACCCTATTATGGGAGCCTATACCACTAACCATGCAGAATGGGCTCATTCTCTTCTATGAAATTGGAGTACTTGGACAAAATGGTAGTTAAAAAAATGACCTTAAAACCAAAGTTTCTTGCGCTAGAAAGACATTGTTTTTTTTTTACAATATTGGTGTGTTTGTTATCTTTTTAATTGTGATATGTCTCCCCTAAAGCAGTGTACAATGTGAGCGCTTCCACTCAGGATGGAAACAAGATGTTTGAACTGCAAAATCTCAGTGTAAATCAAGAGTATGAAGTTGGAATTAAGGCGGTGACTGCAGCTGGACCGGGAGCCAAAGTCACCACCAGTTTCATCACAAAGGCATCCGAGCATCTTGTTTTAAAATCCAAAAGTATTATCATTTTTTTCATGTTTCACTATTTTCTTAAAAAATATATCCCATAATATAAACCCATTTTCTAATTCCATACATTTCACTATCTCTGTCTATCAGCACACTTATTTTCATTCCTGCTTCTACTATGCCTCCCTGCCATTTTATGCTGTTTTTTGGTTTTATTCAGGTGAGATGCAACATTTTGTCTCATAAACTAGCATTAAAATGTTTTTGTCTTTTTCCAATGTTACTAACAACAACATTTTTGTCAATTTTAGTAAAAAAACAAACAAGGCATGTCTGTGTTTCAATCAGAAGATCCCAGATCCTTACAATAGCACCATTTTCAAAATGATTAAGAATCAGGTGAGTTTCATTTTTTTGTCAGCTAAATGCTATGTAAGCTATTCACTTTTTGGAAAATAATATTATTGTTCCTGTCATTTAATGCTAGGTGAATGATCCTGTGCCTTGGAGTTGCATCACCATCAATGAACCCCTTCCTTCCATGTCCGTATTAGAACTAGTGGAAATCCGGTGCCCTCAATGCGAACAGGTTTATCGCCCTAAGGACCAAACAAGACCTGCTGAGTCCTCAAAAAGATGTATTTGTAGGACACATAGAAATAGCAGGGATGAGTATAAAGAAATGGTGGACTCTGATGAAGAAATGAGTGAAAGTGGTGCAGTAGGCAAGGACAAATGTGGGAGTTCATCAGAAGATGAACAAGATGTGTCAGGATATGAACAGCACTTTATGCCAACTGTTGGGGAGGAAAATATTATGAGTGGTGCAGCAGGAAGGGACAATTGTGGGAGTTCATCAGAAGATGAACAAATAGGATCAGGATACGAAGAGCACTTCATGCCAACTGCTACGGAGGTAAGGAATCTGAGTGGTGCTGCAGGTAGGGGAAATTCTTGGAGTTCATTGGAAGATGAACAAGATGTATCAGGTTATGAACAGCACTTTATGCCAACTGCTGCAGACATACTTAATGCTTGATTATTGTATGTTAACAAAGCAATGTATTGGATAGTTATTTGGGTGTTACACTGTGACTTTTTGATGTAAGAATTTTATTTTGGATAAAGATTTATGTCAAAACATTCATGGATATTGTATAAACCATAACTTTTAAGAAATGGGTATTATTTGTAGTTTAAAATATCATCTTGTATACATACAAATGTGTATTGTTGTATTTTAATGACCTGCTGTTTCTAAGATATATATACATATTTTTATACTTTTTAAAAGGGCACAAATTTGCAAGTTTGTATCTTTCCAATTAAAAACTGGAATTAATAATTGCCATTTCTGTGTGCATGTTATCTTAGTTGAGAAAATTAAATTGAAGAGACTTTGGAAACTAGACACACACAAAATAATATATTTCATACATATTTGTATATATATTATATACAATATATGTTTTATATTATGTGTTATATATTATATCATATATTTATGAAACTGAAATGAATATTAATACAGATATAATACACTAAAATAACTCCCTTTATTCTTGAAGTTTAAAGAAAATGTATTTTATAAAATGAAAGCCCCTCATTAATATTAAAAAGAGATAGATGTTAAAGCACGAAGAAGGAAACATATATAACGTATTTGATGAAAACAAAGCTTGTCATTGTGCCTCAGTTTTGGTCATTACGTTGGAGTGCGTTGATCAAAGCATCTTCAACGAGGCACTCGATATAAAAAGCAAAGCTCTCAGTCTCCCCCTTACTGTAATAATGTACAATAATATCGTACATTCTTACAGTCTTTATTTATTTATTTATTGCAATCCGGTGATCTCGCGATACGATCACAATGCGTAGAACGGAAGCCGTCATGAGTCGATCTCAGTCAACGTACCCAATGTCCATTTGAACAAGAACAAGCGCAACGAGGGACGGTGGAAGATCAGCTCAGCGTTAATATTCCATCTAAAAGTCAATATTGTATGTACATGAGTGTGCGGTTTGTACTTTTTAATTTTAAAGTCTCACGATTACCATGCCATATCACTATATCGGGTGGCTAATAATTTTAGATGAAGTTTTCCTTGTTCACCGATGTCTCGTGGACAAGTCTTAGCATTAGCACCACCTTGCGCAACGTGTTCAACAAGTTTGCAGCTATATTTAGTAAAGATCAGCATTTCAATTGCGATCGGTAGCCAGTCGTGTTTTTATTACATTTTTTTAATTATGGGTTCGTCGATCTGTGTTCGAGTTAGTGTTGTAGTTTTCCATTATTCGAGGCCGTCTCGTGTGAACACGATGTCTTGAAACTTTACTTTAGACCAGGCCTCAAATAGAAGGGCAATTTCATTTACGCAATCCACTTAATATATAATGATCTAACGTGGGATCGAGTAAACAATCGACGTCATCATGTGTTTAGATTGTTTTTTTGTCGTCCTATTCTTGTGATTAAACCTTTTTTTTTTGATCTGTCAGAATTGGCCACGGTGCTTCAGCTAAATTGCTAAAGTTAGCTGACATTTAGCCTCACGTTTTTTCAGTCGATTGAACCATTAGGACGTGGGATCACCGATTTTACCGTTCAGATCGACATCCATGAATCGATGACGATCTTTTTTTAGTTTAGGTTCGTGTAGACTTATCTCGATTGCATTTTTAGAATCGAGGGTGGTGTGGGGGTTGGGGAAGGATTACCTTGGAAGGATTAAGCCTGTTCCTAGATTTTAACCGCTCGTGTTAAATGTGCTCGTTTTGGCCGTCTAGCATGTTCTCCTAATTGGATTTGCAAAGGTGCTTTAAAGTTCATTATTGTTATGTTTTCAGACCACAATTGGCCCATATATAACTATAGATCTCTGCAGAAAAGTCATTATTTAAGCAAAATTAGCAAAGAGGCTAATGTTACATCAAATAAAGGAGTGGAAAATACTATTGCACCGTATAAAATATAAAATACGAGGAAAAATAACAGCTCGAGTCCAGAGTAAAGTACTTGTATTTTTTTCCTCACCATGGTTTCTAACCAATTTTGTGTTATTTTATGGGAGATGATGCATTAAATACAGCTGACTCAACCCTGATGGTCTTATTTACTCATACTGTCTGATCCCACAAGTATTTATTTTTCCCTCTCTACCATATATTTATTACTTGTACCGTATGAAACAAAATGATTCATTTCTGCAGGATGGAGTGGCAGCCAGATGAGCAAGGACTTCAGCAAGTCCTCCAACTGCTTAAAGACTCGCAGTCACCCGACACAACTACGCAGAGAGCCGTCCAACAAGTATCCTGAATTTGCATTGATAGTTTTCTTTGTAGGTTGAGAAATACCCATGTCGTTTTTAGCATAAAATAATGGGGTAATTGTTATATTTGGGGCGGAGGGGTTGCTTTGGATAAATTAATCCTTAACCACTAATCTAGAAACTTGAACAATTGAACCAGTTCCCTGACTTCAACAACTATCTCATATTTGTCCTCACAAGACTTAAAACAGAAGGTAAGCTTTTAGAAAAAATATATATATCCAAAAAGATTGTCTTTCATATGAACATCTTGTTTTATTTAAAAGTACATGTTACAGCAGGCCAATACAACCTTAATAATACAAACTGGACCCAATAGATTCAAAACCCTATTTGCAATTATTGTGATACCTTCACATGGCCCCAAAATATGATAAATATTTATTTTGTTCTTTCTAGATGAGCCAACTCGCTCTCTCAGTGGTCTGATACTGAAGAACAATGTTAAGGCCCATTACCAGAACTTCCCGCCAACTGTTGCGGACTTCATTAAGCAGGAATGCGTCAACAACATTGGCGACCCTTCTCCGCTCATCCGTGCCACCATTGGTAAGTCTAGCCTCAAGTGGTCACAGTATTTTGCAGCCTGTGTCCCTTTGGAGGTGATGCATACTATCATCTGATTGTCCGTGAAGGTTTTGTATTCATACTGGCTGATCCAAAGCTGTAGACAGCCAACAAAAAACAGCCCTTGTCATTGGATGCTCAACCTGAATTTTGTTGCCATCTTCTTTCAGGTATTCTGATCACGACGATTTCCTCTAAGGGGGAGCTGCAGTCATGGCCCGAGCTCCTTCCTCAGCTCTGCAACCTGCTCAACTCGGAGGACTACAATACATGCGAGGTAAAGTACATTTTTAGTTAATATAATGTAAGGCCTCGCAAAATCTAAAATCATGAATAGGGAATTTGGTAAATTTAAGGATCTTCCTGTGTAAACAGAAGGCACAAATTATTTGACACAACATAACTCACTGTGTTGCACCTTTGTTTAATACTACTTTACAAAAATGTAGAATAATTTCTCATGGAGCATCCTTCTCTCCCCTTTTCCCCCCTCTGTATGTTTGCGTTTGATTTGACAGTCTCTCTGTGTGTGTCCACGTCTCAGGGCTCGTTCGGAGCACTACAGAAGATCTGTGAAGACTTGTCCGAGCTGCTGGACAGCGACGCTTTGAATCGACCACTCAATATCATGATACCCAAATTCCTTCAGTTCTTCAAGCACTGCAACCCTAAAATTAGGTACAGGTCCTTTACGCCTTTCATTTAAGCAAGTATTTTTTTTTACATTTTTATGTTCATAGAAAAATGAGGGACTCGACATGGATGCACTTTATTCTGACAAAATCTTTGGTCCCTGCAGGTCTCATGCGATCGCCTGTGTAAACCAGTTCATCGTTAGTAGAGCACAGGCCCTAATGAACCACATTGACACATTCATTGAGGTTGGTGTTTAGATATTGGAGTCAAATGTAGTTATCTGCATTTTTTTTAATTAAAATAATTTAATGAGACTTTTCCATCTGCTATTTGTTGTAGTCTCGTTTTCTGCACTTTTTTTTTCAATAAGTGTAATATCTCGTCCCCGTAGAGCCTCTTTGCGCTGGCAACAGACGAGGACTCGGAAGTCCGAAAGAATGTTTGCCGGGCTTTGGTCATGCTTCTGGAGGTCCGTATCGATCGACTTATCCCTCACATGCACAGCATTATCCAGGTAAGGAAATCTCTATGACGCTTGCTTTTTAAAAAAAAAATCCTGGATGTGATGACAAACCCAGCTCATTGATGACCACTGATACCTAAAGTTCCTAAACTTCTGATCCAGATTTGCTACAGCTCTGGGCCAGAACTTTCTTTCTTATGTTGTACCTTTGTCACCAATACATTTCATCTTTCTGTCTGCAGTATATGCTGCAGCGTACGCAGGACCCAGATGAAAACGTAGCTCTGGAAGCCTGTGAGTTTTGGTTGACTCTGGCAGAGCAGCCAATCTGCAAGGAGATGCTGTCAGGACACCTGGCACAGTGAGTAGCCACTCTGGGAAGTAATATATACCTCGTAATAGTGATCGCTCTGGCATTTGCGCTGAATGACAGAAAAAAAAACATTGAAAAAAAATGCAACGCTCCACCCAGTGCTCGTAGATATCTGTTATACACGAAATAGATGACAATCGTGAAGCATTAGGTGTATAGTGGATTTTGAAATGTAAACTATAACGGCCAAGAGCAAAGGTCATTATATCTGGACATGATGAAAACCCAGCTCGTTGAAAAAACATGAAAAATTTTGTTCCTATATTTTCTGATCCAGATATTTTGACCCTCACATAGTGCACTACAATGATAAACAGCCTTTCATGGCTGGGCCACTTGGCTTTCTCGTGTCTCGAAATGCTTGTATGTCGAGGTACTACTGTAATTGGACATGCTTGTATAAAAAATAAAATTATTATTTTTAACTCCGTTTTTCACCACTCCTATGTGTCCTAATATAGACTGACACCTATCCTGGTGAATGGAATGAAATACTCAGAGATAGACATCATACTGTTGAAGGTAAGTCATTTTGTTGTTCTTTTAATGAAATTGGCAGTGTCTGGCTAAAGATAAATCATTTAAGCAGCTAATATAATTTTATGGTGGTGCAGATTTGCCAAGTGTCACAACTGTCTGTGTTTTGATCAGGGAGATGTGGAGGAAGATGAGGCCGTACCAGACAGCGATCAGGACATCAAGCCGCGTTTCCACAAGTCTCGCACGGTCACTTTGCAGCATGAAGGCATAGAAGGTGGCGACAGTGAAGACATTGATGATGATGACGACGATGACGACGACACATTGTCTGATTGGAACCTCAGTGAGTAAAATTGCCCATCTTAGTCTTGTTTTTACATGGAGACATACATGACCGAGATAAAAATATAAACTTGTTAATTACATGAGATTGACACCAAACCGAAACAGCTAAGAGCAAAGGTCATTATATCTGGACATGATGAAAACCCAGCTCGTTGAAATAACATGAAAAATTTTGTTCCTATATTTTCTGATCCAGATATTTTGACCCTCACATTCTAGTTGTTTCAGAACTTAATTTAGCTACCTGGTTAACACTGGCATGTTCTTTAAATTTTGGCTGTGAAGAAAATTGACATTTATGACAAACAGGAAAGTGTTCAGCGGCAGCATTGGACGTGCTTGCAAACGTGTTTCGAGATGAACTGCTGCCTCACCTGCTTCCACTCTTGAAAGAGCTTCTCTTCCATCCTGACTGGGTCATAAAGGAGTCTGGTATTCTTGTATTGGGTGCAATCGCTGAAGGTAAGAATGGCTACCTTTTTTGCTCGTTATAGCAAAAGCCAAGCTAAATACCCATACAATAATTGTCCTTGTGCCACAGGCTGCATGCAAGGCATGGTTCCTTACCTACCAGAGCTCATCCCTCACCTCATCCAATGTCTGAGTGACAAGAAAGCTCTCGTACGCTCCATCGCTTGCTGGACGCTCAGTCGTTACGCACATTGGGTAGTCTCCCAGCCCCCAGACTCTTATCTGAAGCCCCTCATGACCGAGCTTCTTAAGTGCATTCTGGATGCAAACAAGAGGGTTCAAGAAGCAGCCTGCAGGTAAGCTTCTGTCTATACCTTCACTCACTGTGGAAATGATGACATTCCCAGCTCATTGAATAACAATGATACATGTTGTTCCCATATTTTGTTCTGATCCACATCATTTTTTTATCAAATCATTTGTTGACTGGTAGTCATATATGTGCCATAGACTAGATTTAGTCATGTTGTTATTGTCCGCCATCTTTGTTTTCACCATAGCGCCTTTGCCACCTTAGAAGAGGAGGCATGCACAGAACTAGTACCATATTTGAGCTTCATCTTGGACACGCTGGTCTTTGCTTTTGGGAAATACCAGCATAAGAATCTTCTAATCCTCTATGATGCCATTGGAACGCTGGCAGATTCGGTGGGCCACCACCTTAATCAGCCAGTAAGTACTTGCTCTCCGCTTTTTTAAGTCTACTCTATTAGACATTTATGCATCATCATTTTTCTGTATTTTTAAATTCTCAGGAATATATCCAGAAGCTGATGCCTCCTCTTATTGCAAAGTGGAATGAGCTCAAAGATGAGGATAAGGACCTATTTCCTCTCTTGGAGGTAATCAGCAATACATTGAATTTAATGTTGCATTTTTTTTTTTATATTACCAGAAATATGTGGAATTTCAACAAACAAAAGGTCTAATGTTATTCTCCCCTTCCCAGTGCTTATCTTCAGTTGCCACTGCACTGCAGAGTGGGTTTCTGCCTTACTGCGAACCTGTCTACCAGCGCTGTGTCACACTAGTCCAGAAAACTTTAGCTCAGGCTATGGTGAGAGAAGAAATGTACTAATTGTTTTTTTTTTTTTTTACTGCTTGTTATATTTTGACTAACATAATGAAAATATGGCCTTTGCAGATGTACAACCAGCACCAAGATCAATATGAGGCACCTGACAAGGACTTTATGATAGTAGCTCTGGATTTGCTCAGTGGTTTGGCAGAAGGTTTGGGGAATCACGTAGAGCAGCTTGTGGCCCGCTCCAATATAATGACACTGCTTTTTCAGTGCATGCAGGTAGGTCTTAATACTTTGTCTGTCATATTGCAGTTTTGTAGAGTTCTAATTTTGCATGTTTGTAATGCAGGATACGATGCCTGAAGTGAGGCAAAGCTCTTTCGCCCTGTTGGGAGATTTAACGAAGGTCTGCTTCATGCATGTTAAGCCTTGCATTGGTGAGTGTATTTTTCTCCCCCTCTGTTAGAACTAATGATTCCCTCATAATATGGTATAGTGGATTTTGAAATGTAAACTTGGTAATTACATGAGATTGACACGAAACCGAAACAGCCAAGAGCAAAGCTCATTATATCTGGACATGATGAAAACCCAGCTCGTTGAAAAAACATGAAAAATTTTGTTCCTATATTTTCTGATCCAGATATTTTGACCCTCCCATTCTAGTTTTTAATCCAAGTCAAATGTTTGACAGCTAGCAAGGCTAAACATGTTTTGGGATAGCATGGTCACGGGACTAAAACATTTCAAAAGACACATTGTTTATTGTGACCAATTTGTTTTGTGTCCTTTCTCCAGCTGAGTTCATGCCCATCCTCGGCCTCAATCTGAACCCAGAGTTTATTTCAGTGTGTAACAATGCCACCTGGGCCATTGGGGAAATTGCCATGCAAATGGGTAAGTTTATTTATGAGTTGCTTGTTGACACCAGCCCCTATTTACTGCAATTTTTTTGTACTTCAAACCTTATCTAACTATCCACTTGTTTCTGTAGGTGCAGAGATGCAACTTTATGTTGGAGTGGTTTTGCCACATTTGGTGGAGATCATCAACAGACCCAATACACCAAAAACCCTGCTGGAAAATACAGGTGCGCGCTCTCATACAGCACTGTGTCGATGCATAGACACGTGTTTGGAAGTATTTTGAAGAAATTGTAAATATGTTTTTCAATCATGTGCAGCCATAACAATAGGCAGACTGGGTTATGTCTGCCCTCAGGGAGTGGCGCCGCAGCTTCCAAATTTCATCAGGCCTTGGTGAGTTACTTTCAATCATGTCGTTGTCCTGTGATTTATTTAGGCGTTATTTGAAACATGTGTTTCACATTGGCAGGTGCACGTCACTGAGGAATATCAGGGATAATGAAGAGAAAGATTCAGCTTTCCGCGGAATCTGCGTGATGATTGGTGTTAATCCAGCTGGTGTCGTGCAGGTGAGCTAATTTGGCCACCTGATGTTGTTGGCCACTTATATTTAAAAAAATAACTAGTGTAATTGGGGTACTTAAATAGAGGGGATTTCTGTTTGTTTCATTTTTATTTTTGCTATTTCAACAATTTCTTTGTTGTTTTAACCAATAATATTCTCTTGCCGTATTTAGTGTGAAAAGGTCTTATTTGCATTCTTCTGCTTAAATATCAAATGTATTTGTATGAATTTGTCTCTCTCAGGACTTCATTTTCTTTTGTGATGCCGTGGCATCCTGGGTCAACCCCAAGGATGACCTCCGAGACATGTTTTATAAGGTGGGTGAATCCACTTTCATTGTTCATTTGACACTAGCTGTACACACGATGATGATCACTTCTAAGACATTCGAAATCTGACAAAATCTGAGGATGACTTGAATCTGACATGTGTTTTTAAAGCTGGCTAAAAGTTTATTGGTTTAACTAATCTAACTCTTGAACTAGTCAAACTGCATTGGACTTACAGTGCTATTCTCTCTTTATCTTAGATCTTGCATGGTTTTAAGGACCAAGTCGGTCAAGAGAACTGGCAGCAGTTTTCTGAGCAGTTCCCTCCATTGTTGAAGGAACGTCTGTCAGCATGCTATGGCGTCTAACAAGTCCACAATGGATGCTGACCTCTTCGGTATGTTTCTCAGGGTCTTTTATTGAAATCCTTGCCTTTCTGGAGATGATGACACTCCCAGCTCATTGAAAAAGCAATGAAATAATGTGTTCCTAATTCTCTGATCTAGAATGCCATGTTTTTACTACAATTGCAACTGTAAGTAATACTGTTTCAAATTCTAATGTGCTCCTTTCCTTTTTTTCCCCCCTCTGGTTAACAACAGCGAAGGGTTACCGGGGGACTCATTGCATTGCCCAGCGTAGCAGGGGAAATGATCTGGCGGGACGTGACGGGCCTTCACTTGGCAGAGGGTCTTCTCCCACCCCCTCTTTCCCCGTGCCCTGTGTCTCTGTGAGGGAGGGTGGGTGGTGGGTGAGGGAGGGTAAACTTAGGGATATTTGTATACCTCTTGGATTTCATGCCTCACAAAATCCAACATGCGCAAAAGTGACTTCACCAATAGCACCACAGGGATTATAGTTGGTTGATGTCTCAAAATGGGGTTGGTTTTGACCTCCCTACCCTTCAATTAGTTCATTTTTTTCCCCCCAACGTAGTGTCGTTGGGGTGGGGGGCGTCAGAAAGGTACATTGTAAAGAAATGTCTAAACCAGCATAGGGTGCCAAAGTCCCAAATCTCCCAATGCACATTGTCATCGACGCGCATACATTAGTGTGTTAAAACAGGCTGGTGTGACTTCATGATTTGAAAGTCAGCTCTCGGCTTTGCCAGAGGCTAAACAAAAGTTGATTTTATTATGTAATAATGCAGGAAATGTGCATAAATATTTGCACCTTTTTACAGGAAAACCAATGCATAAATCGATTGGTGTGCATATACTTGGGTCTTTGCCTCTAGTCATCTGTACATTTTATGCTGAGTTATCCCATTGCCTCATCATTGATGCATGTTAAATGAATATCTTGATTTATAGAGTTATAATAGGAAGGTTATCACGTGTAGCAATCAGGCTGCTTTTTTTTCTTCTAGCCCCCTTACATTCGTACTGCAGTGGGTCTCTATTGTTCAATGGAAGCTGCATAAATACCAACTTTATATACAGATTAATATTCAAAGTAAAGGCGGGCTAACGTACTGTAGGCAGGTTAAGGATTCTTGTTTTGCTGCTTAATTTATCTAAGGACTTTTAACGTGGACATAAGAGAAGTCAAGAAAACTCGGTTCTAACAAATATAAATGCACTTTTTTTCTATTGTAAGAATATTAGAATTTACAAGATTACTGATCCGGAGGGCTTAATTTTAGAAGGGATTCTAGGATTGTCTATGAATTATTAAGTAATATTAAGCAGTGATAAAAGGATAGGTGAGACTCAAGGTGTCTAAACAGTAGTGATTTTGTTAATTCCTAAGATTAAAGAGGGACTATTTCAGTATTTTTGCATGTTGCTGTGGTGATCTGTAACTTGGACCCATGTGATAAGTTTCGCCCCTAGTTCATTTTTTTTGGGAGGGGGGAAAAGTAACAGACATTACAATAATCATGAACCTTTGCATGCTTTCCAATAAGTTGCTCCTTTTCCGCTTAGACATTTTACAAAATGTCCCTCTTTTGAGGGTGTCGCGCTTAAGAGCTTTGTTGATAGCAATATAAATCTTGTGCTGGACTAATGGGAGACAGTTCCAGCGTATGATTCAACTAGTAATTCTCATCGGCTGACTTATTTCACCTGTAAACACTGTGTGCGCACGTTATGCCTGGAAATACACTGATCCCAATAGTTATACACGACACTGGATAGCTGGAGAAAGCATTTTTTTTTGTTTTAAATTCCAGCTTTGTCTTCTAGCCATTGTCCATAGTGGATGATTGTATTGGAAGTGTGTATGGCTGTTAGCCTTTTTTGGGTCTGTTGCTATAAAGGTGTTTGTATGTAATTACTGCTTACATGTTGTTTTGCACCAGCCCTACCCTAAGGTTATGTGCCGGGCATAGGTCGGGGAAGGAAGAGTTTGAGTGACCACTGCCAATATCAATATTTGCCAGCCAGTTAACATCAAAACCTTAATGGTTTTTAAATTGAATGACTGTATGGCAAAGGAAACTTCAACTCTTATTACTTCTTGTCCCAGAGTATTAGCTAGCTTTATGAATTTTGTTTATTAATTAACTATTTTTTTGGTTATGAACTTATGTAACACAATTGCATTGGCTCATTTAAAGCTGTCAAAAACACTCAGGATGATCAGTATTGATATTACTTGTGTATTTGAGGCAGGAGGTGGTGGTCTTTGCATATTGTGATACGTGAAGATTTTTTTTTTTATTTTTATACTTGTGGTATTTTAATTTATTTTTATGTTTTTGTGCCTGTGATGCACAAATGTTTTTTTGGACTTCAAAAGTTTTTTTTGTTTTTATTCTTTTCATTTAAAGAAATATTCATTTTTATAGTGGACCATGTAATTACATCAAATTTGATGTTGTGGTTGACTGAAGGAGTAGGCTTGGCGCATACCTTAGGGAGGACAACTGATTCATGAATTTGTTTAAATATAATATTGAGGCTGGTGAGTTTCACCTCCCTTTTAACTGTGGTGCAGGTGGGCTCTCTGTTGATGTACTCCTTTTTAATTTTGTCAAAGGGGGGGAATAAAAATTTTCTATTACAATGTGGTTTTAAATTCTTCTGCACAACACTTTAAATACAATTGTTTACCTTGGAATAAATTGGGCTAATGTTCAGATGGATGTAGTATTGATAAGAACATTATAATGGCAGGATAATGTAAGCGTTTTTGTATTGCATGTACTTTATTGGCGATAGAGGACCATATATTCTAATGCATAGCCTGAATTTGCAAGTAAAACTTTATAACTAGTCTATCAGAATTTAGTAGTTTACAACCCTGGTCCTCCTACACTACTCACAATGGCCACTAGCTACACGCACCAATTAATAAGGAACATTCTAAATAAGTAAATTTAAATGAGTTTTATCATTAGTGGAAGGGAGACAGCCAGGCTAAATCTGTGACTTGTTTTTTTTTTTTTTTTTATAAACAAGCCATTGACTTTAATACCAGAATTTGAACTCTGCACATTGATGACGTTAATAGCTACCGCCGGAAGTGGTCCTTTGAAATTGTAGTTCGCCCCTTACTCCCTCTTACAGGATAAACCAGTTTGGATAATACATTATTTCTGCAACTAAATCGTATCGTTTACCCCATTTGGCAAATATATTTTTAAAATCCCCTTCTAGCGACGACTTCAAACTAAACCCGTGATCTATTCATCCTTGGTGACAACGCTGAGAATTGTTAAACGTAAACATTGGGGTGGTACAGTATCCAGCAGATGCTTACGTTATTGCCTGAACTTATCAGATGTTGGTTACCGGACGCGGACGTTTTATTTTTTTTGACCGAAATGACGAATTGCCTTTTTAATTTTTTGTTTCCGTCACACAATTTGTTGATCTATGTAAGATAGTACTGCCAGACAAATAAGCATGCAATCGCCAGAAGAGGAGAGTAGTGTTGCCCATATACAGTTTACTAAGACTGCTTCGGATATGGATGACGCAAGTATAAACAAAGGATCTGTGGTGGTTAAAGATGGGGAACAAAGTGAGCCGTCTCACGAATTTGTTGAAAGCGACACTTCAAGTCCAAAGCAACAAATGTAAGAGTAAAATCAACGACTTTATTCCCTAAAAATGTCCACATAATCATTAAAATAGCTTTTTTTAAACCTTAATTTCCTTTGTGTAATTAATTAATAGTTTTAATTTTGTAGATCAAACAAGTATTTGTTATCCTCACTTGTATTCTCTACATTTTCCACTTTCATCTGCTACACAATTCTCTGTAATTTGTTTGTTTCATAAAAGGAATACCACTTCCAATGATATTTCCCCATCTGCATCTCCCGAAGCCAGTGGATTGTTGTCATTGCCATTGGAGATGGTATCCCAAATTGTTTCACATCTCCCGGCTCAATGTGTCATTTCTGTCCTGCCAAAGGTGAGTTGTATAGGCTATTTCTTCACCCATTCCTTCATTTCACAAAAAATATGAGCCTTACATTTGTCATTGGGCCACAATTTGATGTTTGGGTTAAAATGATTAGTCACTGAATGGTCCTGATGATAAACCCAACCATGCTTTGGGATTAAAAATACAAACAAAATGTTGTCATGGTTCCTGTCTTCTCATTTCAGGTCTGTTGTGCTTTGCGCAATATCGGGAAGGACAGCACAGCCTGGCAGCTACGGACACGCAGACTCATTGGATCTACAGCTAGCTTCCCAGTGGGGCCCAGGGAAGACTTCGATTGGCCTGTTGCTTGCTTGGAGATGGAGAAACTCATTTCATGCTGGTCCAGTGTACCGCAGGTTGTAACCAGAGTGCCTCAATATGTTTTGGCGGACTATGAAAGAGTGGGCCGGCGTCCAAGGGCCTTGCAAAATGAATTACCAGCAGCAGAGGAACAACAAGGTGACCCAGTGGGGGTTCCTGAACCAGAGAGGGTGGGTGTCATTGAGGAAGCAAACAATGGCGAGGACCATTTAGCCCAATTGAGGGGAGTTCCGGATGAGGTATTAGAAGATAATCCAGAACCAGGGAATGGGGATTTTGGGGATCAACCTATTTTATTTGAGGACCAAAATGATGCTCCTGATCATCAACAGCCTGTTGGGCTTCAGGGCCATGAAGAGTACCAACCCTCCAGAAGTCCAAGTCCACCTCCAGAACTAGAGTGCGTCACCTTGCTTTCAGGACACATCGGCGCGATCAACTCCATCCTCCTATTGGGGGGTAACGGAGCTGTTTGTGCTACAGGCTCCAGAGATTGGGATGTTAAACTTTGGAATTTAAAGGCAGATTCTGGCAATATGCTGATGCATACATTAACAGGTCAAGGTCACTTTAATACTCATCAAGGTTGGGTTTGGTGTTTGGCATTGCAGGGACCCCTTCTGGCTTCGGGGGGATCTGACGAAACTGTCAGGTTGTGGGACCTTCAAGCTTGTGGGGCAGAGAGGGGGGTGTTCAAGACTGAAACTGGCGTCATATGCATGTCTTATCTTCAAGATGTATTGGTGGCTGGCACATATAATAAGAAGATCCTAATGTATGACCCTAGAGGTGAGGTACTTTTACTCCCAAAATGTACTTTTCGGTCTAATATTAATAATATTGTTTTTATTTTTTTACCCATAGCTGATGTTCCTTTGGTGAAAACCCTCGAACACCACAACAATACCATCCTGTGCCTGGCAGCAGATGATCAGTATGTCATTTCTGCGAGTAGAGACAACACCGTGGTCGTCCACGATCGCAGAGCAGACAAGAGATTGATCAAAATTCGGGTAATTGTAAAGAACTGGAAGAAGTTCTAATTATATGACAGATAAACTCAAAATTGTTTCTCTTATTTTAGCTACGTTCTTACCTGCGGTCCATGAGCTACAGTGGCAGCGAGATTTGGGGAGGTGACTTAAAGGGCCAGCTTCGTTGTTTTTCAATAAAGCAGGGGATCATGAAACGACTGTCGGTGTTCGATGTTGGCCACACGGCTATGATCACGGGGATTTATAAGTCACCTGGAAGCCTCTATACGTGCTCCTCTGATTTTACTGTCAAGGTAAGACTGTGTGATATTATTGTCATATAAAGCAAGCATTACAGTGTTGTCAGCCTTTGTACATTTTTAGTTACTAATCGGAAATTTCAGGACTTTTTTTTACATTTATTTGTATTTTTTTTAACACAATTTATGTTTTTTTGTGTTTTTTTTCCAATTGATTCTCTTCCATCTTCAGACACACATCCCTTGTGGGCCTCCAAAGACATTATGCACAATGCGTCATCAAGAAGGAGTCTTAGGGGTGAGTGTGATGTAAAAAGACGTTTTTACTACTTATAAAAAGTCATTAAATTCCTTTTAACTCATACCTTTATTTGATAAAAACATTCAAAGTCAAACAATTCACTGTATAATAAAATTATTCCATTAGTTTTTTTAAATTGACCATTTTTGAGACTTGACAGAGTAATTTATTATAATATGTCTGCATTTCGTATGTTTGGATGGATAAATCATATTTTCCTTGTTTCTTTTTCCAGTTAAGTGTGGAGGCTGGAATTCTTGCTGTCGCTTTGGGGAATATGTGTGTGGAAATCTGGAGGCCAAAGAAAAGCGAGACTTGATGATGGAATTGGACGGTTTAGTGACCCTAAAACTACTGTTAAAGATCATATCAAATGTTATGTTTTCAGCACTTATCTTTGAACTTATTTGGTTTAGGAACAAATCTTGAAAATGGCTATGTGGGATATTTTATGTTGAGGAAATAAGATGACATTTAAAAATAAATCTGTCATCATTTGAATTATAACATTTTGAAATAATTAGTACTGTACTTGTATGGGCAGTCTGTAATTGAGTACACAGTATACTGTGTATACACACTTTATGGATGTATTAATGTAGTATCTGTGTCCAAACACACATATAGTTCATCTATATAATAAAGTATGTACAATTTAATTAAAAAAAATTAGGAATGCTGTTAAAAGTTCATATTTATTTCATCAAGTGGAACTTTTCATGCATTTTGTTCATTGTTTTTTTCCTTTCTTGGAGTCTTGCCATGATTTATTGTTAAGTTTTTGTAACCTACTTCATTTTGTTTGAATATATTCTATTAAAGTTCTTTCTTGGGTCAAATCAATGTGTCAATGTCGTTTTGAGTGTGGCCAGTGAATTATAACTCAAAAAGTGGTTAGTAACAAATGACTTTTTCACATTTTTCCCAACACAATATGCAATAAATCCTCAGCATTAAAAAAAAAACTAATTTGCCTCATTTATTCACAATAAATCCCATTGTATGACTTACTATGTATCCAGTAAAACACAAATCATGAATATATCAGTCACAAAGTATTCCATTTTATTCACGGTTTAACATTTTCCATTGGTAAAGACATCAAATAAAGAAATGACGATCTTTAAACTGTTTTTTTTAAAGCAAAATACAGGATTTCTTATCTTTGAAAGGATTGGAAGAGGCAGTGATGCCTGTTATTAGAGGGTCATTGCATCTGTGGTCCAGGCAGTATTGGACCAAGTCTACTGCTGTGATGGAAATCTACAGAAGGATAAAGTTGGAAAAACATCCATGAATTAAAGATAAAGGATTAATGTAAAAATACAAGTGTATACATACCTTTGTCCTCTCCATGCTTGCTTCTAAGCGGAGCTGCTCCACCATCTTTTGCACTTGAGCAAGACTGTTTCTGTAACTCATTTTCCACAAGAGCTGATCGCCGCGTTAGGTTGTGGCTGGATGTAGCCTGAAAAGCATTCTGCGTACCTTTTTTGAACGCCACTGTCTTTGTATTTATGTTCATTCATCGGGCAGGAGTAGAACGACCCTTTGAACGTTACTCGAAAGGTCAATATGGAAAGGTCACATAGATCAGAGCTCTTCAAATGGATTTAGGATGGATCTGCTTTTGCAAAAAGCCTTTTTTTGGTAGAGTAGTCTGATAAATGTAAACTGTTGTTGTTGGTGAGCAAATTTGCATTGTTTTTGCCTGTTTTGGAATTTAATTAAATTGAAATGAATTTCATCACACATGGAGATGTTTTTTTTTTGCATTGTGATTATTCCTATGAAGCATATTTGAGAATAAAGTTATTATTTGTAACTTGTATTTTTTTTTTTTAAATAAATAATTTATATAGTGTTGATTTTTGCCATTTATCCAATAGTCTAATGAAGATAAATTATGATTTAAAAAGGTGGTAGAGAGGTCTCTCACCAGCTGTTCCCATATTTTACCACAGTTTCACGGAGAGCCATATACACTCGCCAAAAGAGCCACATATAGCTCCTGAGCCATAGGTTCCCTACCCCTGTTGTAAACCATGATGAATATGTGTATTGCTGTCAGTGGCAGTGCACAATTAAACTGCAATACTCTGCCAGATCTCTTCTTTAAATTAAATGCGACACCTATAAAAGAAAAAACAAGTTTGTGAGCAACGAAGAAGAAACTTATCAAGTTTGTCCTTTCCCACTCTCCGTTGAGCTGTCACAAATGCGTCCTGATTGCGATTTGTGGTTCCTTCGATCTAAAATCACAAAAAGCAGAAGATCTAAAGATCGTTTGTGAGATCCTCTCAAATCCTAAGCACCGCATTCCACAGCGTCTCTCTAAGGTGCGTAAATATGTACCTTTTATTTGTTTTCTATAGTTTTGCGTCCGATTGAACCTAACATGTGTTAGCTTTTGTTTGCTAAACTGTCCACATGGCAAATTATTATAAAAGTTTTGCCTTACTTAATGCATTACGTTAAGATATATGGGTACAAAAATAAAATATATTGGTTCATGTGCAAAGTAGCGATCGTTCATTCTAAGGCGAAAACAACTAAGTAATTGCCATTGACGGCGAGACGCGTTCAATTGTTTGAACTGAATGCATAATAGTTTACATGTGTTGTGGATGAGTGCCTCACAGTGGGTGGACCTGGGTTCAAATCCAGGTAGATCCACCTATGTGGAGTTTGCATGTTCTCCTTGGGCTTTTGTGGGTTTTCTCTGGGTACTCTGGTTTCCTTCCACATTCCAAAAATATGCACGATGGCCTGATTGGACACTCTAAATGGCCCCTAAGTATGACGTCTCCATGTGCCCTGTGATTGGCTGGCCACCAATTCAGGGTGTGGCCCAAAGTCAGCTGGGATGGGCTCCAGCACCCCCCTCATCTCGCCCTGGAATTGGCTGGGAACCAATTTAGGGTGTTCCCTGCTTGTTGCCCATGGCTGGCTGGGATAGAATCCAGCACCCCTGCAATACTTGTGGAAAAAAAGCATGAATACATGACATCTATAAGTGATGATCTCATGTAAATTGCCTGCAGAACTTGCAGAATGATGACAAGAGGAGCATTATGGTCAATGGCAATCAGTGACTTAAGACTAATTATGTACTGTATCACACTACCTTTCAGTTGTGGTCAAGAACATGGCAGAAAAAATCCCTTCTGTTGCCCTCGAGGCTGTTCTTAAAACCAGCAGCGACCTACCAGAGGACTTACCCAAGATCAGAGGCTACGATTTTAACCAGGGCCCGGATCTCCAAGCAGTGCTCAAGTCTTACCTCAACACAGGTTTTCAGGCCAGTAGCCTCGGATTGGCCATACAGGAGGTCAACCGCATGGTGAGAGCTTTAACATGCACTACTTTTTTTTTATTGTTTTTGAGGGTTTGACAATTACTGTATGTATTTGTTCTTAGATCGAGAAACGTCTTGAGCCAACGGAAGCAGCAGAAAATGACTGTGGTGACGTGCCATCCCGTCCAGGTTGCACTATCTTCCTGGGGTATACTTCAAACCTCATCAGTTCTGGAGTCAGAGAGAGCATCCGATATCTGGTAGAACACAAAATGGTACGTCCGCCATTATGTATTTTCTAAATCTAAATGTATTGAAGAGTTTATCGTAGTTCTCTTCAAATGTTCTTTTTTTTGACCAAAAAAAATGTTTCTGTTAACTTTTTTGAAGGTGGATGTGGTTGTAACCACAGCAGGTGGCATAGAGGAGGACTTGATCAAGTGTCTGGCGAATACGTACCTGGGAGACTTTAGTCTACCTGGCAAGGAGCTTCGATTAAGAGGAATTAACAGGTTGGTATTGAGGAACTTTCTAACAGAGAATGTGGATACATTTTTTTAAATTGAGAAATCAGTTACAGTGTTTTTACTTTATTTTTACTCATTCTTAGAACTATGCATTTAAGACAAATATCTGTAGATGGGACTAGTTCAGGGTTAGGCAAATTATTCCACAAAGGGCTGCCATTCCAACTCATAAATAGGACACCTATTCCACTAATCTGTTATCCTAAAAGTAGATTACAGCCAGAAGCTTCATGTTTTCTGCAAAAATCACATTGGTTAAATTGGCTCTACTCAACCGGTTTGACCATAAATTTACACCCATAATGGCCCTCCAAAACTGGTTTGCCCAACCCTGGACTAGTTTGTTAAAAAGGAACAAATATGGGGTAGTGGCTGGATTTTTTTTTTAAAATTCTGGCCTTCATGTAATGTGTCCATATTTCTTTTTAATCATTTCCATTTCCCCCCTTTTATTTTTTCTGGTTCAAGAATCGGGAACTTACTCGTTCCTAATGATAACTACTGTAAATTTGAAGACTGGCTTATACCCATCTTGGATCAAATGCTGTTGGAGCAGAACACAGAGGTGAGTGAGTCTCTTAATATACTGCTTATTTAGTAACTTTGTTTTTATTGATGGTTGGAAATTGATTTGATTCTTAGGGTACACACTGGACCCCCTCAAAAATGATCCATCGACTTGGAAAAGAGATCAATAATACCGATTCGGTCTACTACTGGGCATACAAGGTTAGTCTGAGGTTGCATTATTTATAAAGTACATTAACCAATCATCTCTACCTTTCCAAGAATATTTATTTTTATTTATTTTTACATTTTATTAGAATAACATTCCAGTATTCAGTCCTGCCTTGACAGATGGCTCTCTTGGGGACATGCTTTACTTCCATTCCTATAAGAACCCTGGTCTTATTTTGGATATCGTGGAAGGTAAAGGAGATAAATGAACTCATTTATGTTATACTTGATCATCTCTTGAATTTAAACATTTTTTTTGTAGATATACGCAGGTTGAACACCCAGGCGGTACATGCCAAAAAATCTGGAATGATCATCCTTGGTGGTGGACTGGTAAAGCATCACGTTGCCAATGCTAATCTCATGGTAATTTATCCATTGATTCTCTCAGTGCCTTTTTAGGCTTTTTCATTGGTGGTGGAAGTCATTTTCATGTTTGTTTATTCCAGTCGCAAAGTAACACAAATAGATAATCATAATATATTAGTTTGTGATTGGCTCTCATGTCCCATTAATATAATAGTCTGTCTTTAATACATTATTAAGAATGGATGATCATTAATGTTGTGTAGTGGCTTTTAACTGATACACATTATTATTTAACTTCTTTCTTCACATTTTCTTCCAGAGAAATGGTGCAGATTATTGTGTGTACGTGAACACGGGCCAGGAGTTTGACGGTTCTGACTCTGGCGCCAGACCCGATGAGGCTGTGTCCTGGGGCAAGATCAGAACTGATGCCAAACCTGTTAAGGTATCTATAATCACTGCTTATACCTACACATTTCTACAAATTTCTACCACTCCACGATATATGTTCAGAGATTTTTTTCCATTTTTCATTCCAATGGCAAAATACGTTTTGGAACTCCAACAGTGTATTCTTAACAGTTTTGAATCTCAGTATTGTAGGATCACTTGTCTGATGCTACGCCAGGTAAACTACTAATTCACCTTGTTCTACATTTGTTGAAATACTCAAACAGGTAATCAAAAGTATAATATAGTCGCCAAGTCAATTTTTCTGATTAATTATGACTGGCACACCTTCATTAAAATCAGGATAGGTATTAATTTTGCCTCATGGTGGCAGTATATCCTCTTATTGCCATTGATAGGTTTTGGTCATCACTATATTCTCCTTTTAAGGCTACTATGTATACACAAATATGTGGATAAATGGATAATCATGTCATTGCAAGCATTGATCCTTTTTGTTATATTTACTTTACAAGGTGTATTCTAACAATAGTCCTTTTATTTCCAGGTGTATGCCGATGCTACTATAGTATTTCCTCTAATTGTGGCTGAAACATTCGCTCGCCACGCTGACCAACTGACCGCCGGCAAGAAAACGGAATGAAGGCGGCAAAGCTTTTTGTCTCATCACAGTAAGACCCCTATTTTTATTTTTTTCTCGGGGAAAAGGAAGCCTTTCGTTGGTCGGGACGGTTAAATTTTTATATTACTGCAGCATTAGTGCTGCCATGTTAAGGTGAGTTTAGCTTTTACGTCCAATATTGACTTGTTAAGACAAGTTTTTTTTTATTATGATTGGTGTGGCTGCAACAATGCAGTCGCATGCCACAGCATGCACCAAAGAAAAAGTCAGTTGTGCGTTAACAGACGCCCGTGATGGAATCAGTGAATATGTGGTGGCCATGAAGCCAAAACGGCGTTTATCTGGCTCATGAATTTGATTTGATTTAACAATGAACGCCGCGGATGATTGTCCATATTATGTAAACCGTGACATCACACTGCATGATTGCTGAAGAATGCAAACAATTAGTTGTAATTCAAAGAAATGTATATGCAATAGTTTATTTCATCATGTTCACCTCGTTGTTTGAAAATCTTTAAATAGCTGTCTTATTTCCACAATATGAATATCAATGAATATTTTAGATTATTATAGCATTTGTTTGTTATACAAGCTTAGTATTTCTTTTGTAGAGGGGGTGGCCTTAAGAATGACGTTACATTTTGTTTTGTTCTCTATCTATTTTTCCCTTTTTAGCCTTGCAAAATAAGTCATATTACTTATGTATGTACATATACATGTTTATACATATATATATGTATACATGTACTTATATGTACATACATATATATGTACTTATAAGTATATACATATATATGTATATATGTACTTATAAGTATATACATATATATGTATATATGTACTTATATGTATATACATATATATGTACTTATAAGTATATACATATATATATATATTTATGAATATACATATATATGTACTTATATGTATATTCATATATATGTATATATGTACTCGTATGTATATACATATGTATGTATAAATATATATGTATATACATATATAGGTATATATGTATATATGTATATGTACATACATATATATGTACTTATAAGTATATACATATATATGTATATATGTACTTATAAGTATATACATATATATGTATATATGTACTTATATGTATATACATATATATGTACTTATAAGTATATACATATATATATATTTATGAATATACATATATATGTACTTATATGTATATTCATATATATGTATATATGTACTCGTATGTAAATACATATGTATGTATAAATATATATGTATATACATATATAGGTATATATGTATATATGTATATACACACTGTTTCTGCCGTTCAGTTGTTGACGTAGAGTTTTTACTTGTCCAGACACAATAGATCCTCTTAAGGTTCTTTTCCTTTCTGCTCTCAGCTAAAACAACCCCATAATCAAGTCAAGCCATTTCCCAATGCGATAAATCAGTCTGATGTGGCAATAATATTTCCTGTGCCAATCACGCTTCCTATATCCTCAAGTTGTTTTCCTAACCCACTTAAAGCTTACTATATGTTATACCTTTAAAAAAAGGAACTTGTGCATTCCACACAGTAGTTACAAGTGTGTATATGAGGGAATATTTTGTCCTTATTTTGCTTTTGAGAATAAGTAACGACATCGGAACTAACTCTCAAAAACATGAGTCGTGCAATATGTGTGCAATAAATTGCGTCTTCCTCCAAAAAAAAAAGCTTTTCACTTCAAGTCATCTATAGACCGAGTGATTATATTATGTCATCCTTCATAGTCCAACAAAACTTCAACTCAATGAGTTTCTTTCATTTTTTTGTGGTGCCTCAATATAAAAAGTGTGGGTAACTGGGAATGGGACACTGTACTAGTCTGTAGGAAAATATGTGGTTTGGAGGTAGAATTTCAGCAACACATCAAATCCACAGCTATTTGTAGTTCATATTTAACGTATTGACATGTTCGGGTTTTTCCTTGCGGGATATTACGTAAGCTTTTTCGCTAAAAACTCACTTATTAACTGCCAGTGTATATTTTGTGGTCTTCTGTTACACCCAAGATTCCATTTAATGGCATCAAAGCTTAGGAAAATCTAAATTTGACAAACTCATAGTTTATACTGCATGTTGAGTGACTTGAGTTAACTTAAGGTGAATGACTTGTGTTTTTCTGTGTTTCATTGTGTACTGTTAGAATGTACAATGAAAGAAAAGTCCGTTTTGTCATTTATGGATTGTAGGTTGCTGTATCTTAAACTAAATTATGGTTTTTATTTTATAGCAGCCAATGTACAGCAAAGCAAAAGTAGATAAGACATTTTGTGTGTGTGTATAACGATTAAATATATTCTGTCTTACATGCACTTATTCTTCATTGCTTACGTGAGTCTGTTAGATTGGACCATGAACAAAAGTCTGGAGTAGCACTTAGAAATCAGTGATTAATGTGATTGAACCAAAAAGCCACAATTTGGCAATAATGGTGCATTTTGCCCTTCAGGCATCTTTTAAAAGGAGTATAAATAGTTTTCCTTTAATTTTTTTCTAACTCTTGGAAGTTCTCCATGTGAAAATGTCAATTCAAGCATATCCTCAACCACAAATCAAGGTTTTGAAGATGGAAGCAGTTTGGAACTGGATTAAATAAATTCCCTTTACATTACATTTGTTCTGGGACTTGGATTTGGACCTAGTAAGGACATTTTCTAGTTTAGTACGATTTAATGGATTTCAAAGTTGACATTTGACCTGGATTTCATTCAGAATAGCCCAAGAGGATTCTCATAGTAATGCAAAAAACTTGAAACTCAGCGCCGAGTCGTTGTCACGCTACAAAAACGTCTACACAGACCAGGCAGTGTTTGCACCCCCCCCCCCCCAGCATGGAACAATCAGTGCCCTGTGGGATGTGAACGAGAACTGCAGTCATAATGGCAATTATGTCTGTTCCTGTCTAAAGTGACGGTGAGCAGCTAAGTACTAGACATAGAGAAAGAAGAAGTAGGAAGACAATCAAGTGTGTGATTCTCTGTCAGTTACACATTAGGATTAATTGTGTCCGTCTAGGGCTGAACTCAATCCCTATCCTGACTTTTTTTTCTATTCTATTTATCTGTCTTTGCTATGGTAATGAGTATCTTGCTAAATCCATTGGCCAACATGAATGAACAGGTGAGTAAGTTCATGGGTGTGTGTGGGGGTGTGTTTCAAGGGAAGGGCTGATACTTAGGTAAACTTTTGAACATGGGAAAAAGAAATGTGTCCGCCGAATACTGAGAATTAGGAAGTACTCTGACGCATAGTTTTTTTTTTTTTTACTCTAATGATGGAACGCGTGACATTGTTGCCGTGGTAACATAAAAAAAGCAGGAAAAAAAACACAGAACTTGATTGTTTTGACACCGATTTGTTATGGAATTTTCAATATTCTTAAAGTCTTCCACTTATTAATTTGTTAGATTTAGTTCCTTGATTGAATATTGTTATAAATGCCAAATATTAGTGAATCAGACAAATTATGCATGTTAAAATATTCTTATTTTAAAATTGCATCGTTTTGGTCTATGAAAACCCCCAAAAAATATACAATTTGATGTAATACATTTACACAAAAACCACAAATGGACACACAAAAACTAGCAAAATAATTTATTTTCAATGTCACAAATCAAAACTTGTTCTGTTAATCGGACAAAAAAGAAGCAACAAAATTCATACTGTAAATCAAGAAGAAACTTTTTAAAACTATATTCATACATAACTTGGACATATCAAAATATCAGCCCCTTTAATCACATATTTGAAATGTTTCCTTCCGGTAAGTCGACATAAAAAAGTGAGTTTAAATGAGGCTCCGAGCCCCTGTTCCTGCTGAACTGAGCCAGCTGACGTCACACACTGATTATCAGCGCAGCAGGCACAGGAGACCAGCCCAGGAGGGGGTCCATACTGCCACACATAAGTACATATATTTTCATATATTTCCAACCTAATGGACTCTGTATAATCAAGCAAAAATCCACAGGCGATGCAATATCTTGAACCAAAAACGCTGCAAGCCCAAATTTTGTCCTCAAGTCGTTTTGGCAGGGATCTGATGACATTTGGCTTCTACAAAAGATTAGCAATTATTAGCAGATGGCATTATACTCACTCCCATAAGGCAGTACACCTCATCTGGCATTGTCATAACAAAGTGGTGAATCATTTGTTATGGACACATGGCACAAGAACAATGAAAAGGCTAACGACTATTTTCTTTTTGATATCTAAATATGTTTAAAAAATTAGGTTACCCATGGAGTATTTTATTTTACATCAAGCTAATAATGATTCACAAACACCTAAATTCTCCCTCACATTCCCTTTAACAAGGATACAGAAAATAATTAGAACACCTCTTTTATATTTTACCAGAAGTTTAAATGACTCTGGTATTTTGAATTGTAAACATTTGTAAATATATATTTTTACATGAATAATATCAAGATTAAAACTTTTTAAATTATATATATTATATATAATTGTATATATTTAACTGCAGATGAGAGCTAGGCCTTTAATTTTTTTCAAAAATACATTTATCTAGTCATTTTTTAAAAATCTTTACATTTGTTACTTTTTTTCTCTCCCAAAAATACATTAATCTAGTCATTTTTAACATCTGTAAATATGTTTTTTTGTTTGAACAAAATCTAATTCCAAAATCGAAATAGACATTAATTTTTCCTCAGAAAACTACTTTATAATCCCTTTTTCTTAAATCCTAAACCTCACACCACTCTTCCTCCATCAAATAAAACACATTATTTCCCAAAACATTCTTTTCAAAGAAGCAAAACTCTGCATATCATAAAGCTACAATTTCCAACTTAAATATAAAAATCTTCAATATGAGTGTATAATCCTTCAACTGCTTTTCCACTGATGCAAATGGACGTCAACCCATGACCTTGATCTTTCCTTGGGCCCCCCTCCGGTTTTCAGCCCTGCAGCGACAGAACTTAACCACTGTGAACATGACAGACTCAGTGTTCACATGTGAGCTAAGTCCTGTCACGCCACGGCACAGCACGCTCAGGTCTAGTCAACAGCAACTAATAATGTTCTTCTTCTTCTTCTTCATATGTGCTTTCTTCATGCCAGCCATTGGAAATCCCTGGCAATGTGATTCAATCCTTAGTCTTGGAAATCACTCTGCCAGGAATTCCCCTGGTCAACAGAGACGGTTTTCGACGAGAAGCTCTGTCGTCGCCATATCTACAAAACACATCACAATAGTCACCATTACCTTTTTTTATCAGCCATTTGACCTTGTCTCGGCCCCCCATTCGTCCTTGTGTGTGTGTGTTTGTCGTCAACTCCCAGACTTCCCGTGGCCTCTCTTATAAAAATAGCTTTTCAATGACAGAATGGAGAATTTAGTTCGAAGGAAGTGGCCAGTCAAGTGGCACTCCCTCTAATGGATGTGCGCACTAGTCCGTCTGATCTTTTTTCCTCACGAATTGAGTGAAACGGCTTAGTTTGCCCATTAAGAAATAGCAAGGAATGTGATCATTTTACATTTAGTTTAGTGTTACATTCTTATTCTTGCTACTTTTGTTAGTATTTAGTAAGAGGCACTTTTTGAAGTACAACACATGAGTCAGCAAGACTCTTTTTGGGAAACTCCGGACTCTAAATAAGTTAAAGCCTGTCTGTCTGCCGGGATGTGGAGCACAACTCTTGGGACACGTAGGGCGCTTATCGCCAATCTCCTTGCAGAAACTGTAGAGCATACAGACTGGAAACATGGTCCCAAAATAGTATAATCGCTACCTACTGTTTTATTTGATGTCAAGCCAAAGTAAGGCACTTTTGCACCAGTGCTTAATGTAATTGTTGTACATGGAACAGCTTATACAGTAAAAGGCTCAAAGGGGAATACATTTTTTTACAAGTAGTTTTCACTCAATAGAATGTAAAAGTAAGATTTTTCTATTCTTTTAAGAATAAAACTTTATTTTCCCAGTTGAGATTTCTACTGTTGTTCAAAATAGAGTTTGAAGCAACTAATGCAGAGCCATTTGCAGCTTATTTTTTTGGAATTTTCTTATTTTTAACAACTTGACAGCAATAGACGTCCAATCTATTTGAAGTGGGAAGATGGCAGTTAATGTACATTCACTTTAAATGTATTGGATTTACAAGAAAGGGCAGTTTTGGTTAAAGAAATGGGAACAAGTAATGTGGAAAAGACAGGCTAATGCAGGACTTTAGACTAATTTTCAGTCCTGATTTCAAATTGGAAGGAAACCAAGGAATCATTTTACCGCCCAAGAAGAGCTCTCGGAATATTTGTAAACTCCGCAAATTTCCACCATGCAACAATGGCTCCTTGAGTGGGCGAAAAAAAACCTAAAAATTTACCCCTTTGGCTAATTTGTATAAATGTTACAGCAGTCCCAATGGTAAACACTCCAAGTGAAAGGGTTTTTGTTCCCCCTCCTTTCTGGCTGGAAATAGCCAATTGAATTTAAAAGGTTACAGTTACACACAAACAATATGACAATATGACAAAAATGAGTATTGATTATTATTACAAAACCTCCTATAATCTATTTTTGGGAGAATTTCACAGAAATCATATTGCAGTGGGGATCTTTAAATGTATCCTATTACATAGAAAAGGTCATTTTTATGTCCTAATAGCCATTATAGCCATTATTCCGCCAACTCATCCCATAGTACTCTCATCTTACACTATTTTCTTTGCCTTTTCATCTTTTCCATGGGTTTTCCCAGCTTCGAACCCGCAGCTGTCCTCATTCCTTCCCTTTCCTTTCCCTTCCCTTCCTGTGTGATGACGCACACTGTCCAACACCTCACCTCAAATGCTCCTTGTGCGATGTCTCACTTTTTTTGGGGTTTGGCTCGTCTTGTTTATTTTGTGTGTGTCGACGTGACATGTATCGCTTCTCTCTCTACTGGGACGTTTATTATGGTTAGATGTAATCATAAGCTTCTGTGGAGAAGACGTCTGTGGCTCGGATCGTCTTTGTGCCAGTGTTGTGCATCCTGAGGCATAGAAGAAGGGGAAAATGAGTCTCATTGTGTGAGATCATGGCCAGGAAATGTAGCTCAGTGGAACGTTTGCATTAGGACTAATGAGGGCATTGGGGAAAAAAGGGGAAAGGCATCTTTTAAGAATTTCAATTGTCTCCTAGTTTTCGGAAATTGTAGTACTGAAAAAATAAAATCGCATTGCTCTTTTTAGACTATTTAGATTACGTGTGTCCAAGTTGTGGCCCGGGGGCCAAATTTGGCCCGCCGCATCATTTTGTGTGGTCCGGGAAAGTAAATCATGAGTGCTGACTTTCTTTTTTAGGATTAAATTCAAATGAAGAGTATAGATTTATATTAAATTTCCTGATTTTCATCCTTTTAAATCAATAATTGTAATTTTTTTTCAATTTTTTTGTGTTTTTAGTTAAAAAATCATTTTGTAAAACGTAAAAATATACAAAAAAAGCTAAAATAAACATTGTTTTAGCCCTATAAAAAACTGAATATTCAGGGCTTTTAATCCAGTTCTTTTAATCCATTTATAAAAAAAAAAATCTAAATATTATATTTAAAATGGTCCGGCCCACATGAAATCCACATGAAAACCAACCCGAGTCTGACACCCCTAATTTAGATCTACTATTGCCACACCATTGTATGTGATAATATCAATTCTAGTTTTTGTTGTGTTATACTATAGCATTGCTTTTTGCTTTTGTGCTTTAGAAGCTAACTTGTCCAGGCTCATTTCTAATATTAAATCCCACGTATACCAATGCAGTTTCTACACGACAATAGACAAATCCCAATATGTCTCCAGGAACAAACATAAATACTAAAAAAAACCCTCTTTTATACTCCCATCAGTTTGAGATACTGTTAACGCCAGTTGACAAATTGCTGATATTGGTGCACACAACGCACAGTAGATTGTTGACGTGGCCACTGGCTGTTTTTCTCTGACCGTCACTCTTCTTCGGGGTTGACTTTGCCGTTTACACAAGGGCACACGGTTAAGTGGAAAAGCCTCTGTTGAGACAGCTGGGTCTCAAGCCCTTGTTGTTTCAACGCATATCTTTTCCCAGTGCCCTTGCACAAATACACGTGCATGTGCATTAAGAGATGCGCAAAGGCAATGGGGACCCGCACACAATGCTATCGATAAACAAACACCGGTTATGTCAGCGATGCTGGTGGGTAAACAAGGTATGTGCGTTAGCTGGTTCCTCTCTTGGCCTCATAAAGCTCAGAATAGCACCAATACAGGCTGATGTGACATCATTCACACTTCTGGGCTGGCAAGAGCTCCACATGGCAAACAGTGCACTTGTGTGGTTTAATAATGTGGCATACTAATATTGATACAATTTAACAAAGTGCAGGTTGAGCGTCCTGAATACATACTGCTTGATTACTCATTATATATCTATTTTTAGCTTTTGTCAACCAAGATAACTTTTAAAGACCAGAAACTTGTCATAAATATGAAAAAATGTCAATCAAAATATGGATATATAAACGCAACACCGATCAAGAGTATGAAATATAAGTATATTTACCAATTTATTGATTTTTAATGTAATTTATTAAACATGTATTTACTGTATGTTACTCTCAATGAAATTGATATTAACCAAGATAACTTTTAAAGACCAGAAACTTGTCATAAATAGCAAAATAATATTCAAAATATGGATGTATAAACGCAACACAGATCAAGAGTATGAAATATAAGTATATTTACCAATTTATTGATTTTTTACGTAATTTATTAAACATGTATTTACTGTATGTTACTAACAATGAAATCAATATTAAATGATTATAGTTGGATACTCTGTTTAAGCAGGGATGCAACTATTCTATTTTCATAAATCTAGGTATCACACCCTTTAAAAATAGTTAGAGTATGCTACTGTGAAATTGCTGCACTTTAAACAACAATCAATCTTTTGTCAGATAACAATGTCAACTGAAGGTGCACTTAAATTTTATGTGTAAATCTAGCAGATCCACAGTTAGATATTTGAGGCCACACACCTTGGTGTGTTTACCACACCCTGCCTAGCTAGCAGACAGTGTATGTCTGGGTATGTGAGCGCATGTCGGCGTATTCATTTCATGTTGCGTGCGAGAGTGTAATTATTACTGAGACCGTGACATTCAAAGTCTGACTCTCTGGCGCTCCTTGCTGGATACTTTTCTCTCCGTTTACGTGCTGCATTTGGCTTTAAAATCAGTGGGGACGGGCCATTGGGTTGACATTCATCTGTGGGAAATCCAGATGAAGATTTTGCAAAGAAGACAAAGTCTCTCGGGACTATGAGCCCATCCCCAAGCTGGTGGTTCTGCTCCATGTGTAACATTATCCCCAGCCTGGTCCCATGCCAATACACCCTTACCACCACCAGGCCTCTACTTAGTCCTCAGTTGCACTGCTGCCATGAACCACACGTGCATAAATGGAGGCAGAAAACATGCAATGGCTTTTGTTCCACTACGCCATCCCTTTTTTCCTTAAGTCTACTCCTATTACTGCATTCCCTAAGTCGATTATACCTTTCTAGCATTTAACTAATGATTCCCAAATGGAATACATGAGCTATTGTTGCTCCATAGCGCTAAACTTTAGTCTAGACCAATTCAGAAAGAGAACTGACTTCCTTCTATGGACTTACAAGGCCTTGGAACAATAAGAGTAATGTTAAGCCAATGGATGCCTGTTGAATCGCTGCCCCCCCCCCCGACATCCCGTCTTTGCTTCTCAGCGACTTTTAATGACCCCAAACCCTGACCTGGAAGGGCGCATGGACAGGATGATGACACACATCCACAAAGGGAGCTCACCGACGGTTACATTTGGAAGGTAGACAAACAGGTTGAGGAAAACTAATTATGTCATTCAACAGGGTGGAGTTTAAACTGGCAGACATCCCATTCAAAGAAACTATTTGTGTCCGACCTTTGTAATGGAGACGCTTCCACCCGACACAATGTGAGAATGAGTATTCAAGTCCCCCCTTGATCAACAGGTTGCCGCTTTTTGCCAGATAACGTGAGACTCACGGAAGAGGGCGCACAAATCAACATATAACAGGAAGTATACAGTAGACAGAAAAGAGCAAAACGACAATGTCAGTCAATGCCCTCGGGGGGAAATGGTGCACTTACCTGAGAGAACATTGTTACTCCTTTCTTTGGTCTCCCGTTGACTCCTAAGCATGCTCTCCAGTGGTGTGGCTCAACTATACACAGATGTTAGCCTCTCTCTCTCTCTTTTTTGCCCTCCCTCTCCTTCCAATGTAGTCTCTCTCTCTCTCTTTCTGTCTTCTTGAGCAGTGCAGACACAAGTGTGTGTGAACACCAGTGTGTGTCTGGAAGCCAGACGGGGTGAGAGTAAGCGGGTGGGCGGGTCTGAGTCCAGTCCAGGGGATTCCTTTATGACGATGTCAGAGGAGAAGAGTCCTCCTCTTCAGTGTCTCGCTTCTCTGTCTCACTCACTCACTCATTCGCTCACTCCCAAGCAGTGTACCACCCGATTTCCTCCCCCACAGGAAAGGGGGCAGGGAGCTAATTGGCCGCACAGCCGCTAATAAATGAGCAAAGGCAGTCCGAGTCAATAGCGAGCAGGAAATGTGCAGAAGTTCAGCAGACAAACACACTCGGAAAGTCCGCTTTTGAGTATGCAAACTTTTTAACAGTGTTAAATATCCACGTCAGCGTCGGATGTTGGCACTTCTCGAGCATTTGTTGGGGTTTTGCCAATTAGAAAACAGGAAATGGTTGGTAAAACAGTTTTTGAGAATATTGGAGGTTTTTGTTGTTGACTTTGAAAATGATTTTGAAGCTGAAATAATCGTTTTGGTATCGTGCAACATAACCAGGTTGTGAGATATGAATTTATTTGGATGTTCTCGTATTTGTGTGGATTCAAATTCAATAGTCGGCATGTATGATTGTTTGTCCAAGGTGTATTACACCTTAAATAGGATGGGTTACAGCCTACTCATGACCCAAGTGAGGACAAGTGTAATTGACCATGAAGGGATGAGTTTGCAATCATTTATCAAGTAAGGAAATATGAAGGTGGCAGATAGTAGATAAGATCATACTTTAAGATATATGTCATCTATGTACACAATTTTTCTGTGGGCTTTTATATTCAAAATCCATTAAAAACAGGGTCTGTATGGTTGTTATTTAGTATATAAATTGTTTGCATTGAATGCGTTTTATAAAACCTATTTTAAATTAGAGGAAAAGTTTCTCCTAGTATGTGACTTAAGTGTTCAAACTTTATATAACTGTTTTCCTCTATTAAGTACCATTCTGTTGTATTACTACACACATTTAATCTTTTCCAACTATCTTTTCAAGCATTCAAGATTCAAATCTTTACTTATAGTTTGCCTTTTTCTGTCACAATATCATATAAATATTACCTCTGGACAATTAGGCCATTATACTATTGCATATAGTATTTAAAAAAATATTTTACCCCCCGATTTAGCCAATTTTAGGGCCTTAACGTCAAATATTGACCTTAACTTTACGTTTTTTCTTCTGACTTATTTGCTGATCTATACCTATTATCATCAAACACATACACTCAAACAACACATACTCAGGACCAGCGTCACAATTTTCTAAGGGGTGTGATTGAAGCTTTACAACTTCCCCTCAAGCCCTTTGTGTGCATGTGTGTGTGTGAGAACAACAAAAGTCCTACACAGACACAACTACGCCCCTGTAGACGTCACACATTCCACTTACAGACACACACACACACATATACACACAAGCTTGTCTCTTAGCAACACATACATTGAGGCCAAGTGAAATGACTGTGCCACTAACATGCATAACCGCAAGGTATGATGTTCTTTTTAAGGTATGGTCATTTAAGTTAGAATTGATTAGACTTGTGTAATTACTCTAATGAGCACCACTTTGTACATAGGCAGAAAGCATATTTGAGATGAAGAAAAGTTTCCATGTCTTTCTTGTGGTCAAAATTCAGGTAGACGTGGTGTACACTCCCCTTTTAATTAAGCTTCTCCGACCTGACTCTTAACTAGAGTTGTTTCTGTAATTAGTCAGACAGATTAGACTGAACAATGCCCTCAAAACACAGACTATTAAAACCACAAGAGGCCACTCCCAATTAACTGAAATGATTTTTAAATGCAATAAGATATATATATTTTTTAAGCAGATTTTCCTTTTTTAACAAAGTCGGTCATTGTCATCAGCATTAAGCGCTTTAATGATTAGAGACAGGAGATTATCATAATTATTATTAATTTTTTAGAATTAAAATGACTGTTATTAAGTTACTGGGTACACATAGGTTGGCAGGTGGCCATTTTGACAAGTTCTGCAGGTGTAAGCGTAAATTCAAGGCTAACTGTAATGGTAGAAATTAACTAAGTTGGTATGAATAAGGAAGTTGCAATTGTGTTTGGTTATTATATCCTGGTGGGATGTCTTAATTATGCCTAGCCTCTATTTAAACCACTACATTTGTACTTATTCAGCACTTCAAATATATTTATGGTCTGTAGAAACAAATCAATTCATAAATTTAACTCTTTTTCAAGTATAAAACACAAATAATCTCCCTACATATTTCTATTTAAGGGCCCGAGGATTCAATTGTGCCATATTTTGACCATAATTTTCCTTTAAAAAAAATCTAAAGTATGTTTTCTCTTTTAATTTATTTATTTTGGAGGTGATTTTCACAAATTGTGCTGAGATGACCCATACTTTTATCCCATAAATATGATTAATGACTCAAATACAATGATAAATGTCACTAATCAACAATCTTAATTAAAGCACATCAGGCCTGTAGGTTTCTTGTAATTAATTTTTTTTTTTTTTTTTTTTTTAGTGCCTTCATTCTACTATTTGTATGCTTGGATACAAGTGCGTCACCCAATCACGTGTCATATTGAACCAGCTGACCATCTTGGTGACTTGGTGAGTCACTGTGTGATTATTCTTGGCTGCAATGTCTGGGAGATTTAAAAAAAAAAATACATTAATAACATTTCCTCTCAGCTTTTGAGTGCAGTCAGATCAAATGATGTATCAAATCATCCAAAATTATACTTTTTAGACCCCAAAACATTTTAAAAAGGAAAATAAGGGACATTTATGTCACCCTGCGCCCTTTTAATCAATAACAAAAAACCTTTACATTTACTGACAGCTTTTTTTTAATTAATAAGTTCTGTAAATATGACAGGCTCACATAACAACCTGCATTCACAGACCAATTACTAACCTTTTGTATTTTTAACTTTTAAACCTTAATTAGATTGACCTGGTTCTGAATTGATTTAATTAATAGTAACTGCTAAATTATCCAAGTTTAGTTTTAACTCTTAGGATGTGTAATGTGCCATAAGTACACAAAAAGTACTTCTTTTTGTGTTGTTCTTGAAGATTTGTGTGTATTTCGCTAGTAGTATAGGCACATATGTCTGAGTTGGCAATTTTTCTTTCAAAATTGAATTTAATTTGACATTTCTAGGATACTTTTTGGGTCAAAAACAATGTGGAGTGCAGTGGCCGACTTATGAAATCTATGAGACATATTCCATATGACTTGGTTAAGCAGCTGTTATATGATAATATATGTTTGTGACTGTGGTTTATTGTATGACCTGATTTATGACCTACATAGCTAGAGTAATAACTGGGCTTGGATGTGGACTTTCTTAAAATATTGTTGGTTTTTGCCAGATTAACTATAATGACTTAAGTCATCTCATTTTCACTTTTTTTCCGCGTTCTGATGTCTTGTAATTGCATTGGCAGATGTCTGATCCATATCGGATTTATAATCAACGTTTTACTGAGGCTATATTCCCATTGAAACTTTTTTTTGGAGCCGTGACTCATTTCCTGAAGGTGCCACTTGAGAGTGAAAAAAAAAAAGAAATGGGAATTGTCACTTGCATCTTATAATGTAAATCCAACCTTACATCAGCACTATGTCATTTTTTGCAGATGCTAAAGTGAAGTTTACGGTAGGACTTGATGAGGTGTGTGGGCCTCTCCCAACTATCAATGCGACAGCCATCTTGGCATTTCTCTCTCTAGCTGATGAAATAGTTTGAAATACTGTTGCCTGAAAGCTTTCCCTGCCCAATGTTAGCTTAAGAAATCAAAGAAATGACACATGCATTACGTAAATTAAGCGGAATTCTTTGTTAACAAAACAAGAATTGGATTCAGACATGTTCAAGAGATATAGTCTACACAGTATGTGTAAATTTAGTTGATCCATAGTTAGATAAAAGCAATCTTTGAAATGGTTCTTATGAAAAAAAAGATAACATATTGGTGTGTATTCACCTTTTATCAAATACATTAATTTATGAGACTTTAACTTAAGTTATTCAAGTTAAAAGGCATTGCTCAGTCAACATTTTTTAGCTTTGAACTGCAAGATAAATTGGAATTTATAGTGAGCCCCAGATATGCTACTGAAGTACATACAACACTAAGAGATGGGAAATATGGCTTTTCCCAATGTACACTAAGGACTTTTAATGCAAACAAGTTTTTACTAAATTTAAAGAAAAAAATGCAATACGTCCAATTCATTTCATTTTGGAGGTTTGGCTTTGATTTTTCATATTTTCCCAAAAGAGAGCAAAAGTTCACTTGCCCTTCCTAGTCAAAATAAATTCCACGTTTAGCACTGTCAATGGCAGCCAAGAAATTAAATGGAAAAAGGCTTTAAAAATAGTAAAAAGTTTAATGTAAAAATCGTCTGCAACAGATTTGTATTAACTTAGATCAGGGGTAGGGAATCTGGCTCGGGAGCCATTAGTGGCTCGTTTGATGAGTCTATATGGCTCCCCGCTAAACTGTGAGGTAAAAATATGGAAATTGTATATGCATACTCTCATTGGTACTCATTGATTAACAATAGCATGACAATATTATTATCCAAAGAATTCTGACTTTTTGTACTTTAAAAGAGGTAAAATGACTAAAGAATTCCCACATTTCAGGTATTTTTTTTACTATTTAAATCCTCCGTATGCCTCTCATTGAATAACATTCAAAAATATGATTTATTTATGGCTCTCTCTTTTAAAAACATTCCCGACCACTCACTTAGCTGAAGATCAACTAGTAAACTGAACTCCAATGCACTTTATTGAACAAAGTAACCATATCAGTAAATATAATACCTAGTATTCCGTTGCTTATTAACTCAAATGTCAGTAATTTCCGCATCACAACACCTCATCAGCATCTCTTTTAAAAATATTTGTCTACAAGCCATCAGCTAATAGGTGGCCTCCATCTTTTTGTCTCCCTTCATCCTCATCCACTCCACCCTGAACATCCCTATTCTCTCCCGGGACACTTGAGCTCACTACTTTTTTTTTTTATACGTCTCAACTCGCTCTCGTTGGAACACAAAAGCGAGCAACGTCAGGTCATAAAGTGCATAGAAAAGATCTCGCACGCATTGGACGAAGAAAAACGCGCCAGTTATCGTCTCCAAGGCTTGGTTGGACTAGATTCCTCTTGACTTTGATTGCTCTTTCCCGCTCTCGCACTCACTCTCTTTGGTATTTATGTGTTGGCAGTTACCATAGAGACAAGACACACAAACACTGTTGCGGTAGACAGGAAGTGCTGTAGAACCACAATGGCGTCACTGCGGCTGTGCACTCGCTCGCCTCGCGCTCTCTCGTCTACCCGAGCCAGCACGCATGCTATTATCCTTAGCAAGACAGACCACATGGCTCTGTCGTAGCGTTGCTTTTTCAGCTGCGGCACCCCCCCTCCTCTTGGCGGCCATGTTTGCCGCGTTTTGGAAAAAGCTCGTGTCTGATTTGCGGTGTCTGAAACGAGCCGCTTCTTATACTGATTTGCCGGAAAGGGCTGCCTTTTATTTTTTTGTGTTTACTCATAAAAAATGATCGAGGCATAAGGCGGTGAAGTTGAGCTATTCTCAAACTTGGAAGCTTGGTTTTGTAAAAATACGTTTGCCACAAATTACAGCGGTACCTTCATTTCCGACTGCTCTAACCTGTTTAGGGTTTTGGATTTGTGAGCTTTTTCTTTCAGTTACTTTATTTGCTTTTTTATTGAGAGACAAAATTTGAGTTTTCTTCTCTAGTATAGATGTGTCAAAGTGGCGGCTTGGGGGCCAAATCTGGCCTGCTGCATCATTTTTTGTGGCCCGGGAAAGTAAATCATGAGTGCTGACTTTCTGTTTTAGGATCAAACTAAATGAAGAGTATATATGTATATTAAATTTCCTGATTTTCCTCCTTTCAAATTAATAATTGTATTTTTTAAATAAATTTTCTGGGTTTTTAGTTCAAAAATCATTTTGTGAAATCAAAAAAAATATATTAAAAAAGCCAAAATAAATATTTTAGAGCTATGAAAAACGGAATATTCAGGTATTTTAATCCAGTTCTTTTAATCCATTCATAAAAAAACCCTAAATATTACATACACATGCCTACAACTTTTGAATTATTCTTAAAATGAATTCATTAATCTTGTAAAAACAACTTGGAAAAAAATATTTTATCCTTTTCATGTCACCAATTCTGGTGTATTAAAGGAGTCAACAGGTGAGCCAGTTCGAAGTCGATTGCAGATTCTTACATCAGAACGGCCTGCCTTGTCTTTTGTACACATCCCAACTCCAAATATACTCCCCTGGAAAAACCCCTCAAATAGATATCACCCTCTCTCCCACTCCACAGTCTAAAAATAGTAGGACCACCTTTACAAGCCCCACCCCACCAACTAGCATACTCTATTCTTACTCCCTTATTGGCTTGGCCCTAGGCCTTTTCACTCTGGGCGCTTGATCGCCAGTCCACAGGATTTGTGTGACACTACTCTTTTGTTGTCTTCCACTCCCCAAAACGAGCTTCTCTTGACGTTTTCAACTCAACGACCTGTAAACCGACACTCGGCAGACAAAGGCATCCTATAGCCAGCTGCACACTCTGAACGCTACGTAAATATTCAGTCCTGCCAAACCCAGAACGCGGTTCTACAACAAGCTATTTATTAGTTGCCCACTGTGTAGAACCAGTTGGACCACGATTCCCTACGTTAAATTGCGAGGGAATATAGCATAGTGAGGTGTTCCATGACTGGGTGGATCCGGGGGAATTTTTTTTTGCTATGAATACATAATCATTCCCTATGAAAACTGCTGACAAGATTGAAAAATAACTTCATGGTTTTGTCTGACTTTTGATAGCCCATAAAATAGTTTTTTTTATACTTTTCTTCTGAAGTTCTGGGTTGATCTTGGCCTTCATGGATTATTGTTAGTAAAGGTCCATTGTTATTACTTTGTTATTGTGGAAAACTCCCTTGAAAGTCCTTGGATTTGATTTTCTGCTTCCATTTTTCAATTCTTTATACTTTATTGTCATTCCCATTGTTGGCAACTTTCTTAGCTTCAGTTGGTGAGTCCAATCCTCTGTAAATCCACCCATCCATTCTTCCAAATACCTCTCTGCCCGTCGTCCCTTTGGCCTATTTGTCAAATCACCCCGACCGACCACCCGGGTTGGCCCAGCTGGCTCACCGAAGAAGTGTTGCAGCCATTGCGGATCTGGCGGGTGCTGAAACACGGAGAACAGATGAGTTCCCAGGATACACAAGCCCAAAAAGAAACCCAAGTGGATTGGCTTGTGGTGAGCTCATCATCAGAGCCAGCCATGAATCAAACAGAATAAGCAAAGGATTATATACAGATAAAAGAACCTTCACAGAGATGCCGGCCTAGCACTGGGAGTATAAAACATGTTTTTTAAGGACGACTACGCCGACACTTGCTCCAGCAGGGATTGATTATGACAACTACCGGCAGCTTTGTTGTCATCAGACAAATCTAGTCGGATTAATTAGCGACAATGAAAAATAGATGCTTTGACGCTAACCCACAAAAGAAAGAAACCAGAATAAGGCCCAAGCAAGGGTGTCAGACTCGGATTGGTTCGCGGGCTGCTTTAACGTCAACTTGATTTCACGTGGACCGTTTTAGATATAATATTTAGAATTTTTTTTAAATAAATGGATTAAAAGAACTGGATTAAAATCCCTGAATATTCAGTTTTTTTATAGATCTAAAAGAATGTTTATTTTAGCTTTTCTTTATATATATTTTTTTGATTTTACAAAATTATTTTTGAACTGAAAACAGAAAAAAATGATTAAAAAATGACAATTATTCATTTAAAAGGGGGAAAATCAGGAAATGTAATATATTTTGAACTAAAAACACATAAAAAATGAATAAAAATTACAATTATTCATTTAAAAGGGAGAAAATCAGGAAATTTAAAATACATCTATACTCTTCATTTTAATTTGATCCTAAAACACAAAGTCAGCGCTCATAATTTACTTTCCCGGACCTTACAAAATGATACGGCAGGCCAGATTTGGCCCACAAGCCACCACTTTGACACATGGTCTACGGGAATGGTGTCTTTTTTTGAGTGGTCAGCGAGAGCGGAAGCCTATCTGTGGCCACATGGTGTTTCTGTTCCTCCATTCTTGCCGTTGACATCATCAGAAGTGACACGCGGCCGAGTGACTTCCTCCACGCCATTAATCAAACTGCCCAATCCCAACGCACTTTACAGCTCCACACATCATTCTGTCCCCTTCTCGTCAGCTTCCCGGCTCCGGCATGAGCCTACAACTCCATTTCCCAGCCGCTGGTTCGCTTAAACGGCGACCCCTTAACCCTCGCCATTCGCACTCCTTTAAAATTACAGCCGTGAAATTCAAGCGTCGACCCTGCCTGCTCTTCACCTGCTAAACGAGGGCAGACAAAGCCAGAGTTTGTTCTGTAAATAGGTGTGGCTTCCAAACAGTCATAGTAAAAAAAAAAAAAAAAACAGCAGCCGTTAGAGGGCAGGTGATATTTGAAATATGCCGAGATACGGATAAAGAGGAACTGAGCTCCCATTGGCTTATTTAAATCTCCATTTCATTGGAAAGGAAACTATGTGTTTACTAACGGAAGATCTCAAATGGTCTCGCCTAGGTGACACAATTTGACTGTGGTCACTTTAATAGAAGTCAAGCAAATGTAAAAAGATAAAAATGAAGAAATAATAAATTCCATTTTTTTTAAAGCATACTCAAAAGCAAATATGTTGAGTTAGTTCGTTTTTGCGTTGCATAAAACTTCAAATTCTAGCTGGTATTACTGATAAAGTTGGACATTTAATCACTACAGCAGGGGTTTGGGAACCTTTTTTGATGGAAAGAGCCATAAACAATTCATATTTTTTAAATGTTAATCCTTGGGAGCCATGCTCCGAATTTAAAAGTCAACATACATGAAAATGTGTGCCTTTTTAAAGTCATTTCACCACTTTTAAAGTACAAAAAGTCTCTGAATTCTTTTGAAAACATTATTATGTTATTGCTAATCAATGAGTATCAATTAGAAAATCCATGCAAAAGAGTGTAATGAAAAAAAAAAGATTATAAGGCCATGATACCAACATAACGCTCCTATTCCTACGCTTTCTCACTACCAGTTTCCATAGTTTACCTCACAGGTTAGTGGAGAGCCATTTGCACCCATCCAAAGAGCCATTTGTGGCTCCCAAGCCATAAATTCCCTTCCCTTGGACTACAGTATCAAACAATCTAAGCTATTCTCTGTGAAACATTACAAAATAAAACACTACGACTTTGAAATCAATGTGCACAGCGACAGTAGAGAGAAAAAAAATCCCTCTGAAAGCAAAACGTGTGCTGCATTTGATCCTTTGATGTTAAATTGAGCTCTTGCACGATATAACTCTTGCAATGTCAAACATAATGGAAGTCCAACTTTTTAGTTGTCTGTCAGATCTGAGCCTTTTCCCTCATTTTAAATACTTAAAACAATGACATTTTCCCCATGTTTTTTTCTTCCAAAAACATAAAAATTGTGTCATGTGTCTCCCATTCACCCGTGACCCTCATAAGTATAAACAAAATAAAAATGAATAGAAGCGGTCGCAAGATTTATGTAGCAACCCTTTGTAATGGAACTTAAAAATAGTTAAAAACTGACAAAACCATCAAAAAATGTTCCCCATACGCCAAAAGGGATCACTATGACTAAACATAATAATTACCCAGTGACATACTAATTTTACTGTAAAAGCATAACCCGATTCTATTCATCTTTCATCAAACTTATTTTCCGGTGGCCCATTTTTCCCTCTCAAAAAACAGGTGCATTCTGTCCTTAACCAAAAAACAGTTGCTATATAGGCGTCTCACCAAATGTCTGCTTTTGTAAGCCAAGGTGTGCTCAAAATGGGTGTAAAGTGTCTTTTGTCCTTTTTAACACTCATCAATTCTTTGGAACTTGACATTTCTTACATGTTTTGTTTAAAAAAATTAAAAAAAAGGCCATAACCGGTTCCCTTCTGCCCTCACGTTCGCCCTTTCCGTGCACATTGTTGCAACTGTCCTTATTTGGCTTCCCTTTGACAAAGTGGGAGTATGAATGTGACCATGTGTGTGTGTGTGTGTGTGTGTGTTGCCTCCTGACTGTGAGTCACTGCTTGCCTGAGTCATGAGCACTAACCAAAACATACAGTTGCCGTGGGGACGTGCTCTTTTAGTTTCCCTCCCCACCCTGCCGCCGGCCTCCTTTTTTGCGGGCACTGGTGCATCCTGGGCAGCCCTGGCATAAGTCAATGGGTGGTGCCCCTATTTTGGGTGGGTCTATGTGACTTACGGTGTAGTGGTGGGGGTGGATAACTAAAGCAGAGTATATCTTGTAACTATTTATTTTACAAT
This sequence comes from Stigmatopora nigra, assembly GCF_051989575.1. Lineage (NCBI taxonomy): Eukaryota > Metazoa > Chordata > Actinopteri > Syngnathiformes > Syngnathidae > Stigmatopora > Stigmatopora nigra. The sequence continues at coordinate 3,872,966 of NC_135522.1, forward strand.
TGAGGATTGGTCAAATGTTTTAGAACATTTTGAGTTTTCATGTGTGTGTGTGCGTGTATGTGCGTGTATTTTGTATATCAGAATTAGTGGACAGGACAAATAATTACTATTAGAAATGATGTTTGTCTATAAATAGAACTGGTTTGGTTCAATGAACTTTGCCTTTTGTGGAAATCTGAATTGTATTTTTTCACTTTTTTTTAGTAGTTGTTTATTGTTTAGTTTTGAAAACTCTGGGTGGTCGCCTTTGGACTATTTAAAGCTATTTGTGTGATAAGTGAGTGAAAATAGAAAAGACTGAAAAAATGGATGTTTAAAAAGTATGACTGGTAGAACGCAATGTACTTTCTTTTAAACACAAATTAGCCTTTATTATATATTTTTTCAACATTAGTGTAAGTAGAGAGAAGTAGAGTGAACCACAATTGAGGTCTTATAACGTGTAAAAAATGACAAAAGCGGAAATATATATTTATATTTGAGTTTTAGTATTGTATTTAGAGAGCCTACATTATTGAGTCTGTGTTTTACTACTGTTTCCTTTTACCGTTCAGAGCACAGCGCAAGTACTTTTACTTTACATTCAGAACATGAGTACATAGTATAGATTGCGATAAAAAAAAAATAAAAATAGAGAGGATGGACAGCGGGTGTTTCTTAAGGAGACAATCATCTTTCATCAGCTTGAGTCCAAATATCTGTCTTGGTTGACTCCGGCTAATACGCCAGTGCGACCACCTGTTGTTCTTTTCCGACTCAGTGCTTTTGAGAACTTGAAAATTGCAGCCTGGTTTAAATGGAGGCTTGTGTCCTACAAATGTCACAATTCAAGCATGATGTTACCTCCACAACAGTTTGACAAAGGTCACCACCGATGGCTTCGGCTGAAAAACAGTAGAACATTTAGGCCTACTTTCTAGATGATAAATGATTATGATGGGCTGCCTTGTGCAGTAAATGTGATTACTTAGGGATATTTTGCTCTTTTGTACCCTAGGGCGTTTTTTTTATAAATTCAGATTTGCATTTATTGAACCAAATCACTACAAACTAAAATATCCCAAAAAGTAAATATCTAAGGAATCAGATTTAGTTCAAATGGATTTGATATCCACTAAATTACTTCTGAGAAACTTCATTTAAATTCATAGCAGCCATGTCTCATCTTCAATAGCATTTTTTTCACATTAAGGTTTTAGTAAAGGACATTTTAGTTAACTTTTAATACATATTTTGAGGTATATTTCACTATATACTATACAGGAACTTCTATAAAGTATAGTTACACTAAATTATTACTAATTACACGTTCTTTGCAGCATTGTTTACACAAAAAACAAAAAAAATACTTAGATTTACATTTTAGGAAGGCAATGAGGAACACTATCTTTTTAATCCTTTTGCAAATAATACAAAAAAAATCACTTATTTTATCATATTTCTTTGGCAATCTTAATTTCTGCAACATCATGTCATTTGATAGTTTTTTTTCATCAAATGATTGATTGAATTTAGTGATATTTCATGGAAATATTCCTAAATGAAATCCTAGTCGCGAGGGAAAACAAGCCTTAAAGCCATACTGAGTTTCAACTAGATCAAACCCAGATTTTTGCATTGGCGGCTAAATCCCATTTAACGTTTTTTTTTTTTTAATGTCTGCCACATTGGATCAGGTCAGGCTGTAATTAGCAGCGCTTATGTCGGAACATAAGAAATAAAATGAGGTTTAATTTCATCCAGACCTCAAATGGATTTCCCAGGTGCTGACAGTAGTTTTTACCTCTACTATTTACAGTCCATTTGAAAATGTTAACTGGCACTGCATTTGAAAATGTTCTCCACAAATCCACAAGCGCAATTATCGTACAAAATTAGACAATCGAACAAAACCAAGGCATCCACACACATTGAATATATTGCAAGGCAAACAATGGACATACACATTCATTGACACACATCTTTGACCTTTGTGTGGCCTGAGCAGCTGTCTTTTAGAGAATTCTGAGAACCGGATGAAACCGTACGCCGGAGTAATCCTCATTTGCGCGACAAAAAGTGTGAGGACAGATGACAAAAACATTCAAGTCAAGAAAGGGAAGAAAAACTCAACCAATCAAATCGCTCCAAAACACTACAATGCTTGTTCACACTTTATTGAAAAATGTAACTGCATTGGCTGCACCTTCTTGTTTAAATATCTAAATATCTGTCCTTTAAAATGACTTATAATCAAGAAAAATAGGAATATAGTACATTGTCCACTTTAATGAATGCAGATCCTTTTTGAAATGGTCATATCAACACGTTAAATGACACAAAACAGCATGTGCAGAACAGCTGCTTCTGCATGTGTATGGAATAATCCTTCATAAAATCCTCACAAATTTTCCCCCCCAATCCAAAGATTCACTGAGCTTGAAAGCTCTGATGTCAGAATGCCTCGTAGCTTTTACGACGACATTCATGTACAAGCTCTTCTTTGTTCTATTCACTAGCAGATTCCAGATTTACTCCCACTAAAGGCTAAAAAACTATAATATTTCTGCCTCTTATGTTTGTAACTGTATCAATACTTAACATTAAATCGTTAGAAATGGATTGCGAACTGGAATGTGAACTATATTGAACCACAAATATTCCTAATTTTGACTACTATACAATTTTGGTGATATTATCCTTCATATAATCTTATTTTGACATCAATATTAGCTCATTATAGACAGAAAAAGACTAAAAAGGTAGATAATAGTAAAAATATCAGTGATAATTGTAGATAGTATTATTAATAAAGCTTTTAACTTTAGTCAAATTGAGTATAAAAACAAAAAAAAGGAATATTGTGAAGGAGAAGAGACATTGGACAAAGTATTTTATATAATTCCTCATATGTAGCAACTTGATCTAATTGCGATAGATGTATCAATACTAAATAGTATGGATAAGGGAATATTGATATCACAGTATGATAATATCAATACAGACAATATCTAAATAGTTATGTTTTTGCTATATTGTCACACCATTTTTTTGGGATTATGTATTGAGTTAAAATGCTGACATCTGCAATTTATTGATAATTTTCATGTAATACTGTCTCAAGAAACTCCATTTCTCATCCACTCTCATTCATGTAAAAGTATTTTTCATATTAAACTACGGTTGCCATAACCATCAACTCATATTTGCAAAAAACATCCCTTGTGTAAAAAGGTGCAAGTTTGCCCTCTGCTGCACACATAGTGAGCATACAAGGAACTCACATTTCCACCTCCAAAATGCTTATTTATCACAATATCCACTTTAAATATATCAAAAATAAATCCACTTAAGAAGGAGTGGTGCTAAAAATGTCTGTATTTGCTCCTTATAATGAATTTTTCATTTTTCTTAGTCTCTTTCACATGTTTTTTTTCATCTTGTCCATTTGAAGTCATCTCAGAAATTACTAAAGAGTTCATATTTCTTCATCCAATCCATATGTGGTGCCCGCCTCTTTTCTTTGGCGTGGAGTTTGCGCTTTTCCTCGGCTGCTGTCGCACTCAGACCGATGGCGGCGAATGGGTCCGAGAAACCGTTGCCGTGGTTACTGTGGTCCGAGGTCACGGATCTGATGGAATGGGAGGTGGAACTGCCGTTCATGAGGGGGCTGTGGGAGCCGTTGGAGATGGAGGGACCGTCGTAATCTGGGAGAATAATTAGATGGAAATTGATTTAGGCCTCTTTAAGGCGGGAAAAAGTTTAGTTTTTTACCTTTGACATGTCTGGCAGTGGGGATGATGCCTTTTATTTTGAAGTACTCATCTGCATCTGGGTCCACCACTAGAAGCCATGTTTCATCACCTCCTTTTTTAATGAAGGCCACCACTTCAGAGTGCCGCATGCCTTCGATGTTTACGCCGTTTACCTAACAAATCAACCAAAATTTTAAAGGGAATTATTCATGTATCTTCATAAAATAGGCTTTTATCCATCCATTTTTCTAGAATTCTGATCCTATGACCCCTGACGAGTCTATTGAACTACAGAAGACAAGAAGATTAAAAGGAATTTTAGCCAATTTTTAACAAAGAAAAAGCTGTATAAAGCCATATAAAGTCATACAATTTGGAATTTGACCAAAAAATGCCTGCCAAGTTCCAGCTATTTAAGTAGTTTATAAACATGAATAATTTCTCATTGGTATTTTGAGCCACTGTAGTATTACTGCAAATACGCCTCTAAAACTAAATGTACATTTAGGATATTAATGCACATGTAACATAGATTTCCAATATATCACAATGTAATTACAAATGAACTTAAATGCTGAACAGAATCAGAAGAAAATTAAAATAAGTTAAATTGCCATTGAAGAGTTCATCCTAAATAAATTCAATTCCAATTATGAATTGAGTGTCATTCCATTGACAAAATGAAGAATCAGCTAAATTCTGTCCTCTTTCAGGCTAAATCTGAGTAGTTATAAAGACCAAACCAGCAGAGGGAGTAGTATATCAAGTCAAGAATTCATTGACAATCCACCACCTTCACATTCAAACTATACTCTAAAATAAGGAGTTCACATCTTGCCTGGAATAACTGCACTTTTTCAACATGTAATTTTCTTACAAAGCATTTTACTATTTGCATTTCTATCCTCCTCCATCAGGTACATCCATAATATCCACAGTTAGCCACGTACACAAATTATTAATGACTCTCCTTGGTTTCTGGCCTGGTTTCATATATCTTTGTCCTGAAGGTCACTTAATTTAGTGCATTTTGTTATGTTCTAACAACGTATTGTATTAATACACATCTAACTGGTATTTCTAAAAATGTAAAAAAACAAAATACAACTATATTCAGCATTGTATTGCATGCAAGGACGTGTATTGGACTTAGAAAGCAAACAAGCATCTTTGTAATCAGCCTCACAAAATAGGTGTCATGTTTTGCAAGCCTTCATTAACGCTGTCCCACACATGACAATGCACTCTGTTCTCTGGGCTAATTAATATGTGCTTTAAGAACAGGGCTTTTTCTCAAGGGATCCTATAGGAAACACCTGCGGCATAATGTGCATGTGTGTGTCAAAACAACAGCAATTTATACATCGTTTTATGCTAAGATAAAGATCTATCATCTGCTTGCAATGTAGTTCACTGCATTGAAAATTTATGCAGCTTCCATCAAATAGTCTCTTACGCTAAAGACAAGTAGAATAGCTCAAATCTCGAGTCTGTTGTACGATTATTTTAATGTGAAATGGAAATTTTCTAGGCATAAATGCAGACTTTTTGGTGAACCAGACTGATTGTAAAAAAAAAAAAAAAAAGCAACATTGTATGGGATAGCTCTAACGTGAAGTCATAATGATATGTGACCTTGTATGACCCCCCAAACTCAATATACCACCCGACCCGCCTTCCCCTCGCTCTCCACATTGACGCAATCTAGACTGAATCCAGATTCCAGGTCCTGGTGGCAGACATATGCATGACCCCCAGCACTTGTAATTGCTTCAAATGGTGTGTGTGTGTGTGTGTGTGTGTGTGTGTGTGTGTGTGTGTGTGTGTGTGTGTGTGTGTGTGTGTGTGTGTGTGTGTGTGTGTGTGTGTGTGTGTGTGCATGGGTGAACTAACATCTGCTTTCAATCAGTTGTGTGGTTTGGCACTTTTAAATGCATTTCAATTTCAGATGGTATTCTTTTGTTTGAACCCTCCAGTTGGAGACGATGACTATGGTGACGATACCCCATAATGACAACAGTGTTTTTACACGTACTGGTTTAAAGTCACTTGAGTAATTTCCACATTTGTAGACATTCTATCTATGTTGTGATAAGTAAACCACAATAAATACACTAAAACGCTCAGGATTTCCTGGCCATTGGTGATGGCGAGTTTTAAAATAGGGGAAGCAGGCTTTACTTATTTTCATACCTCAATGATTCGATCCTGAGGTCGAAGCCCAGCTTGGTCTGCAGGCGAACCCGTGTCCAACGATCGGATGTACTGACCCGGCCTGGACCGGTGACTGTGAAGGTTGAATCCGTAGCCCGTCTCCGAGCGCACGAGGTGGCAAAGGCGTGGCGCCAGCTCCGATGGGTCACCGTGGAGTCGGGATTGGGCCTGAGTGGGGGCTACGGCCCGCACGGAAACCTCCTGAAATGTTTAGATTCCCAGTTAGTGCTGTGGACACTTTGGTCACATGTTTTGAATGAGTCAATATGACTTTAAAACAGCAAAGTAATGCAAAGATCATTGATCATTGTCATGTTGTTATACTGTCAGCTGTAGGGAACCAGATTGCTATGTTGTTATACATTCTGGCTTATTTTTTTTCATTTGGAAGATTCTTTAGTTTTATAGCTTCTTTGTTGAGAGTGAATGTCCATTTGTAGCATGTCACTAACGTTACAGAAGAAGAGATTTATCCGTTTTATGTATAGTTGCGATTAGACTGATCCACCGCCTACACACCTTGCAAATAAGTGCAACAATAACGAGTAGTCACAGAAGAAAATGGCTGTATATTCTTATTCTTTCTATGGTGAAGCTATATATGCAGTTTATGACCACATTTTAGGAAAGCTTACTTCGATTTTTAACATGGTGGTTTAGGTTTGGAGCAGTAAATATTGGGTTGGCTCGTATTTGTAACTGGATGGTGATAAAGGCTGCTCTCATTATTGGTAGCATTGGTGAGGAATGTATTTTTTTAATTACACATATTTTAATAGGAGAATAATCATAGAATTTGAATATTTTAAGTACAAGGCTGATTTAAGACATAACTGGATAATTAATGATATAAAGGAATACCAGAAAATAAAATGGAATCGTTTATTATATATTAGAGTAACAACAGTACACATTTAATTGCTGCCCACGGAATGAAACTAAATGAGACAAACCTAAAACTTCCTGTGAGACTATCACAAATACAAAACAGCATTGCCTTTCATTCTCCTTTTAACACAAATGGCAACATATGGTTCCATTTCAACCTCACGAATCCCTTCGGATTGTGCTTTTCCTCACTAAATGTTGCCTTGCCAGGAGATTCTTCCACAAGAGAAAGCAAATATCAACTAATTTGTGTTTTACAAAAAACTTAAGCCTCTAAGAACAAACACCTACGCAGGAAGCAGCACAGTAAGAAGGCAAAGACAGCAAGAGGATTGATCAGATAGTTCCCAGGGAGAAAGATTGGGGCCAACACTCAGAAATGCGAGATAAAATGAGAGATTCGGCACAATGACAGAACTTTCCAGAAGGGAAAGAGCAATGGAACTCCTCTTGAATAAACACTGCACAGCTGGGAGCTATTATATGTGTATGTCGGGGACGATGGGGGGGGGATAGGAGTCAGGGTAACCCCCGTCTGCCCTTTGCGACTTGTCGCACCCCACCAATCACCCCCCAGAGGTCTTTGCTATCTGGGTCGCCATCTATCATCAGTTAGATATCCGGAAGCTTAAATACGAGTGTTTGCTGAGAAAACGCAGATTAAAAAACAGCATTCGGTGTTATTTTTTTGTGAACTGGCACTTTATGATACATTCATTTTAGTGTAGAGGTATTTCTATTAAGAAATGAAAGGTGCAAGATTAAGTGCTACTATAGTATAGTCAAAATGTGGCCCTGTTAAAGGCACAAAGATAAACAAAAAACAGCAACGTGGTTTTCCCTTGTTGTCAGCAAAATAACTTGTCATTTGGAAGAAAAGAAAAAACACATCTGGTTATCTTGTTAGTATTAAGACATAGCGTGTCAAAGTCCAGAATGTGAGTAGAAGAAACAGTTGGAGGTGATTGGAAAAAGACCATTTTGTTCCACTCACATCAATGCAACACCATGCATGGAAATTACTCACATTTGCTGTGTAACACACACAATAATAACAATGCACAAAACATTGACTGGATGTCTTTTCAAAGGAGAATCCCATGAATTCTTTTAACTTCATGTGGCAAGAAGTCTCTGTTTTTGTCTGTGGAAACATGTCAGCCAATTGTTTGGATTTTTTTTATTCCCTCAGTCTGGTAAACATATTGTTTAGATTGCAAAACAAAGTCTTGCAAATACTTTTGCATCCCAATGTAACCAAGTTAGATGGAATAGGCTTTCTAACATAATAAGTAAAAGCTCCTTTAAAAATGCATTTTTTAACCTGGTTAGTAGAAACAGTTAGATTTTCTATGTACTTTGTCTGAAGTGTTATTTCCTTTTCTTGGTTTCTTAAATAACTAATTACTAGTCATGATCTGAGTGTTTCAAAGTATGTAGAATAGCACGCTTACTGTCAAGTTGAACTCTGGGTTGTGTTGTGATAATTTGTCGCCATAATTAAAACATTTAGGCATAACCAATGAGTTTAATCCATACAATTATGAAGTTTTTCCAGTTGAGTGTTGATTAAATAAGGGTGATTAAAAGCACTGCTTAGCTCTTATCCTGTGCAACAATCTTTTAAAGACAGGGGGATTGCCCAAGTACAACAGCCAACATTTTGATTGACAGTAGAAAGAAGAGAGAGATATTTAAATTCCTGCAGGTTGCCTTAGTGACTTTATAGTTTCGTGAGCTCTGCACAGTTCTTATTTTTGAAAGAAAAAAGGGTCTGTGCATTTGTGTTGCTTGTAAGTATTGTAAGAAAGTTTTTGACAAGATACAAACTACAAAAAAAATCTAAAATCTAAAATACGGTATTTTTTTTTAGAGCAGCAGTACTATTCATGAAGAATAAAATTCTTAACAAAAACCTTTTTAGATAATGACTGGACTCTAACAATAGAGACATCTGTTGTGAATACTGCTTGAGAAAAAAAAGAAACAATACACGAGGGTCAGTTGAAGAGTGAAACAGAGGAAATGACGATGCACGGTAAAGAGCAGAAAGGGATTAATACATCTGAAATGGGGAATTAAATATATATATCTAAAAAAACGACTAAAGAGGAGATAAAGCAGATGTGAGGAGAGAGCAAGGACACGAAAACCAAAGTTTGTACTCTGCTTGAAATTTCTTTCACATCGATGTGCTGCAGACTTTGGATCTTTTTATATTGGTAGCAAAAGAAAATATGGCTTTATTGCTCTGCTAATGGATAAATAGTTGAAATTCAATGATCAAACTCCACACATAACACATTCCACATAATCGACTCTATTCCAAACAAATAGTCAATCAATTTTGCCAATCCTCAGGGGAAATAATGATTGATGATTTAACCAATAGTGCCCACCACAATTTTTTTTGGCTCCAACATGATATGACGTGCTGTGTGCACTGAAATGGAAAACATCATCACATTCATGTGCTAACATGTTATCATAAAACGGAAGGATTCATGTTGACATGATTGCAAACGTTGATATTTTTCAAAGCATCCCTTTTTAGGAATTAGTACCGGTATATCTATATTTTTTTTACCCTCCGCCCTCAGTTTCTGTTTTGACGTACTCATATGCATGGTCACTCCCTTGTTATCAGTAGATAGCAGATGTCCCATGATGCACTTTGTAGGTCGCCGAGTTTGTTTTTATTTATCTAAGTGCAATATAGCATACTGGTATTTTCACATTGAATCTGTTATGTTTTTCAATGATAAAATATTCAGAGTTTTCAATATTCTATCTAGAATACTACATGGAAAACTGTCTTTAATAAGTTTGAGCATGCCATTATAATTGTGCAGAACTGTGCATGTTTAGTTTCCGTATTTAATCTTATTCATAAAACACATGTTGTTTGCCAATTGTATTTTAGTTTGTAAATATCCGTGTACTCTAGTATATTTACTACACTGTGAAAAAACCTAGATAAAGCCAGCAGAATGCCACATTGTGTACAAAACCACAGTGATAACCGATGCGTGAGAATCAATGCTGGCTCTCAGCTGCACACAACACATTAGAGCAAGTTTTTTTCTGTAGTACACAATGGAAAATAAACATCACTTTTGTATTGTAAAGGCAGCAAATACACATTTTTGTTCGACAAAATTACACTTCAATATTTATTTTTCTCATTACATTAACAGTCCAAAAATATTTGAATCCCACACTTGGTTAGAATCAGGACATCTCTGTGGTTGCCACAGTCGCAAGTGGACAAGCTATTAGAATGGATTGTATACAGTGCTTTTACAAATGTCAGGACTGTTTGTGTTGGAAAATGTTGCTATTTAGACAAGTTTATTAACGATATAAAGAACTCTTAGAACTGGATTAAAAGCGCTGAATATTCAGTTTTTTTAATAGATCTAAAACAATGTTTATTTGAGCTTTTTAAAATATATTTTTAGACATTACAAAATGATTTCTGAACTAAAAACGCATAAAAAATAGATTAAAAAATGACAATTATTGATTTAAAAAAGGGAAAATCAGGAAATTTAATATACATCTATACTCTTCATTTTAATTTGATCCTAAAACAGAAAGTCGGCACTCATGATTTACTTTCTCGGGCCGCACAAAATTATACAGTGAGCCAGATTTGGCCCACGGGCCGCCACTTTGACAACTGTGCTTTAGCTTATACACCAGGCTTGTTTCCACACATTCATATAAATGACTTTAAATATTTTCAAATTTACACATTATTTGCCATTATTTGTGACCTACAAAATACACCGTTCGACTCCATTAAAACCCCCAAAACCAAAAAAACCTTAGTCTGCAGTAATTATACTATGAATAGACCATGTCCTCAGGGTTAACTTACATTTATGATCAACACTAACTGTGTTCACATACTCTTTTCTTACAACCCACTCGCTTCTTTCTGCTCTGCAATTCAGTCTTGCATTACCCCCCTCGAGACCCTTTAGCATCCAAGAGTTCAACGCACACACTAATCCATGATCCAGAGACCCCTGCGTCTTGATGTAACGTATTTGGTATTTGAAACAAGAAGGGAAGGGGGATGGGAGTAGAGGAGGGGGGGTTTAAATACGAGCTCCAGATGTTAGTTAAAAAAAAAAGTGAACATTCATTGGCTTTCACTGAGTGGCTTGAGTTGTATTTCATGGTAAACGTGATGCAAAAGCTGATGTTGATCGAGTTATTCAATGTTTTATGTGCAAGATGGCGTTTCTGCCATGTTAGTTAGTTTTAGTTCCTGAGGGAGGAAATGTATGCATGACTTATTTCACGATTCTTTACCAGATTAAATCTAAAGAAATCCTTATGGGAATAAACTCTTAGCTTTGACTTCCAATTTCCATAACACGATAAAACATTTGCTAATTTAAATTCACTAAAGCGGCATTATTTTACTTCTATCATCGTCGAATAAAGAGTTAAACGCTCAAATCTTTGCATTCTACAGTCGTTTTTTTTTCGCTTTTTTTGTTCTTTGAAGACAGACCAAAGTGTTTAATAGTCATTGAGTTCATGGATAAATACCTTGGTGCACCTGTACTGGTACACCTATGAACAATTTAGACTACTAATGTACTGTTAATGAACCTGACACCCATTTTTGGAATGCGTAAGGAAACCTTTACATAGTAATCACATACAAATGCAATACAAGACATGCTAAAGACTAATTTACGGCGCTCTCAGTTCTACATTTTATTTCAAGTCAATTCTGGTGGCTTATCTAGAAAAACATATATACTATCACCGTCCAAAATTATGATTGTAATCAAATAATAACCTTAACTTGTGCTACCTAAACATGTGAGAAGCAGATGGCAAGACAGGTAGAAGAAGCTGATCATATCCAGATAACTCTCACGCTGTTACACGAGTGTTGACGGCCAACATCTTGTTCTAATATTAAAATCAAGTAGGGATAATATTTAAAAAGTATGTGTTTATGAGACTCCAATGACTAGTGAGCATGATTCCACTACAATAGAATCCAACTACTTCTTCGATCAGGTTTCAGAATAGCAAAAACATTGTTTTTCAAACGCAATCATCCCTTCAAAGTTCAAATTGCAAAGTAGTTTTTTTTGCTTTAGCAACTCATTCGTTCCAAACAATGTCAGATCAGGAATGGAACTACACTGGAAACAAATACAAAAATAAAAGACCACAAGATGTTCATAGAAAATGCCAAAAGTCCCAAAATATTCCACCTTCATCGTAAGCTCCAGGAACATGTCTGGCTAAAAAAAAGCTGAGTATGCACATTTAGTAGAATTTATTAGACACTAATTCATTAGAAACAGTTTGTACTGAGAAAGTGACACTTGATGCATTATCAGGGACACGCCCTTTTTGTGCATAGGTGAGCTTTTAGTGGTGTCTATTCTATAGATTCGGCATTTCAACTATGTGCTCAGGTAAACTGACATGTATGTATGAGACATCCGGATAAAGGAGAGTGTAGACATGCAATTTGTAGGATGTTGACATGTGCAAAGGAAACACTAACAAAACAAGGGACCGTCTGTCAATGTCACAAAGCAGAAGGAGTGTAAATGTGAGGAATGCAACCACATATAAAACAAAAGCAGGGTTGCGGTAGTGGTCTGTGAATAGTGTCCATGAAATAGCAACATTCTATGTAGAAATATGGCTTTTAATCCGAGTGTAGTAGTGCTTTGACTTCAAGGATTTTGTACGATTCTTTTTTGGTTGATTTTTATGATTTGTATTGCAAGGAAATATGGATTTGAGTCCATCATGGAAAAAAAGTTCCGGAATGTTGTTGCATAAGGGGGTGTGCAGATTTAAATGCACATATAAATCATAATAGTCAAGTCATAACCAGTTGCAGATATGTCGACTCAACTGATGTCACTTAATAGGCTTCATCCATTTTTTAGGCCTTAAATATCAACATTATATACATTATGATCATATTTTTGTCTTACAAATGGCATGAATGTCCCTAAGTGCCAGTTTGCTAAAACAGACATAGTTGAACCTCTTAAGGAGTCGATTCAAAGACAACAAAAGAGATTTAAAGTGCTTAGTAAGAAAATAAAGTACAGTAAAAATATATCTGGCAAACTGCTGGGTTGATATAATGACAAAATGAGGGATTTGGTTAAACTTTTCATCTGTTCTTGATTTAAAACATGAAGCTTGAGGGTTAGACAAGCGAATAATTCATTAAGAATTCTCCTGTGGTGACTCATTGGGATTCCTCACCACGGGTCACAAAAGACAACCGCATAGAAATATTTTGGCTAGAACTGATCATTCTTGTCACTTTTGTTGACATTTTGCCACTCAGGGAATTTCTAAAGTAAGATCATGTATAAAAGCATCATTGGATATAATATAAATATATGTTTTTAACAATTTTTGTGTGCATTTCTGTGGGTTTCCTGTTTTGCAGAATGAATGGCAAATTGTCAGTTTTCAAAAGTCAAAGCGACGGATGTTTGTGAAATGCTGACCTCTTCTAACAAAACATCTGGAAAACCTTGAAAAAAAGGTTTCTATAAAGATTTGCATTCACTATGTGACAAACTTTCTGGACATGAAGTACACAACATGATCTGGATTTGGATTGACTACAAAAAGGTACTCATTATGATTATGTATTTCGAAACTGGTTTTAAAATGTGGTGTGAATAGCAAAAAACAGATCAATGGTCACTATAATTGGTAGTTAAAAATAAATTAAATAGTAAATAGTTAAATAGTACTCTTCTAAGTATAAGTCATAGATAATAGGCGACATTTAAGGCCCAAAAATAACAAAAAATGGCAGTTTTTGGAGAAAATATTGCAATATTAAGGTTGACCAAATGTGGAAGTATCTGAACTTGATTCATTTCAATGATGGACATATATTGTAGTATATATATTGAATATAAATACCATAGTAACCTTATGATTATGCTGATTATAATCATGAACCCAGTGATTATGCAAAGAGGCACAAGCTTACCTTCCTGACAGCTAAAGATGGTAATCTTTTAGTATGTTTGGGTACTTGATGGCTCTTACTCCTCTGCAGCATTGACTGCAGCATCCCAGAACCATTCCTCCCATCCTCATGCTTGTTCTTGCCAGGGGAGGACGGGAGTGAGGTCGGTGCAGGGCAAGGGGGGTCCGGAGGAAAGAAAGGGGGAGGCGGCTCTTCCCCGGGAATGGCCATCTCTTCTGTGGCCGTCAGGCGTAAATTGCGCAAATATTCGTACGTCTGCTGATCCACGACCAGTAACCTGGTCTCGTTGTCCTTGGCTTTGATCCGCTGTACTACCTAGTGAAGGGGGATATTATGATGGGTACAGATTGGAATACATGGATTGTACTTTTAACTTAAAGCAGATATTTACAAAGACATGATAGTAGGGAATTTGTTATGCAACTATGTGGCAATGTTACCCTCTGTGACTTTGTCATATCCCTTTTTCTATCCATCATCGTAAACATGTGACACGTACTTATTTCCGGAATGACGCCAAGACACATGCACACCGCAGTCCTGATCAACAGGTTTGCAAACGCCTCGTATATTCTTCCACGTTTCTTATCTCATGTGCAACAAGTTGAAATATACCATTTATAATCACTTTATGTGGCCCAAAAAAACGTTATTTTGGAAAACAAGTGTCGTAAATAGAGCCCTGATAAATAAATGATCTGGAAAATCATTCATTTTCAACACTGCTTATCCTTATCAGAGTTTAGGGGTGCTGGAGCTTATCCCTGCCAACTTTGGGCAGACTGCACAAAAATGACCAAATCAGACAATTGAAATTTCATGCAACGCTTAACAGCATCTATACAAATACCACGCCCTCAATGGCGTATTGTAGTCTGAAATAATATTAAACAGGTGTCCCAGTATTGTCATAATGTTTACCTCAAGTTTTTAAGTTTGATCCACTGACTTGATTAATTTCAATGACAGCAAAAGCATTATTATGATACATATGATACATAATAACCCCCAAAAAGAGCTGCAAGGGCTTTATCTTGATGGCAATTTTGCATCCTACCTGCCCGTGCGTCTCTCTGTCCACATTGACGCCATTGACCGCAACCAAACGGTCCCCCGCGCGCAAACCAGCCGCTTCTGCTGCAGAGCCGGGTTCCACTCTGCGGATAAACTGTCCAGTCTTTCCCTTCTCTCCATGCAAGTGAAAGCCATAGCCTTGATCTCCTTTGGCCATCACACATAGTCGTGGTTTCTTCTCATTCGCCATGTCCTCTTCTAAACCCTCTTTTCCACTTCAAGAGTAGACCAAAACCATACCTGCAACTTCAAGTCTCCAAAGCAAAGTCAAACAAATTCACATTTAGGGTAGATGCATTGAAAAGCGACCATTCCAGATGGAGAAATCAATTCCAAAATGTTGAGCGCCTCCCATGCAGCATGATGGACGTTCACGCTCAAGTGAGCTCTAAGTTTTCCCTCGATATCTAACCACAACAACTGCTCGCTTACACTTGCACAGTCAGTGTGGGGCTTCGGCACCCTCCTCCACCAGATCTGATGTTGCAATACAATCAATTGCACATAACCTAGCATACCACTGCCTTCTTGTGGCAAAAAAACACATCACACCAAACTTTATATCACTTCCATAATGTTAATTACGTATACAATAAGGTAGAATTTAAGGATGCCCTCATGCTATTTTTCCACCTTCAATCTGTTCCAATTTAAATAAAATCAACTACTTAATATTACTAATAGTATCCACCATTTAAATGAAAATGACTCACATTATTCCACCATATAGAGCGTATTACATTTACACAGATTATAACACTATGAATAATAACAACAACTACCACCAAAAAAGCAGACTTGAAAGCTGTTGCTTTGCCGTGAGCGTCATTTTTTAAATTTATTAGTGAAGTGATGGGGAGGGGGGCAGCTGTTATGTGTCACAGTTTCAGGCGAAACAATGCCTCTTTAATCATATTTTGACATGGCTAATATTATGGGACAAGTTTCTCGCACATTAGGAATTCTCAAATGTTTTTTTTTACTTGTTGTTTCTTTAATAACTTGAACATTGCTGTAAAACATGGCTTTTTACATATTTGCAGTTTAGAATGATCATAAATGGCTTTTCAACATAGATTACCGAAATATACCAGTTCCAATGATAGCAATATTTTGAGTGTAATTGAGTCCAACAGCAAATACAGTAACTTTTATTATATTTAAAAGAAGAGATATGAGATAGCTTCAACTTTATGATTAGTAGTATAATAAATTGACAATGTTTTGTGTTTAGCAGGGTTTTTGCATTACTAAAAATAATCCATCCTCTGCAAATTCAAAGATAAATAACAGTTGAATTCCATGACGGCAATAATAATAATAACAATAATAATAATCATAAAACAATAACGCAATAAACATTCTGTTTAACATACAGGGTAGTCTTCTACTAGGCAATGTTGACGCCTATTTAAATAGAAGCAGGTAACATTTCATCCAGTTTTCCAGCACCCTCCATCTGGATGCTCTGTAAACAAAAACAGAAGTATATTATATATATATTTTATAATACAACATGACATTACAACATTTTGAGGAAAAAAAAAATCTATAATTCACCAAATGCAGGATTTCCAGTTATTGGTCAAGTAGATTAACTAATGTAAATTGCTTTTAGTCTAATTATACTCACATAAAAAAAGAAAATTGACAATTTGGACATTCTAAATCAGGATTATCTTGTTTTTTATTACCAGAATTTAAGAGTCCAATACATTCACAATAGATGATTGAATATATTTCTTAAGTCAGGACTTTTCAGGTGCTATATACCTCAACCACTTTACTATTTCTTCATAAATACGTATTATAATGACAACCTACCTGGATGTTTTGTGTATAGCCATTGTGGTTGGGATTACTGGATAGGAACAGAGGCTCATGGTTATCCATTGGTGCTTCCTGGGGTGTAGTAAGTCTAGCCTCCCTCTGGTTGGCAATAGTGGGAACCCCTTTAGTTTTGTGGAAACAGAGAACCCTTTGGAAACTCTGTCTGAATTTATCCGAGAGAAAACCGTAGAGGATTGGGTTGGCGCAGGAGTTCACATAAGTGAGAGTGACTAAGAAGAAGTAGACTGAAGCTGTGGCATCATTTTCCGGGATGATGTATACCAGATTGACAATATTGGTGGTGAAGAATGGCATCCAGCAAATGACAAAGACCAAAACAATGATCACTACCATGCGTGTCACTTTACGCTCCGACTTCCGTCGCTTGGTCACGCCTGCACGTACGCCTGCTGACCTCACCTGGAGAGATAGGAAGATGAGATCACTTAAGACATTGGTGTCAAAGTAGCGGCCCGGGGGCCAAAATTGGACCGCCACATCATTTTGTGTGGCCGGGAAAGTAAATCATGAGTGCCGACTTTCTCTTTTAGGATCAAATTAAATTGAAGAATATAGATTTATATTAAATTTCCGTATTTTCCCCCTTTTAAATCAATAATTGTCATTTTTTAATCAATTTTTTCTGTACAGATGTATATTACATTTTCTGATTTTTCCCCCCTTTTAAATCTATAATTGTGATTTTTTTAATCCATTTTCTCTGTGTTTTTAGTTAAAAAATCAGTTTGTAAAATCTAAAAAAAATGTATAAAAAAGCTCAAAATAGATATTGCTTTAGATCTATAAAAAACAAAATATTCAGGGATTTTAATCCAGTTTTTTAATCAATTTATAAAAAAAAGATCTAAATATTATATCTAAAATCGTCCGGCCTATATAAAATCGAGTTAACATTAATGCGGCCCGCGAACCAACCCGAGTCTGACACCCTTGACTTAAGATATATATAAAAAAATAAAGATTGCCACAAGCAAAATTCACTTATACAAGTACCTTGATAACAATGAGCAAATAACAGATGCTGATGACCAACAGTGGTCCGAAGAAGCCCAGGATAGAAGTGTAGAGGATAAAAACGACGGACCACCAAGGTTGCATCTCAGGCCAGGTGATATTGCAAGTGTTGAGGCTCTCCTGCACATGTGAGTAGATAGTGACTGGCATCACCACCAGAAATGACACCAACCACAGCATTCCACTTAGAATCATGGCCACCTGGGGCCTCCTCCACGTGCCGCTACGAATGGGATGAACCACCGCCAGATAGCGATCGATGCTCATCACCGTCAGGCAAAAGGTCGACATGAACTGACTCATGGCGTCGGCCGTCATACACGCCTTACAGAAGAAGTCGCCATAGGGCCAGTAGTAAAGAACACTATTGGTGGCCAGGAAGGGGATTCCCAGGATGTAAAGTTCATCCGCTACAGCTAAATGGAGGATGTATATGTTGGTGACTGTCTTCATTTTGGCGTAGCGGATCAACACGAAAATGGCCAGGGAATTTCCCAGGAGACCCACAATGAAGACGATGCTGTAGACGACTGCTGTTATCATACGGAAAGATGGCGGTTCGCTCCCGTTAGACATGTTGGAGTTGTGGCCCGTTATGTGGGGATGGAGGAATGATTCGTCCATTTCCGAGGACAGTGATGTTAGATTGTAGTCCGCCATCTTTAGGCAGGTTGTGCCAATGTTTGATAGATGATGACAGCTTATGGGGTGGAAAAAGATGGACAGAAATAGGAAGATTTTTGAGAATTCAAAAGAAATATCAGGAATACTTTAATAATAACTATCAGAATGTGTAAACTACATTATGGAATTTGGCCTCTAGTGCAAGACTTGATTTTTTTGGACCAAAACTGGTTATTAGTGCTATTTTTTTTTCCATTTTGGGACGTCAGACACACATTCATCATGAGTGGCTTTCACTAATTTGACTAGCTGTCATTCTTTGCCACCTCAGGCTCTGAAAAAGTGTTGCACAAATACAATAACTGGTTTGATGTAAAGATTCAGTGAACCGCACTTCAAAACAGTTGTGACGTTCAGCCCGCAGTACCATGTTTGGAAAACAAACATCATGGTTGCTTCAGGCTACGTGCTGGGATGATCATTTTCAAAGCTTTTCTTTCCCAAAATGACTACATTTTTATTTGCCTTCACATTTTTTTGTCTTATCTAGTCTTCAATGTGACCTAAATGGTCAATTTCCCCCCAAAAAATGAAACATTTAAGGCTTTTTAGGACTTCCACACAGAAATTCCATTGAATTTAAATAATACACTGAGTACCATGGACAGCGTCAAACTAGATTGGTTGAATACCATAAATCGTGATCATTCATTATTCATGTGAGATGATAAGGATGAGATTTTTTGTTCCTACCTGTCTCTTTTCTTTCACCTCATCTTCTTTGCGTCATCATCTTCTGGAATGATGCTATGTTCTTTCAAGCATTGAAGCAGTCTCCGAATTTTGAAGGTCAGAGAGGAGAACTTTCCACTTCGCTTTCCTCGTCACTTTGAATCGTCATCTTTCTCCACCTGGGATTCTCCTTCTGCTATCTTTAGAACTTTTATGAACTTTCTTTGCCCTCTTCCGATTTGGAGTTGACAAGCTTTGCTCCTGAGACGACACCGTGTTTAAAAATGCGTCAAGGATGAATGCACTGTATTTATATGTGGGAGTAATGTCACCCCCTCCTTCTGATGCCTAAGCCCCACCCATAAAAGGTTGTTTCTACCATCACAACTCATCAGATGACACTTAAGGACCTCATTTTCCCGTAATTGCTCTAGCCGAAGGAATCTGTCAAAATAAGGAAGACAAAGTAAGAATAATCATTTTATTCTGTCTGGGGTTTGCATAGATTATTAAGTTAAAACATTAAGAACAATAAATATGACAGTTTTCAATTTAAAATAGATGTAATCACTTTTAAAATTACATTTATTGTATACACATGAAGACGAATTACAAAAATAGTGTTTCAATTTCCATATAGAACTGGTTTGTAAAGACCATTTGGGCAGTTTGAGCTCTTATTGGACACTTAATTTGTTCACAGTGGTCAGTTGCTGACGTTTTTTTTTTTTGAAAGGACCTGTTTGGCTAGTCCTAACTAGTATTTGGTTGTAAGTAAACACACAGCTGTGTATAGAAAGTGGCCCCGCAGGGATTTGCATTGCCCAACAATACATAGTGGCAGATGATATGGCTCATTTAGGTTATATCTGGGCTAATGGGCCCCAGGCATGTCTCCAAAAGTTGCATCTTTACTCAGCTCATCTAAAACTGTAGCACTAAATATGCAACATTTTAAAGAATGAATAAATGATGGAGTATATTTCCAAAACATACAATACTGTACATTAAAAGCTTTTTAATGACGATAAATGGATAAAAAATGTATAACATACCCCAAAAAATCGTCTTTCTTGAACCGGCTTCAACAATTTAAATTATCTATTTTAAAATCTAAAGAATACAGACTACTCTCTTATTCTCAGTATATATTATATTGGCATGTTGTCAGTAAGTTAATTAGTTCATGCATTTTTATATTCATCCAATTTCATACATTTCAATGCATTTAAAAACTAAAGTGTACATCATGTAGCTTCAATTCTAATTCTAATACTACATTTATGGAATGACTGTCCAGAATCAGAAAAGCAAATATTATTCTTTCAACTTTGTTTTTCTTGTGGGTATTGAAAAGTAAGGATGACTACAATTTCCCTTAAAAGCTTTTATCGATTTTGTTCTTCCTCTCACACTTTCACAACATCCTCTCACGGCTCCGCAGGGAATTGTGTCTCATTTAATCCCCGGTTTCAAAACAAGACCAGGACCAATTAGTCAATGGATTGGAAATGTGAAAAGAAATGTAAGTGAGGTCATGTTATTCTTGCCACTTTGCCTCCAACTTGTAATGCCAGATTTGAGACTCACTGTGACCCAAAATATCAAAATATACTAGTCAGGAATAAATAATAAGGTACATTTTGGGATGGCGCGTGACTCTTTCTTATTGCATGCCAGGCAGACGACATGTTTGACTTAAATGTGTTTTGATACACATTTTACCAGGTTGCTCTGGTGTGGAAAATATGTGCTGATTAGCCCGGCGATGTGCTATAATTAAAGGTCATGGTTATGATTTTAAAAGAGGATAATTACCTCAACACTACCAAACTTCAATTGAAGCAATGTTAATATAACTTGGCACTAATAACCCTAAAGCAGGGGTGTCAAACTCAGTTTACTTCGCAGGGCCCATTTATGGCAATTAGATCTTATGTGGACTGGACTCGTTTATTTTTGGACAAGTGAGTTAGCTCAATGGCTGCTATTGACATCCATCATTGTCTTAGATATTGAACAGTACTTAGATATTAAACAGTACTTAGATATTGAACAGTACTTAGATATTGAACAGTACTTAGATATTAAACAGTACTTAGATATTAAACAGTACTTAGATATTGAACAGTACTTAGATATTAAACAGTACTTAGATATTAAACAGTACTTAGATATTGAACAGTACTTAGATATTAAACAGTACTTAGATATTAAACAGTACTTAGATATTGAACAGTACTTAGATATTGAACAGTACTTAGATATTAAACAGTACTTAGATATTAAACAGTACTTAGATATTAAACAGTACTTAGATATTAAACAGTACTTAGATATTAAACAGTACTTAGATATTAAACAGTGCTTAGATATTAAACAGTACTTAGATATTAAACAGTACTTAGATATTTTACAGTACTTAGATGTTAAACAGTACTTTGATATTAAACATTTTGAATTATTGCAGGAGTGAAGAGGTAGTAAAAAATATAAGAACTATCCCAATAGTGATATACTACTTTATAATGGTAATAAACAGATCCAAAGTTTGACTATGTCTTTGTTTGCGGTAGTGATACATTTTTAATGATTAACTATACTCCTCTCTTTCAAACAAAGCTTCTTTAAAACAGAAACTATAGCACACTATAACTCCAATCATTACATAGTGAATAAAAACATAACAATTGGCTTTTTATTGTATAAAGTTAAATATAAAAATTGCAGGCACACAGTGACTAAGGTTAAAAAAAAAGCTTTACTCAGTTCTAACATGATATACAAGCCATAAAGAGTAAATTGAGTCTGCAACATATACGCAAAAGTTAAAAATTGTCATCATGGTGACCATCACCACCTTGTCCCATGAACACAAATAGCCACAATCTGATGGTCTCTTATTGTTTTTAAAGCTATAGATTGGCCAGATCACCATAGCTGTTAAGTACATAATTGCTGCTACAAGGTTATAAGCAATGACCATTTTCTCAGAGTAGGGCAATAATGTAGTCAACTGTCCAACAGTGAGCAGAATAATGAGCAAAGCTAAAATAAAGCACAAAGAATACACAGCCACACACCATTGTAGTCCAGAGTATTTTGTATAATGACTAGCCTCCAAAGAGGTGAAGATAAGACAGGCAACAAACGTTTCCATCATCTTCATCATACCAGCATATGTAGAGAGGAATCCACGTATTTCTCCAGCCCGTTGTTTGCGAATTAAATCCACTTCTAGAAAATACGCTGCACAACATAACACGGCCAACACAGAAGCGCCGATTTGTCGGTAGCATATATTGCAAGCGAAAAATGTCGGGTAGACGATGCTCGCAGTCAAGCACATGACGCTTGCCAGCATGGAAAAAGCTGTGGTGAAGTCATCCCAGGCAAATGGCAGTTTAGTGTTTAGGGTGGTGAATTCCAGGATGACGATTAGGAGAGTGAAGAAGCAACAAAAGCACCAGGTGAACATACACCAGGCCCAGTAAGGAGATGGGAAGTACCCCGCTGATGCCACCAAGCTAAAAGTTGTGCACACTAGAATGGCGATTATCACTCGTAGGATGCTCAATGGCTGGGTGATAACGTGAAGGTCCACCATGGCTGGTCCGGGAAAAAAATGGTTTTTCAGAAATCCGGTCTTTGTAACAGAGACGTTTTTGAAGTAGTGTGCTTTGAGTAGGCTTTGTGAAAACAGCAAATCATTGTGTGGGTGTGCAGTCAAGAGAGGCAATTGTGGTTTCACTGGAGATTTTATGGCCTTAAACTGACACCAGGACACATTCATGTTGGACTTTGGTCTTGAACCCTTATTCATTGGTTTCTGGGTTAAACATTGTGAAAAAATGACTCGTATCTTATTATGGATTGAGATAATGCTGGGAGTAAAGTATTTAACTATGCATAGTGCAAATGTGATAAAATGGAAATATTTTAACCCGACATTAAGACTCACTGTTTCATATATATGACATGGAAAAATAGTTAAGTGACGTTACATCGGGTCTAGTAAAAGCTCTACATTTAAACTATTTCCTAACTAATTATTTTTCTCATAAATATTGAGGCTCTCCATATTAAAAAGCCAGTGTGAGCTTATATTTGCTTTACAGAGACTTACTAACGAATTCAAATGAGTGTGTTAATAGCTTAGAAGACATAACTCGGCGTCAGTGCGCTCTCCAGTGGACAATATAAGTTTTGATACTTTACTTACCATTCAGGATACAATCTTGTACTGTATGTTTGCTCCTCATGTTTATTTAGGCAGTAAGGTTATTATTTTTTTATTTATTCTTAGATTGAAAGTTTTACATGAATTTACTTGTGTTGCAAGGTTAAATACATGCTTAGCAAAAATGATCGCATCTGTAAACTGTTATAATTCATTCTATAATTGTACAAATTCAACAAAATAATCTTAATACTACATCTTAGAGAATGAGTGTTGAAAATTATGGCTTCTATGTGCACTTAAACTAATTAGAACGCATACACACTGGCAAATTTGATATATTATTTATTAATAAGACCTCATTCATGGCCATCAGTAATAGCTAAGTTGCTCAATTAGTTGACAGATTTCACCCTTACACAAAAAAACTCAGATTTTATTCATTTAGTGAATATATACCACACAAAAACACCATCAAAATTGAAGTACGTGTCAAAATATGTGCAATTGACATCACTTTAAATTAAAATATTGCAAATTTCAAAGCTGGGGCTTAGGTTCGACTTATAAAGAAGACCAACCGGAAGGAATAAAATGTATCAACGATGTATGTAATAAGATTGACACAGGTCAATACAGTGATGACCACTAATAAATTCCACCCACATCTACCTGGAAACATATCACAGTAGCTTGGTCTAGGATTATCCTTTAAACTGTAAAAGGGCCAGATGACAACAGCGGTAATGTACATTAAAACGGCTAATACATTACACACAGTAAGAACTTTGTCAAATGGTGCTGGAAACAGAGATAGAAGTCGGCAGATGGTAAAGATGATGACCAGGAGGGCGAAAATGAAGCAAATGGAATAGAAGGCCACACACCATTGAAGCCCTGGGTAATAATCGTACTTGATGTTTCCTAAACACACGAAGATGATGCAGGCTATGTAGGCTTCCAGGACTTTTAAGAGTCCTGGAACGGTGGAAAGAAATCCGCTGATTTCTCCAGGTCTGCTTCGAGTCAAACCGACCTCGGTGGCGTACAAAATAAAAGCCAGGAAGGAAGTCACGCAAGCTGCGATCAGTTCAGGGCATCCTGAACATGTGTAGAAATTGGCAAAGATGATGGATGTGCTAAGTTCCTACAAAGTAAAACAAAATCAAAATTAGTGAGTTAAAATAGTGGGTTTAAAAAACATTTTGGGGGTATATTTGTTTGTTGAAAAAAAAGACAGTAGTTCCATTAGCACGTCATCAGTATTTATTGATCATTGAATTATTAATGAAAGAGACTAGACAGAAACTCAATGTTTGGTTACTCCCTTGTGTAAAGACTCTCTTTTATTGTACTATTTATTCTTCTTATCTTGGTGCTAGTTTGGATCAGTTTTAGTTGTAGTACAATGGCCAGATCATTTGTTCAAAGCTGTAGATGATGAATCTAGTTATTTCTTATTATTTTTAAGTAATCTAAACCAGTATCCTAACATTTATTTTTAAATAATCTTATCGCAAACCACCCTACAGTACCTTCACAGATTAGGTCCAATGTTAACTAAGTCTTCGTTTAGTTACAAATGTATTTTATTCAGTATCATTTAGTTGAGCCCAAAAAATATATATAAAAATCCATCTATTCTGCTGAATGTTTAGCAACAGTGTGATACACTAATACTGCTTTCTGATAGAAGAGAATAATTTTAAGTATACATTTCTGCCATAGATACAGTACTTTGAATCAATAATCATTTTGTGCCAAGTGAATTTTGGCTATTTTCAGTGCTACTCCAATTGGATAAAAGCTTATGTGTGCCAAATCACAGACATATTTTAAACATTTAAATCAATTTAAAGACATCTAGAAAAATTCATCAACATAAATAATCAAAAGTAATATTCTGTATTCTGTACACATAATGATATCAAAGACAGATATGAGTTTATGACTACGCACCATGAGAGTGGCCAACATGGCGAAAGCAGTGGTGAAGTCATCCCAGGAAATAGGCAGTCTGCTACTGACACTACAAAACTCCATAAAAAGTATTTGGAGAGTGACTGCGAAGCAGAAAACCCAAGTAAAAATGCAAAATATCCAGAAGGATTCGTTGGTGGTGAAGAACGATAGTGCCAAGCTGAAGGAGATGCAAGTAAAGATGACTTCCAGTATTCGGACAATGCCCACAGGCGATGTCAGCGCCTTGGTATCAAGAGTCACCATAGTGACTTTTTCTTTATAAATCTTTGTCCAAATCTCCAATTGTTCCGACTGTATTGAACCAGTACGTTAAGACACCCACCTCCACTTTCCTCAGTGGCTAACTTCTTAACTCCAACTAATGGAAGCACACATAAAATATGCTATCTGGAAATATGCCACACCCTTTCCGCTGCCCACACCCATTTAAAGTCCTCTAATGGTCGACAATGACCGTAAATCACACATGTAACGTTTGCCTAGGAAGTGATAGCTTTGTGTGTGCTTATCGTCATGGTCCAAAAGTTGCTCTTTATCGTTTCCCACCCAGTATGCTTGTCTTTCCATCAAATTATTTCAGTTATTGGTGTTTGTTCATTGTAGTAGAGGTCAGTGAACTACACACACCTTGATATTTGGTGTATGTTTTTGGAGAAATAAAGGTGTGCTCATTAATAGCTATTTTGGCAATTTTCTACCAAGTTTATATATACAGCCTTAGTATGTGATAAGTACTGTATTTTGCCAGGTATATTAAATGATTTTTGCTTTTTTGGACCTCCCGTTTGTGCGCCATTTAATATACCAGGGTATATTAAATATATATTTATATATACTATATATAATATACCAGGGTATATTAAATGGCAACTAAGCTTTATTTTAGCAATATTTGTATGGCGTTCATGGGGGAATCATTATAGATACTTAAATTCATCAAAATTCCAGTTAGTAGTTTTAATCTGAGCAGTAAGTAGTTCATAAAGAGTACGTAGCGGATCGTACCTTCCCGTTTGTGCGCCATTTAATATACCCCTGCCGTTTAATGTACCCGGGTATATTAAATGGGGCGGTATATTAAACAGCAAGTTGTCTGAGGTCTGGTGCATAACCTTTGCAAAGACCCACCAGTTTATATTTTCACTAGTTCATAGCTCATCTATAAAAAGGTTTTAAATCTTTATTTTTACTTTTTTTGGTTAAAAAAACTCATAGTTATGAGATTTAACAATTTGATAATTTTAATCATCCTAATTGGTTGATAACACGGAAAGCATTTAAACATTTAAAATTAGTGGTTACCATTGAAGGCATAAGACTTTAATCTACTTTTATTGGGAGGAGCAAATGAACATCACATGGCGTCTTAAAAAGTCATCCTGTTTTTCCTCCTCTTTGTTTGTATTGCAATCTTTGCCGCAGCTACTACAATTGGATCAATAATGCAGTTGTACAAATACAGGAGGCATCATGTTTTGATCTAATAAATGTGCGTATGGTTTCAGTTTCTCTGGTGATCTTCAGGGATGTCAACAGGACTGAGAAAAGTGCAATGAGATGCTGCTTTTGGCAGAAAAGGACACATTATTACGTGAGTGAGTGAATTGGATTGGATTGGATTGGATAACTTTATTCATCCCGTATTTGGGAAATTTCGTTGTCACAGTAGCAAGAGGGTGAGGATGTAGAAATAGGAAAGGCATTTTAGACATAAATAGATAGGTAATAAGTAAGTTAATAAATAAATACATGAAGAAATATATAAGTATACATACACATACATATAAATAAGGACATATATGCATACACATAGATGTACATGCATGCATACGGTAGGTATTAACACATTTTTTTTGTTAAAGAGCCTGACATTTGGACAAAGATATAAAGAGCGTGAATATAGAATGAGTCACGTGTTCAAATATTTTTTTTTTTTTTATTTCATGTTCTTCATTCCTCAGGTAGTTCTCTTACACACCCACTATTTGGTGCATGTTTAAGATTTTTTTATCTGTCTACTAAAAAAACAAAAGCCAGGTTCCGCATTGCTGATGCAGTTTCAATTGGGTTTCACATACAAATTTGCTCCTGTGACTTCTTGCTCATCTCAAATTATTTGTCATGAACAAATTAATAACAGATTATTTTTGGATTGGATTGGATAACTTTATTCATCCCGTATTCTTGGAAATGTTCCTGCACAAAACAGAAACCAAAACTTTAAAACCAGCAAAACGTGTTCCCCTAGAAACTTATACAGGGTGTCTCAAAAAATCACTCACTTTTAGAAGGACCTTTCATTTTAAAAGTTGTGTGTGTGTGTGTGTGTGTGTGTATATATATATATATATATATATATATATATATATATATATATATATATATATATATATATATATATATATATATATATATATATATATATATATATATATATATATATATATATATATATATATATATATATATATATATATATATATATATATATATATATATATATATATATATATATATATATATATATATATATATATATATATATATATATATATATATATATATATATATATATATATATATATATATATATATATATATATATATATATATATATATATATATATATATATATATATATATATATATATATATATATATATATATATATATATATATATATATATATATATATATATATATATATATATATATATATATATATATATATATATATATATATATATATATATATATATATATATATATATATATATATATATATATATATATATATATATATATATATATATATATATATATATATATATATATATATATATATATATATATATATATATATATATATATATATATATATATATATATATATATATATATATATATATATATATATATATATATATATATATATATATATATATATATATATATATATATATATATATATATATATATATATATATATTTATAATCTTATAAAAAGAATTGCACTTTAGTATATGATAAAAGTCTGCATTTTCAGCGGCCAATTAGTAGCGCATTCAGAAACAAAATATTCAGAATTCATAAACAAATATGCACACTTTCCATGAATTTTTACAGATATAATTAATTGATTAACAACCACTCAATAATAGTCTGCGCATGTTGTGTGCTCTTCTTTTGCCCTCCCATTTCACTCCAAGGGAAGAATCTACACCAAGAAAGACGTCTCTCTCCTCCCGGCGATAAAAACTACAGGTATAAAATTAATTTTTAATCATATTCACATTCTGTAGTAATGTAAAATTTGAATACTTATTTTACCACTGTACTATATTTCTCTTTTATTAATACCTCATTAGAATAGATTACAAGTTAGATGTTATATTTTCTGTTCAATTTTCAATTTCTGTTTCAATAATTATGCTATGTTGTACAAAACTGGATGGGGTGCTCTCTAGGGTGCTTAAATGATTTTGCGTTGTAGTCCAATATAAGACATGTTTCTCCATCGAATCAAATTATTGATAAAGTGAAGTAAAGTGCTGTAGATGGACTTAGATAATTGCGTTTCCGTGCAACCTCTTTGCGATAAAAAATGTCCTGTTGTTTCCGTGTTATTATTACATTGTTACCTACATTGTTACTTACAGGTTTTACCGCTTTGTTAAACTCATACTTTCGAGTTATAGTGTATGCCTCATTGCTTTGTTTTTTTTCTTTAGCTGGTCACAGCACTCAGTAAAGAGACGAATCATTTATTCTCAGAAGTTGACAAAATATTCTTTCTTCAATTTTATCCTTTTCTTTTTTTTCCTGTATAACCCTTATTTTTTTAAGACTTGTCAAGATGAACCAATATGGAGTTCCGATGAATCCAGTAGTAGGCCAACCACCACCTGTAATGTTCCATCCATCACTTGGAACGGTCCCAGGTTTGTATACTTTTTATCTAAATAGACTTTTCATCATTGAGTAAAGTGATGGATTTCATGTTTGTTCTTGTGGCCTTGTAAAGTGATTCATAATATCTGACAAAGAAAGAGCAGCCAAGAGAAACGTCACATAATTAAGAAATGAGAATGTTGGCAAATCATTTTTTTATTGTTTAATGGAATAAATATTTGGCTTCTAGATTTAAGTCAGTGTTTTCCAATTTAAAAGGGAAGCCATGCTGACTCTGCCACAGAATCCTGTTGTAATATTATTAATATTTTGTACAATTTGCATGCAATAAGACACACACACACATTTTCTCATACTGTTCAAAACAGCAATCATATTTAAATTTCATTGGTGGTAGTTTTTGTCATTGAATTATTTAGATTAAGAGTGTCCATCTATAAAATGCAAGTTACTGCATTTAACATCCAAACTGATTAGCAGAAAGAAGTCCATTTACAACTCATGGCATCACAATGCACTTTTGTCATCCTTATGGAATTCAGTCAGTTTGGGTGGGATTGGGTCAAAGATTAATTAAAATGAGTGCCGGATTTCAGTTTTTAGGATCCAATATATATAGATGTATATTAAATTTCCTGATTTTCCCCCTTTTAAATCAATAATTGTCATTTTTGAATCCACTTTTTTCTGTGTTTTTAGTTCAAAAAATCATCTTGTAAAATCGAAAAATATGTAAAAAAGCTAAAATAAACATTCTTTTAGATCTATAAAAAACTGAATATTCAGGCCCTTTTATCCAGTTCATTTAATCCAATTATATATATAGAAAAAAAAGAAAATCTAAATATTATATCTAAAATGGTCCGACCCAACTGAAATCGAGTTGACGTTAAAGCGGCCCGCGAATCTGACACTCTTGCTATAAAAAAAATGTACTTTTTTTTTTATGTGGTATAGTTGTGCACATAGCTGAACCCCGTCCAGGAAACACGTGTCCCGCCTGTGGCGTCGCAGGGATGCCAAAGGAAGAGCGGGCCATAGGCGTGATGACATGGGTCGTCGCTGGAGCTCTCTTCGTCTTTGGGTAAAGAGCGAAATCACACAAAAGCTCCCAATGCCCCAAGTTAGTGTTTTGTGTTATTGCTTTGCACATTGAACTCTGCTTATTGTTTCACCCATCAGCCTTGTTCCCTGCGCCTTCATACCCTTCTGTGTGGATTCCTGTAAGGATGTGAAGTATCGCTGTGCAAGCTGCAGCCATGTCTTACGTATTGAAAAGCAAATATAAAAAGCTCCTGAGTGGGAATCTGATGCTGATCAAACGGAGAATGCTTTGAGCTAACTAGATTTAAAAATAAATAAATAAGTGATGAAAAATGAGTGAATCAAATTTCAGGAGGACAATTTACTCAAAAAAATAAAAGCACACTGTTTAATTGAGCCTTTTGTATTATTTTAACTGAAAACATGGCACTGTGAAATTAAACAATATTGCATATGTTTGTAAATGAGACAATAAAATGTATTATTGCAGAAAAATAAATGACTATTGTGTATTGTAAAATACGCAAATATGACTGGCATTCTCGTGACGTCATGGGGTGATCTCGTCAACAACTCAGCTGTTGTAATGGTGCGTTCACAGACATCTGAAAATTATACATTTAATTTAAACTTCAAATCCAGTCCGGGAAAATTACATTGGAAAGATATAGAACCCTTTCACGTAAAATCCTGCACACATTTCAATGATTGACCTCAAATTTGGCTGAAACATATAGACTTTTTTGTGCACACAATTCAAACATGAACACATAATTCCAATATATGGAAACTTCAATGAAATGGAAGTTCACTTATATTTTTTTAATGATGACGAATTCTTCTTTTTACCCTGGATAGTGGATAATAGCGTGTGGCTTTTGTTGCACCCATGTGGATTGTGGAAATGCGAAGATTCTGGAGCAGCTCCTGAAGGCACCGTGGAAAAAGCAACAAAAAAAAAGAGGAAGAGATCCACGTCGTCTCCTGCATCGCAGCGGTCCGATCCGATCGAGAAATGGTCTCAGTTATCCCTAAAATCAGGTAAATGTCTTCATAGCAGCTGGAACTGTGGAATAAAAGCAACCAGACGCGTATTCGGATAATACAAAGAGGACTAAAATGGAGCTGGAAGACGGAGTTGTGTACCAGGACGACCCGGGGACATCAGCGATGATGTCCGAACGGGTATCGGGCCTGGCTAACTCCATTTACCGCGAGTTTGAGAGACTCATCGGGAAATACGACGAGGACGTAGTGAAGGAGCTCATGCCACTGGTGGTGGCCGTCCTGGAGAACCTCGATTCGGTGTTCGCAGAGAATCAGGAGCACGAAGTGGAGCTGGAGCTGCTCAAGGAGGACAACGAGCAGCTTATGACACAGTACGAGCGGGAGAAAGCGCTGAGGAAACATGCAGAAGAGGTCAGTCCAATAAAGACAATGTGTGGGAATGCATGGATCTAATCGCGGTTAACTCTTGATGAAATCGCACTTGTCTATACACTCGCTTGCTAAAGCAGCCAAGATGTAAACAAAACAGTGTCATGCTAATGTTACAATGCTAGCATCTGTAGATTGAAGTGTGCGTTTTGTGGTACATGTGGTGATTTTTGTATCAGGGAAATGTAGCACGCGTCTGAAGTATCAAATGCACCTGTTCATCTCCTGTTACGTCAGGTCAGTGAATGCATCACGTCAGGTCAGTGAATGCATCACGTCAGACACCTGGATTTGGGTGACTCTGCAGTTTAGGCCATGATAAAGCCAGATACTTCAATTAGGGAGGACTTTTCTTTGGGAAAAGTCTCACAAATTTAAATTCAGTGTATAAACCAGGGAAATATGGCCTTGCAAAAATATATGAATATATATACATGTGCATGCATATATGATGATAAACCCAAATCTGCAACTCCTTGAGTCAAGGTGTTTTGGGTTTTTTGCAAAGCACCATTAAATGAACATCCAACCTTTTTTTACATCATATATTTCCCTTTTTTAAGGATTCAAATTGAGTCATCGAGTATTTCATGGCTTCTAAGCTTTTGCCTGTTTGTGTAAACAGAAGTTCATTGAATTTGAGGACACGCATGAACAGGAGAAGAAGGATCTGCAAAACCATGTGGACAGAATGGAATCACACTCGCGGCAACTTGAACTTAAAATCAAGAATCATGCCGATCAGAGTACGTAAGCACCGTGAGCTCACACATGCATTCATCACACATGCATTCACCACACATAAACACACACACACCCTGGCATGTACATACGTACGCGCAAGACAATTTTTGTTGCACACTTCGAGAAGGAAGTGTAATTGGATTATAGGATTTATGTTATTCCCATCCTAATGCGGCTCTGCATCACTGTCCTTTTTGTTGGTGGATTAAATGATATTTTAGAGTAGAAAATGGCTTCTCATATTCCTGATTCACACTGCTAGTAAAATGCAAGGTTTCTGAAATGGATTTAAACTAATAATAAATCTTGCACATTTTTTTTTAAATAAATAAATAGCAGAAGTATGGAAAATCCACTTATGGATATGGATATTAAATCAGGAGATTACAATATTTGATTATTATATTGTTATAGATCAGGGTTCAGGAACCTTTTTTGTCATAAACAATTAGTATTTTCTAATGTTATTTCTTGAGAGCCATTCTCAGATTTGAATGGTAAAAATACACGAAAATGTGTGTTTTTTTGCCATTTCACCACTTTTAAAGTACAAAAAGTCTGAATTATTTTGACAACAATGTTATTCTGTTCCTAATAAATCAGTATCAATGATATCATACACGTCGAAGAGTAATAAAAAAACTAATTATGATTGAAGAGGTGGTAGAAGTAGTGTCACATTTTCCATATTTTACCTCACAGGTTAGTGGAGAGCCATATGCACTCTTGGAAAGAGCCACATGTGGCTCCCGAGCCATAGTTTCCCTACCTCTGTTATAGATAATTTCGGAATACACTTTATAACCAGTTTTGTGCTATTTTCTTTAGTCGGCAGATTAGAAGAGCGAGAAGTGGACCTCAAGAAGGAATACAACTCCCTCCATCAAAGACACACAGAGGTATAGTAAATAAGAAAGTAAATAAAATATGACACACAGAAAGATTGATGGTTGATGGGTAAGCATTTAAA
Organism: Stigmatopora nigra; assembly: GCF_051989575.1. Taxonomy (NCBI): domain Eukaryota; kingdom Metazoa; phylum Chordata; class Actinopteri; order Syngnathiformes; family Syngnathidae; genus Stigmatopora; species Stigmatopora nigra. The sequence goes on from NC_135522.1 coordinate 3,906,385, forward strand.
AAAAGATTGCCTTCACTTTTTTAAACTTGCATCATTTTGTTCCTACTCTTCCAGATGATCCATAATTACATGGAACATGTAGAGCGGATAAAAATGCAGCAAAGTTGTGAATCATCCGAGTCAAGTAGCGTCACTCGTGTTCGGTAAAAAAAAAAAAAAAACATATTTCTTTTATTTTTATTGTCTTTCATCCAAGATACCCTGATGAGAAAATCCTCTCTTGCCTTGAAAACGCATACAGGAGAGAACGTCCTCTTTCTTTGGGCGTATTCCCAACATCCGCTGGTGGTTCTTTGCTAATTCCCGACTCCCAAACCCGTGCAGAGACCCCAAGTGCAGATGGCTGGCGGTTCTCCGACACAACACAAACTCGGTCCAACACGAGCCTGCAGGTGGGTGCCATAGATAGATTTTCACCATTTATACTCCACGAACAAACGTCCTCTTAAAGTCAGTTGCTGCAATTCGCCACCACTAAGACAACAACACATGCCTTACTATTCCTCTTTTAATGGCATTTTGGCTTTGAGTCACTTTAAAAAAAAATAGAGAGCCTTTTATTTAGCCAGCTCATGGTCATGTGGACAAAGACCTCTCTATTTTCCAGGCATCCTCTTTTAAATGACACATGCATATGAAAACCAGACTGCTTTGCATGAGTGAATAAACCAAAGGATTTTTTAGTTGCCCTCAATTGTTGTTAGGCAGTATAGTGGCAAGGTTATGTCACTATTTTCTGCATTTCATTATAACTGGGACATCCGCTTTGTTGCAATGCATGATGGGAGTTATGTCTCTTTATGGCAAGCTGTCAGCCCCTGATGGAGAGGAAAGGATTGCCAGAATATAATTGTCTCTTATGTAATCATGGTAGTTGGAGTAGTACACTCTTAGTGGCGCCTTTTGAACCCCTGTGTGGTTTGATAGCTAAGTCAGCTTCTGATATTTTTAACAAGGAAGCATTATAAAACTAATTATACTGTTAACCTGAACAATTTGGCTTCCATAAAGATCTCTTTGTTAATTTAAAGCCAGTTTTCTATCCACCACACAAACAGATTTTTTTTTTAGATCAAGCAAATGATGCACTAAAACTATTTTTGTGTGAGATTTGCATTAATAACGTGTTACATGTGTCAAAGTGGCGGCCCGGGGGCCAAATTTGGCCCTCTGCATCATTTTGTGTGGCCCGGGAAAGTCAATCATGAGTGCCGACTTTCTGTTTTAGGATCAAATTAAAATGAAGAGTATATATGTATATTAAATATCCTGATTTTCCCTCTTTTAAATCAATAATTGTCATTTTTTAATCATTTTTTTTCAGTTTTTAGTTCAAAAATCAATTTGTAAAATATAAAAAAATGTATAAAAAAGCTAAAATAAACATTGTTTAAAATCTATAAAAAACCTGAATATTCAGGGTTTTTAATCCAGTCCTTTTAATCCATTTATAAAAAAAATATCAGAATATTTAATATATACCAGAATTTGACACCTTTGCTTTATGGTATCTTTTATCATGCATTTTTCGAGTCCCACCATACAATGCTATTTTTCTTAATTAAATAAACACCAACAAATAACAAATGTGAATTTAAATCTCATTATACTTGTATAATGACATTAAAGACATTCAATTCACATGAAAAACATATCAAGTCACTGAATGCTTTAACCATTCACCTCATAGACATGCACACATGCTTTGGAGTGTTTGCATTTCTGCTGAATGCACACATAAACTTCAATCTAACTTTCCCCCCCCTCACCCCAAGCAGCAGGATTTTGCCAACCCCCCAAGGGAAAGGGGGGGTAAGAGTGCACAAGACTCTACTTGGGGGATTTCACTGGCTGACGACTGCAAGGTAGTTGAATGAATGTTGGGTTTTGGATAGCGTAGACGCGCCCCACATTCACTGCAGCCGGCACCACTTTTGTGCGTGTCTGCTATCTTAGTGTTTTGACTCCACGTGCTTTTTAGTCTACATGGCTTCACAGATCACCTGCGTTCAATAGTGCTCCATGCAAATACGTTGTATGTTCATTTGAGTTTAACCATATACAAATGATTGATTCATCAAAATCAGGAACAACGTATTTGCATTTGGGTGCTATTCATTATTAGTTCAACTTGCATGTTTTATTTAGTATTAACTTTTTGTATTTTGTTCATTGTTTTTGCACATAACCTATTTGTTGTGACATTACTCATTAAAATAGAATGGCTTGATGTATTTATTGAATGTTATATAATAGTAGTATTCACCTGCTACTATTATTGTATTACTTTTTAGTACTTTATTTGCAGTGGTTTGCATTTTTTGTCTTGTTTATCATGTGCTTAAATGAGAGTACTTTCTAATGTGGTTGTGTTTTGTCGTTGGTGTAAATTTGATTGAAATTGTGGTCTAAATTTCACTTGGTTTTCCCTCAGCGATTTTTTGATATTTTTCTTGCTACTCCAGAAAAGTCACTTTTTGTCCTGGCTGTAATGACCTTTACAAACTTAGTTTATAAACAATAGGCTTTATACTGGTTTATTTTCTAATCTCAATAGTCCAGCTGGTGCATGCCATGTCACATTGAATGTTATCTAATGCCCATTTAACAAAATTTGTAACCCCAGCTAATAACTAGAGAAAATATATTTTATGTTCATTCATAACTTGCTTTTTCTCCCCACTGTTGTGTCTTGTGAGTTAATATTTTGTAACCATTTCAAACATTTTTGATATATCTGATAGCCCGGGTGTCATGTCAACTGGAGACATTGAAGATACTGAATAGAATTCTAAATTCAACCATACTAAAGTTCCTTTTTTGACAGGATGAGATGTCGGACTTCACTGGCTCAAAGTCGGGAACACCAATGTCCACAACAGCCTCGGATATCGGGAGGGAAGATAAAAGTACAGAAGTGCAAACTGCACCAGGGACCAGATCCATATCAGTTGGTAAAACACCCATTTACTTTTGATCAAAAAAATTCCCAACATACTATTTAGTTAAATCCTAATGTATATAATAACATTTTGGCTTCTTTAGGTTTGCCTGATAATGACAATAGCGCTGATGTGCAAGACATTATTGAATCCACCCCTGAGCTAGACATGGATCTAACTGGCTACAAAGGATCCAGGTAGTATGTATACATTGTCAATAAGGAGGTAAAGATTATCCTCTAAAACTGATTCCTTTCGCAGTACTCCAACCAAAGGCATTGAGAATATGGCATTTGACCGCAACACAGACTCTTTGTTTGAAGAGCTGTCTTCTGCAGGGACAGGGCTTATCGGGGATGTGGATGAAGGTGCTGACCTACTGGGTGAGTCCTAACATGATGCTGATTGGTTCTAGGCTTTGACATTGAGTTGCTCTATACCTGTCAAACTATGCTTAATGATGTCACTGTATTTGGGTTTTGAAATAATTTATTTTAATAATAATAATAATTTTTGTCTTTTATTCTTCCAGCCACATGTTTTTTTTATGAATAATGGTGTCGTGAGATGAGCAGGAAAATGTTTAAACACTATTCATTTATGGTTGCACTAGAAAATTGAATATGAATAAGACTGTCAAAAATGTATGTATTTTCGTCAATAGGATTTTGATTTGGTTTAAAGCGTGTACTGTTTACATGACAAAAGATTTACCAAGTATACAAAAAGCTCAAAATTAGCTAAAGTTGTAAATCTGCATTTAGTTTACATTGAAAATTGACCACAGTGTTCCAGCCCTGGTTTTTGGTCAAGCTCTTAGTAGCACACTTAGCCATCTACGTGTGTTAACGTCACTTCTCTTTTTCCTCCATGTCTCATCTCCCCAACTTTTGTCCATAATCCCAGTGGAGTACTCCGGTGTGTATGACCTCAAAACCTTTCCCTAGCCAACCATTCTTTTTGTTATACCCTTCAAATTTCTGCATATGCAACCACTGCAGCAGCTCACAGTGTCTCTGACTCATGATTTGATGCAGCATCTGGCTTCGGTTTAGCACTTTTTAGCTAAGAAATTTCATAGAAAAGTTTATTCCGATGCATGGAGGTATTACATTTCCTTTCAGAACACTTTCTATAGTGATGAATCATTGAAATTCTCCTTTTGAGGCTTCAAAGTTCTTCTCATTTTATTTTTGTGCCTTCCTTTTCATTAATCTGAATGAAAAACAGTCTTTTTATGATCTGGCAACATATATACATGTGTATATTTGCTTTTAAAGTATGCCGCTGAACATTATCATATCGATCATTCAAGTATTTCAAACTATATCTGCATTTTTTTCCCCTTTCTCTCCTCCTTATTCTTTCCACCTGGCTGGGATTGCATGGTTTTCTCAGACCTTAGTTTGATTGGTAAGACCTCACCTGCTCTATCTCCATCCTTTTGCTTGTCAGTCATGTGATGTGTACTGCGTTTGTGTTTTTTAGTCTGTTTACTGCTTCTAGTTTTGTGAAATTTCATAGAAAGACCACTTGCAATTCATTACTTATTACCACTTTGTTTTGTCTTTTATTCTTGGACTATGTAGTAGTAGAGTAGTACTCTAGCTTACTGTGAATTTTTATCAGAAGATGTAAAATGCTAATTTGCGCTATTTTTGTTTGGCAGGTATGGGCCGGGAAGTGGAAAATCTTATCCAGGAGAATTCGCAACTTCTTGAGAGAAAGTAAGTTTTTTAAGGAAAATCATTTGTAAAATGTTCTGTTTTGTGCCCAATTCCTAATGATGAATTTCTCTGCTATAGGAATGCTCTGAATGTAGTAAACAAAGACTTAATATTGAAAGTGGATGAACTGACATGTGAGAAAGAAATGCTTCAAGGTGAACTAGAAGCTATACAGCAGGCTAAGATCAAAATGGAGGACAAAACCCGAGAAATGGAGGAAGAACTCAAAAAGTAAAACCAAATTTCAAATCATTTGTGGCTATTCATGAAGTTGACTTTTTCCTCCACATTCCATGATGTGAACAGGGTGCGAATTGAGTTGGATGAAGTTCTACAGAAAGCAAAAGAAGAAGAAGATGTGAGTCAATGTGGAGGAGTTTCATTGACATTTGATCAGGTTTTAGGTTTGATACATTAGAACAGCTTTTAAATGCATGTTTATGCGATTTGATGCCACAGAGTGACGTACCTACAGCTCAGAGGAAACGTTTCACCAGGGTGGAAATGGCCAGGGTCTTAATGGAAAGGAACCAGTACAAGGAAAGACTGATGGAGCTACAAGAAGCTGTTCGGTGGACTGAAATGATCCGGTAGGAATATTTAATGGACATAGCAAGTCCGATAGCTTTATTTAATGAACAATTTAATATCATTTAGATGTTTTCACGTCTATATATGATCAAAAAATGTCTCTTCAGGGCCTCCAGGGAAAATCCAGCTCTCTCAGAGAAGAAAAAGTCCAGCATATGGCAATTGTGAGTCCTTTCACTATTTATTGTATTTGCTTTAAAGAGATTTTTTAGGCATATTTCTATTGCAATTACCGGAATACATTTTTCTCTCATCTTCTTGCTTTTGAATTGGCAGCATTAGGTAAAAGTAGTTCTGTAAATATCTCCCAGCCAAACCTGACGTGTTCCCTGCATACCTTTTTTTGAAACAGAATTGCCCCCGCGTTGCTAATGTTGATGTGTCATCATCAGCCGCATATTGTCTCATTATGCAACTGCATCACTTTTTCCATGAGAAATTGCTCACATTATCGTACCCTGGTTTTTCCTATCATCTGCATGCTTTTTTCCCATTTTGGTGTTTTCCTACTCTATTTTCTCAAAGACACTAAATAATAGTTTGTTATACTACCACATTATGTCACATAAATAACCATTTTTAGTTTTCTTCTCCCACAAATTTATTCATAGTGATATATTATTCATATTAATAAAAAATCCAACATATATTATACTGTATTTTAGGAAAACATCACATTTATATTCATCTAACAAACATAATTAAATTATTTAAATGACTTTCGGATAATTGTTTGACTTATAATACTATTTTTGTGAACTACTGTAGTATGTTGGTTTTAATCTTTTCCCTGTCTGGACTCTTAAGTCTTGGTCTTTTTCTAGGTGTTTTACCGGCATCTTTTGTCAATTCAAGCATTAATCTTAATTAATTAGATACTTTCAAATCTTGTTTACCTTAAGGTATTATTAACCTAAGATTGTTTCATCCTCCCAGCATGCTTTGCCACAGTATACAGTGAAAATAATCTATGGTGGTTGTCTGCTTGTTGAGTGACACCCTGTTTCTTTTTTTTTCCTGCACTCGTCAATCTGGTGGCTCCATTTGGCTTCCCCGACTTCAGCTTCAGCAGACTTTTCAGCTCGTCTTCCAGCACCCCTGCCATAAAGAAGATGGAACCACAGTCCAATGTAAAATACAACGCTCCGGGTAGCATGGTGAAACGAAGCAGCACGTTCTCTCAGTTCCCCACAGAAAAGTCCAAAACTTTTGACTTCCTCAATGAAGAGTAAGTAATACTATTTCTCCCATTTTTGTGAAGCATACTGGCTTTTCTTTTTAAATGGCTATAAGGATGTAGCGATTTCTACAGTTCGATAGAAGCAGTTTATTTTAGGTCTGTTCAAATTTTCTGAACACTATAAGACATGTGATGCCTCTCTGTATAAAATAGAAAAGACCCATGCAGTTCACCATCACGGAAAGAGCAGAAGCGAGCCCAATACCGACAGGTCAAAGCGCATATGCAAAAGGAAGATGGTCGAGTAACTGCTCACGGCTGGAGTCTACCCAGCAAGTTTAAGGTAGAATGTCGTCAGCTTGAGTTAAAAAGAACCCAACATGAGTGATATGTATCAAAATATCTAATTATTTTTTATTACTCTGTGACAGGGGACAAATGGTGGACAAACCGAGAACAAAATTAACCTACCCGTGCCTGTGTATTTAAGACCTTTAGAACAGAAAGATTCTTCATTGAAGGTAATATACCTACCAGAACAATTAGATTGAATAATGTAATGATGTGGAAATTGATTAGCTTTGTCCCAACAGTTGTGGTGCGCTGCTGGAGTTAACCTCTCCGGAGGTAGGACGTCAAACCCATTTGATCTCGCAAAACAGATGAAGGGATCTCGTGGTAGCCTGGACCATTTAGAGCAAGAAAACAAGGTCGGGAGTGAGGATTTAAAGATTAACTGCTCTCAACTTCTGTGTTTGTGTTCTCCTCCTCTGCTAAATTCACTAAAACATGTTTTTTTTTGCTACCCTGTCAGGATCAAGACAAAATGGAGGATTTGGTCCTTCAAGATGAATTCTCCAGTCGGGTATGGGTGTGTACAAGTACCCACTCGTCTACCAAGATTTTAGTAGTGGATGCTGCTCAACCGGCTGACCTTGTTGACAGTTTCTACGCCTGTAACACGCATGTGGTTTGCATTGCCAGTGTGCCAGGTAGATCTTGCTTACCTTGTTTTTTTAATGGGTTTTCATATTTCCTTCCTCTTAATATGAAGTAATAATTGTCTGGTATTACAGATGTACTAAAAAAAGCATTAACAAGTGTGTAGGCCTGGTGTTTTACCTGTTAGTTGTATGTAGCTGTGTTTTTTTATAATTCTATCATTACTGAAAGCTATTTATGTAATTTTTTAGGTGTGTCAGAGTCCGATTATCCAGCAGGTGAGGAATTACCTCAAGATGTGGATGGAAATCAGGGGGATGTGGTCTCATTGGCTGGGAGTGTTGCTAGCGTGGGTTCAGCAGGTAGTGATGGCATCATGGCTGCGGAGGGGACCACTGCTATCCCCCAGACTGCCAGTATAGGTGGTCTTGACCAGCCAACGGAGCAAAGTGCCATTCCAGGTTCAGGTATTTTCCTATTAAATCATTTTGGTTCATTTATGCTTTGAAAAGTGGATGTGGCATTTTTTTTAAAGGCAATAAATCAGGGGTCGGGAACCTTTTTGATGAAGAGAGCCATAAACAATTCATATTTTTGAACATTATATTCATTGAGAGACATACTCAGAATTCCAAAGTAAAAATACATGAAAATGTGAGCATTTCTTATTCATTTTACTACTTTGAATGTAAAAAAAAGTCTGAATTCTTTTGAGAACATGTTTTCACTGTTGCTAATCAATGAGAGAATACATGCAGAAGAGTCTAATGAAGAAAACATATGATTTTAAAAAGGCTGAGAGCCATATACACCCATCTAAAAAGCCACATATCGCTCCTGAGCCTTAGGTTCCCTACCCCTGTTATAAATGATTATCCACATTGTCCACAGCCGAGCTATCCAGACAGGCAAGCCCGGCAGAGGTTCCTACGGCTGAAGAGGCAACGGAAGCAACAGAGGCAGATGCCGGTGGTAGTGAAGATGGAGAAGAGGACCAGGGACCCGAGCAAAATCAGCCTGGAATCTACACGGAGCATGTTTTCACTGACCCGTTGGGGGTGGGGCCTGATGAGTCCTCACCTGCTTATGTACAAAGGTGAGAATAGAACTTGTGCAACTGTAATGTTTCACCTATCTCAAGTTGTTATATGACATCATGTTAAAATATTAGAATTTTATTACAATTTGATGAGATGCAAAATCCACTTTTTTTTTTTAATGATTCCTCTCCTTTTTGGTAATCTAGTGGCTCTGTTACGTCCTTGCCAGAGGATTCTGAATCCTCAGTTCTTGAAGTCAAAAGGATGAGCAGTGCCTTGCCTACCATGTGGCTGGGAGCGCAGAATGGATGGTGAGTGTTGACATTATAACCAGCAGATGGAGCTCAAGCTTAATTGTGACTTAAGAAGCAAAGTTGTTTGTTATAGAGTGAAAAAATGAAAACAACTAAATGTTTTTTCCTGCTTCTAGTTTGTATGTCCACTCGTCTGTAGCCCGATGGAGGAAGTGCCTTCATGCCATCAAGCTGAAAGACTCCATCCTCAGCATAGTGTGAGTACTGCAAACAACATATATTGTTTTAAGATTAAAATATATCTTTTAAAGATGTCTTCTTTACATCTAGGCATGTTAAAGGAAGAGTCCTAGTAGCACTAGCGGATGGAACATTAGCCATTTTCCACAGAGGAATTGGTGAGTCTGTGTTTATTTGAATGAGTGTGTTTTGTACACGTAATAGCACAACATGTGACTATTTTTGGTCATGAAAAAATCCCATTAAAGGATATCACATTTTGGGTCTTGTAAGCCTCAATATTAACATTTGATGTGGCCTTTTTCACACAAGTTTTGATGTCCAAATATATGGGAGCAAACCCTCAATTATACAAAATAGAAGAATGTTTAATGACAGTCAATGAGTTAGTGTCATCATAGGATTAAATACTATTTTGATTGAAATGTTTATTTCATGCAGACGGGCAGTGGGATCTCACTAACTACCACCTGTTGGATCTTGGACGACCCCATCACTCAATACGTTGCATGACGGTGGTCCACGATAAGGTGTGGTGCGGCTACAGGAATAAGATCTATGTCATCCAGCCTAAAGCCATGAGGATAGAGGTAGTTTGCTTCAGTGTAGAAGAGAGAAAAAACATGTATAAGTAATTCCAAATGTCACATTTGCATAGAAATCCTTTGACGCACACCCACGCAAAGAGAGTCAAGTTCGACAGCTGGCCTGGGTTGGAGATGGCATCTGGGTTTCCATCCGACTGGATTCCACACTTCGATTATTTCATGCCCACACTTTCCAACATCTTCAGGATGTTGACATTGAGCCATATGTCAGCAAAATGCTCGGTAATAAAGTAGCCTTCATCTGTCCTAATTGTGGAATACATTTCTATTAATACAAATATAAATCTATGTACTTTGCAGGGACGGGTAAACTGGGGTTCTCTTTTGTGAGAATCACAGCTTTGGTGGTCTCCTGCAGTCGTCTTTGGGTTGGGACTGGAAATGGAGTCATTATTTCTATCCCACTTTCTGAAGGTAATAAATTGAAATTCCATTTTCATATTGTTAGGGAGAGTTGGTTTGTTTTGGTTGGTTTTGTGTCCCTTTTGGGCTTCCCTTCCACTTGTAACCAGCTGCATGTAATTTCTAATCAGATCTGGTGTGTTTGTTAGTCTTTGTTTGTTCATGCAACATTACCATGCTTCATGTTCCTCATTTTCCCATTTCAGGTTTGAATTTTTATTATTTATTGCTAAATCAAGTCCTTTTTATTGTCTTAAATCTCCTCCTGCCTCAATTTTTTAAGTTTTGTTAGAGCATTTCATGCATTTTGTCCATTGTTTCCCCATATTTGAGTCCAACTTGATGTTCCATGCTCGACATTGCACATAAAATTGAGCTAAAAACCCTATTAATTTTTTTTTATGCTGCTCCTGTACATTTTTTAAACAATAAATAATGTAAGAAAGCATATAGTGGTTTGCTAGTGTCACTGCATGAGATGCACTGGTCCGTTCGGTCTCATTTGCGTCTTTTTAAAACAAAAGTGAGCTACGCGCTAAGCATACATCCTGTCTGCCTGCTCTAAATGCAACAATTGTTGTTCCCGAGGCTCCTTGAATACAAGATGACTTGGTTGCCATGGTTACGGGGAATTGCAGACAGTGCGTTCAACCGTTAAATTCAGAACCCTCTGGATGTTTTTGTCAAATCGAAAAACGAGAGCAAGATTGAAAAAAATAATAAACACACCTTTGTTGATGTGTCTATATAACATTTTCAGTTTCATTTTTGGTTTACTTCCGCTCTTTATCCTTATTCTATTCTAGTGGGATTTATAAATGATAGGTCGCTCTAACAGTTTTCTCTTCTTTTGCAGCCAACAAGACATCAGCAATGGTGCCAAATTGGCCTGGCAGCGCTGTCCGGGTTTATAGTGACGACACCGTAGAGGGTGCTCTACCCACTAGCTTTGTGCCATACTGTTCCATGGCCCATGCCCAACTCTGTTTCCATGGCCATCGAGATGCAGTCAAATTTTTTGTCACAGTGCCAGGTGAGAATCAAGCGTTTATAGTCTGGAAAAAGGAAAAAAAACATTTTGTCTTGATAATCTGACAATTTATTGCTAATTTAGGCTAACCCAACTCTGCAAAGATGTCACGGTAACTTCCAAATATGCAAACAAATACTACTACTTTAATACATGCATATCATACAACAGTACTCAAAGGCTTAATGTATATTCTCTGTTATAATTATTGACAAAACAGTAAAACATAGCATTATTTTCTTGCTATTTGATAACTGTGTTTATTTCAGTAAATCCCAATGCTGACTGACCTACTAAAGTATGAAAACTTAAAAACTGTAAAGACAAATATATACAAAAAACAAGAAATAATTAGGGCCATACAATTTGAGCAAGTGCCTCATTGAATTTTAAGTAAGGAAATAGTAAGCATCATCTGAATATTGACTCATAATTTACCCTTCAAAGGTCAAGCAATGCCACCTCCCGGGTGTGCTGATTCAGGGTCTGATGACCCGCCTTCTGAATCTTCGGACACAGCCGCCTCGGAGCCCAAAACGTACCTTGTGATGAGTGGTGGCGAAGGTTACATTGACTTCAGAATGGGTAAGTACATTTAAGAATACATAAATGTGTGTCTAAAAACTTGTATTGCTCCCCATCATTGGTGCTAAAGAATGGACAAATTGATACATGATGAAATATTCAACTCAAAAGGTTCTTTTTTAAATGTTCTACTTAATATAAAAGCTCAGAGAATAATGCAGATTAGAGATTTTCAATATATTACTCTAACTACAATACATTCTTACCAAACAATTAATCCAGTGGTTCTTAACCTTGTCTCAACCTGGAAAATGTTTTTATTCCAAATTCAAGATGTATATAAAGTCTTCTCATCACTGATTGGCCAAGCAATATCACATGATCATCTGCAGCCAGAGATGGCCAAGTAGTGCATGTTATTGTAACTAAACATGATGAGTCAATGTGTCTTGACCTCCACTAAAGCCCTTAACCGACTCACTGAACCCCTAAAATTCGATTAAACCCAGGTTAAGAACCACTGAAATAATCCAACAGAATACAAAACTTAATCATAAAATCATGGCCCATTCGGTCCAATGATTCATATTTTTTTCACTTGGTAAAACGGTCAAAACGTTGATTAGTCACGCAAAAATAGATGTTTTCCTAATGGTGCCCACCCAGGATTGCATCAATATTTAAATAGGCGTTCTTAACGTTTCACAATTTGGGGATAAAAAAAGAAACAAGAGAATTTCCATGGCGACATCCATCCATCCTTCCATCCCTTCATCACGAAGCATGTGCATGGATAGCTACATTTTGTCTCACTGGCCATCTGACGCCTCAGGTGACGAGAACGGGGATTTAGACGGCACGTCCGAACCCACGTCGGGTCAGCCGTCGGCGCCGACCAAGGCAGAACGGAGTCACCTTATCGTCTGGCAAGTGGCGGCCTCTCACGATTGAGCAAACGCCACTATCGCAACGTCCAACCGCACGTCACCACCACAAGTTCGCATGCGCCACTTCCAGTCATTTTTTATTGGATAGGATTTTTTGGGGGTCATTCACTCCTTTGTAAAAAAAACGAACAAAAAAAGGAACAAAAACAACTCAACTATTTTTTATCAGTATTTTTTTCTACAGTTTATTCCTCAAGCCAAGTAGGGATGTCGGCTAAGTTAAACAAATATATCCAGAACTTCTTTTGTTGGGACTGCAGAATAGAAATGCTGTTGCACACACAGCAATGAAGAATGTGGATTTTTTTCACCGTGTCAACTGTTGACTTTAATTTTCACCACGAAGGACATTTCAAGCATTTCTGCGGACATTGGAAGAAAAGGGAGAAGAACTTTTTAGGAAAAAAAATGTAATCCGATCCATTATTTCATATTACACATGTTAAGGCATTTTTAAAACCACAAGTCCCTGTGTGAGAGGTCAGTTGTGTATGTGTTTGTGTAGTATTCATATGTTTAACTTGGTTCCCTGTTTAGTCCAAACTGAAGTGTTTTAAGTTTCATGAAATAATTGGCATTAAATTACTGTCAGTTATTTCAAACTTAACACGTTTTCCCATGTTAAAATGATTTCTTCATTTGGATAACAATTTGTCAAGTGCTGCTGAACTCTAAGGAATGAAAGTGAGAAAATACGACGATTTACAGTAGTTTGAAATGAAAATAAATTATTGCTGTTGCATTTAGGGAGCTCTGTTATTGAAATAGGCCTTTGTTTGATAGCCTTGGAATTAAAAGGGGCTAATCTTGGACTGTGTCTGAACTCCTAAATTATATTTATGAGGTTATGCAGGTGGAAAACAAATTTGTGGTACCAAAAATAGTTTAAAATAGCATACAAGATGGATAGGACTGCTTGGTGAAACAAAATCTGACGATCTGTATTGGGTGTTCCCATTTAAATCTATTTACCGAGTCAAAAAAACACTAAAATTTCTTCTGAGATATGAAAGTAAATGCTTAGCAGATTAAAAGTAACAAAAAAGCGGCAGTGTGTAAAGGATGGTGGACAAAATATTAATGCTCTAACCTTGAATGCGCTTTGTGCTTGTTGTAATTGTAAAGTACGTCTGGTCATTGTTTTTTAAAGAAAAATAAGTATGGACTTTTTGAAATTGGCACATTTCGACAAGAGAAAGTTATTCTCGATCATGGTGCTTCCTGTTTCAAGTTTCTTGGGCACTTTATCTTAATAGATTTTTTTGCTTGGGCGACCAAACGATACACATCATTGCTCAATATGCTGATTAAAATATAGAAATTGTCATCCTAATAACCAAATGAAGACTGAAGGAAAGGATTTTTTAATTTGTTGAAACCGTCTGGAATTACACAAAAAAAAGTCGGTGTGCTTATTTGTGTCAAATCAACTTGAATAGGACTTTTTTCCCCCAAAATATTATATTTTATTGTGGCACTTTCTAATGGAAATGCACATTCCTTCTGGAGAGAAATTATTTTAATGTTCTCTTGGGGCATTGTTTTGTATTCATCTCAAGATTTTTTTTTTAATTAGTATGTGTTGATGACTGTAAAGTGTTTGCAAGATTTCTTTTAATTTCTACCTTAGCCGCCATTCAAAAATGATCATTCTTTCTTCTTACCATTCCAGTATTTATTTGCTTTGCAACAGAGCCTATCTTGGTTCCGAATGTAACTTTTTATGATCAAACCAGACTATATTATTGAATACTGCAGTGTGATGCGTTTACATGATTGTTCATTTTAAAGCAGTTAAAGAATTTTCCTCATCATTTTTTAATTTGTTTTTTTAAGCCACAAGACATAGTCAATAGGAACAAATAATTTTGACATGGATGCACTAAGCTATGCTTATTTTATAAGACAACACTGCAATTTTATTGGCTCTTTAATGCCACCATTTCTGGTAAAAAAATGGTTATGTGTGAGAAAAGTGAAGTGTCCTTGTAATTTGGGATAAAAACACATTTCACTATCATACAAATGTGTGTTTGTGGCTATGTGTAGTGTTTTTCCATCTTAAAAAAAAATGCCATTATGGTGTTTGCCCCTAAATGAACGTCATAGCCTTATTTTTAACAATCTATTAAACTCAATTTCACCATGACTTTTTCTATTCTCCTCTCTTCATTCCAATAACTTTTGTTTCGATATACCAAATGGTCTCTGAACTGATTTTTGAAAAATATCCACAGTTTTTAATCAACTGTCAAGTTCTGGGAAATTAAGCAAGGTTCTTTTTTTGCATATTTGATCATTTTGTATATCGAAATAACTCCAAAATCTTTATGAAACAGTGGTAAAAATTCAATAATAGTCTTAGGAATGACTATACAGTTGCTCACAATACTTATGCAATAATAAATATCCTGTTTTCTTTCTTTAATCAGGCTTTTATTCTGTATATGTAATTTAAACATGTCCCAAAATTGCTCTGGTATTATAGTTTGCATACTATGTGGTTAAATGATACTAGATGGTGTTTTTCCATTCATTTATAGGAATTAAATTGGTCTTTTCACACTTATCTCCATAAAAAAGACATATACTTGCCATTTAATGTTGTATTGTGTGGTTAAATGATACTAGATGATGTTTTTCCATTCATTTATAGGAATTGAATTGGTGCTTTCACATTTATCTCCATAAAAATGACATATACTTGCCATTTAATCTTGTATTGAACATTGTAGTGGTGATATTATTACTCGGAAGTCTTTGAGGTAAGAATCCATTAATGTTTATGCAATACTTTTATCAAACGTTAGAGGTCAGTGCGTCATAGATTTCTGTTGGATGCAACGTCACCATATTAAGAAAAAAATTCCATGAAATTACATCACAGCATCATAAAAAGCGTCTTCCGCCTCCTCTCTTTGGCTCTTCACCCTCCCTCCCTCTGCTTAAACTATGCGTGGGCAGATACACTCACACATGTACACACTGAAGCTTCTGACGTCACAATTTGCCGTTGCCCATATCGGGGATTCTGGGATCACGACATCCCAGAATTGTAGTGATTTACAACTGCCATGCGGCAAAAAAAACCCTCAAATGAGAACAGATTCCGATTTCCTGCGCCAAAGCTGCTTCCTTTGGGGATTGGTAGTGGAAAATCTTCCTAATCAAACTGATGTATTTTATTCTCCGGGGTCAGTGTGTGTATAATAGGCGGAAACGCAACAAAATGTGCAGGTTTTGTTGTTATATAACATCGAAGGCATCCTTTTCTATGTCTGCCCTTCATACGTCATTGTAGTTTTGTATTCATCACCATACATATATCGTCTGTGTCTGTCATGAGCAAAACAAAGCAGGGAAAGAAGCAAAAGGAAGGACAATTTCATTAAAAAAAACATAATAGACGTCCAATCAATTCGAACAAGAAGATCTGGCAGTGAATGAACATTTGATTGTAATGCCGCCATTGAGTTAAGTGAAAAGTAGGGCATACGTAAAGCACATTTGCAGTTCTAAGATCAAGATCGACCCTAGGCTTCGGCCTACTTTGCTCCTTCACCCCGTGCTGGTGTGGGTTTTCTCTGTGTACTCTGATTTTTATCGCACAGCCCCAAAAAGATGCTTGGTTTAGGCTGATTAAAGGCTTTAAAATGTCTGCGTATGAGGTGCTGCTTGAATACTTGTTTGTCCTGGGAATTAATTCATAGTGTACAACCCCTCCCATTGGCTGTAGTTAGTTAGGATAGGCTTCGGCACCCCCTTGCCCTTCACGGGGAGGAACAGCATGAAAAATGAATGAATGAAAGGTGAAGCAATATATGCTTAATGCAACACCTTCCAAAGTCTGCCAGATGGTGGCCTAGGTAAACAGGAAGTGTTTTTGTGTGTGTGTGTGTGTGTGTGTGCATACGTCTGCATCAGTGTGGGTTTCACATAGAGACAAAAGATCATATTTTTTGTTTACCTTATGAGTAGTAAAAGGCTACAAAGTCCAAATATTTAAATAGGCTTTTCTGCTGTCTATACTTTGCATACATTTTCTTTTGATTTTTTTTTATTTCATCTTTTTTAGTCACTATTTCTTAACTTGAATAAGCTTTTCCCCCTGATTTGTTGTATGGAAAGTCATTTTCAATTTTGCTTTGAAGTCACCAGGCATCCAATGCAATTATGCTAATGCCAAAGACCCCACATCAGTGATGTCAACATTATAAACTGCCATTCTACTTCGATTTCCACACATGCACAAATGTCATTTCTCCATATTTACTCCCTTTTCCACCCCTTTAGCCGTCTGTTGGCAAGGTTTAGTCGGGCAAACGACACCATCCCATTGTAGCACTAGCACAACAACACAGTGGAATTTTTTAATCCAAGAGAGACATCTGGCAAAAGGGAGATAGAGAGAAGAAAGCATTTCAAGGCTTAAAATGAATGACATAACTCTTGGAATAAGAGGACGAAACCCAAATAATGTGTTAGTGTGTTTGCATTCTTGTTTCCTAGGTGTGCTTATATATGTGTGTGTGTGTGTGTGTGCAAAATACGAGATCACACGTGATTTAAAAGCCTCCTTTAGTCCCCGGTGAGAGTGCCCTTGGTCTCGTGTGGAGGTGTGCACTATTTCACAGTGACGGGCTGGTCTAAGCACTTTCTGAGCCAGTCCAACAAAACATGTTAGGATTCTTGCTGCCTGCACGCCATGAGCAAATTGAAAAAAGGCTCTGGGCAAAGACATAACAAACTGAAATCTTTGTTACTTCTTAGTAAACAGAAGCTAGGAGAGAGACAATATGGTGCCATGGTGGCAATGTGTGTGTATGTTAGTCTATCTGTCTATTTATAGCACCTGACTAAAGTGCTGAGAGGGCTGAACTGGGCTTGAAAACAGGAACAAATAATGTGACACCATGTGGAGGCTAGCACTTGTATATGGATGATCATCTTTCTTTTTCTATTTATATAGTTTGTTTTTCCTTTTTTTTTTTTTAAATCTGTTTAAAGTTAAAGGAAGCTAGTGGAGTGCAAGAAGGGGAACATATGTTCTAAAATGCTTTGGTTTTATGGTGATAATTATGTTTAGAGTTGTGATAGAGATATTCATTTCCACTGCAAGTTAAAGTTGCACTTTAGTTTTTGCTTTGAAGATTATGCAGGGAATCTATGGCTCAGGAGCCTCATGTGGCTTTTTTGATGGGTGGGTATGGCTCTCCACTAACCTGTGATGTAAACTATGGAAACTGCTGGTGAGAAAGTGCAGGAATAGGAGCGTTATGTTGGTATTATGGCATTGACACTACCCCTAGCACCTTATAATCATTTCTCTTTTCATTACATTTTTTTGCATGGATTTTCTTATTGATACTCATTGATTAGCAACAATGTAACGATGTTGGCAAAATAATTCAGAGACTTTTTGTACTTTAAAAGTGGTTAAGTGACTAAAAAAGGCACACATTTTCATGTATGTTGAATTTTAAATTCGGAGCATGGGTGCATTTGTGGTAGATGCATCAGACTTTGTCATATTCCGTCCTTCAAGCATAACTATTTAAGCAGCCCTGCTGGCCAAAAAAAGCAATTCTGAAATCAGAGGGGTGCTGTGCAGTGCACTCAGCCTGGAAATAAAATCTTTTTTATTTTTGTGCATTTCCACAAATGAAAAGAAAAGCATAAAAACCTATTACGGTGGGGCTTAGAACTGAAATGGGACAAGTGTTTTTCCATGCAAGAAAAAACATCAGCTGAAAGATAACTTCCAACATAAACATCTCTGATTCAATATAGCAGAAACAGAGACTGATAAAGCCATAGAAGTTATCAAATGTTTTCTTGCTTCAAGCAAAGCACTTGACTGTATATTACTTGAAAGCAGCATGTGGCCCTGGACAGATGGCCCACTTGGGGTGCTATGGAAAGGGATATTAGAATGGAACAAAATAAACTTGAGCCAAGGGGGGAGTTTACTCAATTTTTCACTGTTACTATATGCTTATGTACTTTTCTACCTAATCTAAAAAGACCAAAAAACGCCAACACAGTCTGGTTCTATTGCTAAATTAACATTTTAATTTCCATTAAATTGCATATCCACGTTTTTTTTTTCCTTAAAAGTAGAGCTAGTAGTTTTTTAGTTGAGTTTTTTTAGTCACTTGGTGAGTTTATATGAGGACTATCTTAATATATGTATAGTTTTATTGACTTGGTGTAAATGGCAGGCACGTGTTCTCCGCCCTTTGCATGCTTCTCCATTTAAACATGTCTATTATGGGATGTGTGAGGGGAGCTTCTCTGCAGTCTTGGTGACATCACCAGCCAGGAGTACATTGCATGACAGGCGGCAAGGCCACAAGCAGCAGAGACGCACTGTAACATTACCCACGCACCTCACTGCACTGCTTTATTTATCCCCTCAGTCCCCCCCAGGGTCTCGCTAGTCTTTCTCCGATGACGTAGGGCCTCCGCTGTTGTTGCTCTCTCGCTCACTCTCGCTTCCTGTCATCTCGTTTCTTTTCTTTTTTGCTCTCTGAGTGGATGGACAGCTGGATGAGCTTTTCACTTTCATGATTCATGAAGCTGGAAGCGCTTTTTTTCTTCTCCCTTCTATGAAGAGACACTTTTGGCTTTCAATCCATCCAGCTGTGAATCAGCTTCGTTTTATATATAATCTTACATTTAAATTGTAACACTGACTTGATAAAATTAAGATTTTTTGATCCTCAGTGTTATGCAAGACTCATAAAATTTACAATTTATATACAGAAAGACATACTCCGATAAATACATTTCCAAATCGAGATTTATATGACAACCAATTGAAAGCATTGATAAAATCCAACTCCCTAAGCATAAAGTTCTATTTGTCTTATTGGAAAAACATATTTTAAAAAAGCATTTATGTATATGCATTGCAATATTTAAGGATAATTTGGTATTTGAATCTTCGGAGTTATGACACAAAGTCTTTAACTTGTGAATTAATTATTACTGTATATCTTACACCATAGAAATTAAATTTGAAGTATACTAGAATGTCAGCAGTCACATTGTGCTTAAAATGGCTATGAAATGAAGGTAAAAAGAATGCATTGAAATTCCCATCGTCAACAACATCTTCTCTTATTTACATTTCAATATAGCATCATCCATATAGTAATAGCATAAATACTTAAAGTAGGCCTTGAAGAATTTTTAAAGCGAATGCAGGATGCCTCATATATGTTTCTGCTGCATGGCTATATGAGAAATGGAATGTGAAAAGATCTTCTTCAATCTCCTCACTGAGTCACAGCCACGAGATGGCTCATTAAAATGCAAATGTGTTCCTTTATAAGAGCAACTAATTTAGCGTCTGTCCTTGAACGCGGCCTCCAGCTTCAATTCTATTCACGACGCTCGTCTTTTGTGGACACCGTCTTTTGACATTTATACTTGCCGGCTAAAGCATTAGGAAAACATCCACTATTTGACGTATTTGCGTTATGTACAATGCTCTGTCTACTATGGTGTTCCAACTTAGTATGCATTTAACAAAGATAGCAAAAGTACTGATATTCTGGACTGTGCTAGAAATGTATACTTCTTGATAATTGTACTTGTGTACTTGTTTTCACACCTATATGAAAATACATACATTCCTTTTTACTTGACTTTGTACTTTATACTCTTTACTTAAATGATGAGTATGTTAATATTTTAGGCATTTTTTTCTGTTATGTACTGTTAACGGATGCACTTTTTTATTTGTATCTTATCTTATGCTGACCCGGGCCATCTGTCAATTTTTTAAAGTCAAAATAGTCCAAATCTCCACTTTACCCAACTCCAAGTACTTCATTTTATTATATAATTATCAAAAAATGTTGAAAAATATCTTCTTTTCTCGACCTAGTCAGGGGAACTAATTACTGGTACACTGTCTGTTTGAAAAAACATAAGTAGGGAAGATCATAAGTTCTCCGAAATATTCACATATTCACATGTAGTACAAATAACTCTCTGTACTTTAAGCAAAAATCCTGTTGCATTGACCGCCCCTGCTATAGCCTCGTGGTGTGTTTGCTCAATCAAAAAAAAGGTTCATGGTGGTGTCAGCATGAAGGAGAGTGCAGTCCATCATCTTATGTTCAGCCTTCTTCATATGATGTGTGTCCTTGCAGGCCTTATAGTGAGATAAGCGACGGGCTGTTACCAGGTTCCTTGAGATTATGATGTCAAGGTAATGCAAAGTGTCAAAGTGTACACTGTGTGATAATGACAACTGGACAAAACACACATTATCATGAATTACTTTCTATCCAGAGCTCTGGCCATGGCACTCTCTTTCTGGCCAAGTATTTGTTGAAGGCTCTCCATCTTTTCGAAAATAATTCTGGTTGAAGTAGTACTCTTATGATTTTCTTCCGCTATAACCAAAAAGAGTACAATTAATGAAAGTGAACACTCTTAGAAATGGTTGTTTGTCATTTTTTGACAACACAATAAGTCCAATACAAAATTCCTATGTATATCTTAAATGATAAACCAAATGAACTCTCCTTCAGTTTTTCTTTCTTGGCACGCTCTCATGTCTCTTGCCTACAAATGTACACAAGAGAGGACAAAAGGGAATTGCATTTATTAATCTTTCACCAAGGTTGACTTTCTTTTGCGGAGCTCTCTGACCTCTGAAAGTACTCACAAGTAGTACATTATTTTCTTGGAGGAATGAGTACATGTGTGGACCCATAAGTGTTGTTCCAAGACCCTTCTTGTTTTATGGGACACATTGTCTTGGTCTTTATGAGGGAATATGGTGTTTTTTAGTATAGGATTGCAAAGAAAAGATGTATGATGGACTGGAAATCAATACAGCACAATGACAGATCAGGAGACATGCCAAATCTGAACAGATAATTGGATTCACTTTCTTCTTGGGTTAGTGTGTAAAGTTTTACAGTCATAGTTTAGCGATATTTGACTCTAGCACTTTCCGATGAGCATGTTCGCTTGACCTTGGATGCTTTTCCAGCCATTTCTCATGAGCTTCACTTTTTGTCATGGGGAAACAATGTGTTTTTTTTAAGATTTAAAAATCATTCCACTAAAGGTAGAATATTGATTTTCCAATATTTTAGTTTTGCTGTACTTAATTTTTTTGTATAAAGCAGGGGTCGGGAACCTTTTTGACAGAGAGAGCCATGAACAATTTATACTTTCAAATATTATTCCTTGAGAGCCATATTCAAAATTTGAAAGTAAATATATACATACAAATTCGTGCATTTTTTAAAATTAATTTCACCACTTAAAGTAGGAAAAAGTCTCCCATTTGTGCACCTGAGCCATATGCATCCATCAAAAAGAGCCACATATGGCTCCTGAGCCATATGCATCCATCAAAAAGGGCCACATATGGCTCCTGAGCCATATGCATCCATCAAAAAGAGCCACATATGCTTCCTGAGCCATATGCATCCATCAAAAAGAGCCACATATGGCTCCCAAGCCATAGGTTCCCTACCCCTGGTATAAGGTGAGAAATATTTTCAGAAAATATTTTGATGGAAACTAAGCAACCAGAATGTAAATATTTCATGGTTTGATGAGTTGACTTGAAACCTCAAACCGTGTTTATACATTTTTGGTGCTTCTAATTTGGAAAGACTTACTTTACTGTATCAAAGCAAGAGCCCAATTAATTTTCAGCCGCAAGATATTTCAAGTAGCTTAGGTCAAACATCAGATTGGTGGATTTTGAAAAATGTTTCATCCGTGTTATACTTTTGGTTATCCACTTAAGTTGATTAGAGGGCAACTGGATTTTTGGGTTTTTCAAAGATGTTTCACCTTTAATCCAAAAGGATTCATATTTCGGGCAATGACCGTGTCACTCGGGATCAAAAGTACTCGTCAGCAACTACAAAGTCCAGAAGTCATTAAACACGGCACTGTTTTGTACCACTCAGGGAAATCAAGGCGAAAGTGTTCAGCCATCCGATAATCCTTTTCACACGAGATCACGGATCCTTTACCGTATCGTTACTTATTCTGAGTATTCTTCTTCTCAGTGTTTGTATTTGTAGTTCTCCTGCTGGCCACTTTCACAGAAATTTGGATTTTTATATTTAGCCTAGCCTACAGTACACACTACACACCGCAATACTACAATATTTGTAACTAGAGACGATCATGTGATCATTTCTGTCGTAATCCCCATATGACATTTTCCCAATGGTTTATCTCTATTTGTCAAAACAAGATTTCCACTGCTATTTTAAAACAACTAGCAAGTCTGCCAGGCATATATTGATTATACTGCAGGTACATTCTCTTTTTCGTTGCTGTAAAACCTGCATTTTCTAATGTATAGTCATTTTTTTGGCAAAAAAAATCAACCATTACTTATAGTTATATGGCTTGTTGCCAACTATTTACAAACATAATTTATTTAAAAGATTACAATGGCAATAATATTAAAAAAAAACAAGATAAACTATGAGATATAACTATTATTAAGCTGTTTTTATTTTCTTACCTTAGTTAACCAATGTAAAACGTTCCAATTCATCAAAAAAATATTTTAAAAATTCACTATAACAAGTGAGTTTTACGTAACAATAAGCTACTACAAGTTAGAATTGACTTGAGTAATGTTGATGCACAGCTTCACTAAGGTAGTGTCCAGATAATTTGTCCTGTCACTTCCTTGACAGGAGCTTTAGCAGGATTTTGAGAGAGTTGGATTGGGTATGAATAGCAAGGATAATCACCACAGGCCCAACTAGACACGGGGCTAAGAATACGTCGGATTGCCGCTTGGTGTGACAGAAAAGATTCAGGATACCTCCTCCGACAGGGTGGGACAGTGACCCAGAGGGGGGAGAGGATTGAGGTCAGTTAGGTGCTACCAAACATAGTTGCAGCTTATACAAGAGGAATAAAGGAGTTATTTTTGTTGTTGTTGAAGAAAGGAGGGAAAGGGAGAAAGAGAACAGCTTACGTTTGGAGAGTTTAAATCATAAATCCCTTGTAGGAATTGTTCTCAGTAACAGTTCAATAGGAATTTTCTCTTGAGAAATTAGTGTTTGATTTTTTTTTCATTTTTATTCTATGTAAAAAATGATAATGGTAAGGAACTTAATATTTGACAGTGAAAAAAAAGCCTTGCTATAGCTGGAATTGAATGCTTTGTTTACTGGATGTACACTTGGGTCTTTTTGTTGTAAATCTACAAGTATTTTTCTGCAAAAAAACTGATATGTCAGTCAGTATGCAGAGCATGTTACGTCAATTTTCATGCTTTGCACGTTGTCATGAATTCAAAAGGTCGCAATCATTCATTTCTTCATTCTTAGATTTGCCAATGTGTGTTTCCCACAGAAAAAAAAAAAAAATATATATATATATATATATATATATATATATATATATATATATATATATATATATATATATATATATATATATATATATATATATATATATATATATATATATATATATATATATATATATATATATATATATATATATATATATATATATATATATATATATATATATATATATATATATATATATATATATATATATATATATATATATATATATATATATATATATATATATATATATATATTGCCGTTTTTTTCAGGATTCTATAAATCACATGACCTTCGATATTAACCCCAGAAATTGCCATAATTGAATCCTGTCAAACGGCACGTGAAACAAGAGCAAAGCACCACAAACCCTTCACCTACACCTACTACTTCACATCTATTAATTTTACACTCTGTATTGACTGCTGCTGTCAAAATTCCTTAAAGGTGAACGGCTTGTAAAAATTCATGAAGGGTGCAGCAGCAGATGTGGGCTACTTCGTATAAACTACAAATATTTCTCCTTTTAAAAATTTGATCAAGTACTGAAGTCTGCAGGATGTCTGCTCATTAATGTTGGAATGCCACAGGATTTTGGGTTATGCAATTTGCTCAAATATGCCTAAATAGTCTTCAATGTTTTTGGTCGCTTGTAAGGGGAGTTATGTTTTTTTAAAAGTCTGAGTTATTGGCTGATGGATCGGCCTGAGAATTGTTGGAGTCATTCCGCCCAGGAGGTGTCAAAATTAAGAGCTATTAGCAGCCAGCTAAGCTCTATCCTCAGATTAGCAGTGATCAGAAGCAGAGTACGAGGTGGATTTCTCCATTCCTTTTCTTCCTTCACTTGCACTCATGAATCCTACTCATCCTCTTGAGCCTCATTTCTTTTTGACTTCCATTTCCATTTCTTTTCCTCCATAAACAAGTTTAAGGTTAAGCGTAAGGTTCTCAAAATGCCAAATAGTCGAGATGTGGAAGTCAGAATGTGGCATTCAAAGTGAAAGGACACATTTATTATAGCTATTGTTGCTTTGAGATTTTTTTCTTCCACTCCATCATGCTGCTTTTCTTAGGTTAAAAAACTGAGGGACAGCAATGAAGAATCTGCAAAACCACTGCTGTCATTTTAAAATAAATCTTTAGACCTTCGTAAAAAGCTTTGACATTTGCAGAAAACTACCATGTTTATTAACCAAAAAAAGAACTTTAGTTTCTTCAGGCCTTTCTTGCTGATTCTTTGCTTGAAGTAGTTCTACTACTGCGGTAATAAACACAGCGGTCATGGCCAGGTTGGCCTCTTAATTCTGCCCAATTACTCGTGATTATACCTTCTTGGCGGTGCTTAAGAAAGCAAGCAGTGATCTAAAAAAAGCTTAAATTCTCTGTAATGAGCAATTTCCAGCCAGGAAGAACTGATGAAAACACGACTTAAGCAGTTATGGAATCATATTAGCTATTGGAGAATTGATGCGCTGTAAGGACTGGTTGTATAAGACTTGTAACTAGGTTAAGACACCAGTGGCTAGGGAACAGGAAGCACAACATGTTGTCATCAGTAAAGTCACACACAAACATACGCACAGACTGCTGATGTAATGGCATTGTGATTTAACCTTCACTCTACTCTCTCTGCTTGTGTGTATTCTTATGTCTTTGACTTTTTGGGATATTTCTGCAAGAGCATCAAAGAATAGGGTTTGTAAAGCTAGATTGTTAGTCTTCTTGATCTGGGGGTGCTTGGACGTTTGGTTGCTGGTCTTTTAGTCACCGGTCTTTTGGTCCCAATCTTTTGGTCCTGATCTTTTGGTCGCTGGTCAAATGGTGACACAGAGTTTACTGTTGAAGCCAGCTCTCAAAATTATATTCATGAGAGAGAGTTTTATATCTAAGAGAGAGAGTTTATTATCTAAGTACTGTTTAATATCCAAGTACTGTTTAATATCCAAGTACTGTCTAATATCCAAGTACTGTTTAATATCCAAGTACTGTTTAATGTCCAAGTACTGTTTAATATCCAAGTACTGTTTAATATCTAAGTACTGTTTAATATCAAAGTACATCTGACCGGCGACCAAAAGACCAGCGACCAAACGTCCGGTCACGGATATGGTGGATCTAAAAATGAGGGCAAAAGGCAAATTCCGTTCTGAATTTTAGAATTAATGTGGCAACAACTCCCTAATTCTGTGAATGTGGTTGTATGGAGGCCTGATCTGATTCACTTGATATTGATTATCTCAACATTTTTTCCCAAAAAATACCAAATTGGAGGTCACGCAGTGACACGAAATGACTTCATTCAAAGCTGCTAATACTTCAACTTTACAAAATTTTGGTGCAGTCAGCAGTAGCGCCAAACATCGACATACATTCAGGTCACCCCATATTGTTGTTGTTTTTTTTCCACTCCTATTTACTGCATCTCATAACTCTCGTACTGGCCCCTGTCAGGCCACTGTATGCTTTACGACACTCTCCTACAAGACTAAATAGATTGCATGGCCACGCCCTAGTAACACAGAGGTCAGCATGTTAGAGCGTGGTCACGCTTGAGCAAGCGCCCGGATGCCACGGCACCTGGATGTCAATGCAAAAACATTACCCAACCCCTGAAACTTTTGGTGAGTGCTTCGATCCAAATAGAAAGCGACAAGTAAAAAGATTGTTCAGGAACGTTTGATGTATTGTGTTTGAGTATGCAGGGCTTTTTATTTCCATGAGCGCAGTGGCACAGGGATTTATACCGCTGCTGTCTGAAAATGCCCTCGGCTGCTTTATGGTTAGAATATGAATCAGAGTTGGAGTGCAGACAGCATGGGGATGTGATCTATGTCCACACTACTTCACATCTAGCTCCTCCATCACTCTGCTTCTCCGCCAGTGCCCACTAGAGCTCCCTGCGTGATACAAGGGCTTGAAATGAGTTGTTTCTAAACATGCTAGGATCAGATCTACAGTGCAAAAATGGTGGGATTTACACATGTCTTGCATTTGGAGAGATGAGCTCAGATATGCCTTAAAGTGGCCAGCTGGCAGCTGGAGGTTGTTGCTTTGAGTCCCAGTTCTTTCGGCCTAGCAAAAAAAAATATTATTTGTAATGGTTGTTCATACACTAGACGCAGTGGGTGTTCGGACGTTTGGTCGCCAGTCAAATGGTGACAGAGAGTTTACTGTTGAAACTAGCTTTCAAAATTATATTCATGAGAGAGAGTTTAATATCTAAGAGAGAGTTTAATATCTACGTACTGTTGAAAACCGTAGTTATTTAGATATTAAACTCTCTCTCATTAATATACTTGGATATTAAACAGTACTTAGATATTAAACAGTACTTTGATATTAAACAGTACTTAGATTTTAAACAGTACTTAAATATTAAACAGTACTTAGATATTAAACAGTACTTTGATATTAAACAGTACTTAGATATTAAACAGTACTTAGATATTAAACAGTACTTAGATATTAAACAGTACTAAAATATTATACAGTGCTTGGATATTAAACAGTACTTGGATATTAAACAGTACTTGGATATTAAACAGTACTTGGATATTAAACAGTACTTGGATATTAAACAGTACTTAGATATTAAACAGTACTTAGATATTAAACTGTACTTAGATATTAAACAGTACTTAGATATTAAACAGTACTTAGATATTAAACAATAGTTTAGTAGTTTATCCTCCACCTTTTTAATGACCTCAATAGAAATAATTGAAACAGCATCATGTGTGAAACTGGGTAGACTAGAATTAGATATATTTATTGTCTTTAATCCCATTTGTACAATGTAATTTCAATTACAGATTGAGTTTACAAATAAGGAGTTCTTTTGTGCGCCTTCAACTTCGAACAGCTATGTTTAAATCCCTTGAAGTGT
This sequence comes from Stigmatopora nigra, assembly GCF_051989575.1. Lineage (NCBI taxonomy): Eukaryota > Metazoa > Chordata > Actinopteri > Syngnathiformes > Syngnathidae > Stigmatopora > Stigmatopora nigra. The sequence goes on from NC_135522.1 coordinate 3,934,065, forward strand.
CAGCTGTTTTGTATATGTATTCATAAGGACATTATCATTTGTATGGGGCCTGCAGAAATGAAAGTGTGGATATGTTTTGTATTGCATTAGCAGACATCACTTGAGTCATACATGCTAATTTAGATACCGAATTGCCAGATTGTGTTTCTAACTGAAGCAGCAAATACCCCATCACAATAATAATGTGCACATTTAGGGTATTTTAGGTTATTGGTGTCCTACTCAGAAGAATAGATAGACTACCTGCTTAAATTAAATTGTAAATAATGACTGATTGCTGAGAGATAACAATGGTGCTTTAATCAATATTTAAAAAAAAAGAGGAGCTAATCAATATTCTGACAGCCTGTGAGTTCTTTAGTTTTAATGTGTTTTTCTTTAGGCATTTTCACGCATGAGGAAAGAGTTTGCTAATTATATTGCTTCAGGTCAGTTGTGTTTGCACTTTTAAGAGCTATAAATGCTGAAATGCTCATTTTTCTTGCCACTCTTTGTATTATTTGCCCAGTTTTTAAATTGTTTTTTGCTGTTTATCTAAAGCGACGGATGCAGTCACCCATCCATTTATTTTTCCCGTTTCCGGCATGTGTCTGACGTGGTTTCCAAGTGGTTTTATTTTTTGCCTTGGGAACGGTGGCAGATGGAGGGCTTAGGGTGGACATGCTGCCTGATTCCAGGTTTTCGAAAGGAGTTGGGAGCTATAAAGTGTACTCTTGTGTGGTCATGGAACATGGTCAGCCTGCTTTGACCTCTGAGAAGACAGCAGTGACCTTTCCCTTAGTTGCCCTTGGAAATGTGTAGACTTTTCCATATTTTTTAGTCTTGTCGGGGGTAGCTGAGAATTCCACCGATGTTTTTTGTTGTTGTTCTTATGGCTGTTTTCCACATTATTGTGGCAAGGATTTTTACTTACATAGTGACATTGTACAGCCCAATTTCAGATGATATTGACTTATAATGAATGGCATTTAGACAGAATCATTTTGTTTGAGTCATTATTTATCTTTAAATAATAGATTTACACGTATATACACAATTTTACACCTATTTAATGTCATTCTTTTTAACTGAGATAGACATTTTGAAGCTAGCTCATTGTATTTCATATTTGGAGAACTATGTTAGCTTGAGAATGTGGAATATTTTACCAAATTTAAGGGGTAACACCATGAAAATATATACAGTATTAAAAATATTCTATTCAAATTGATATGACAAAATGTAGCCACGTTTCACAGGATAAAAATCACATAAATTGCACTTCATCCCTACCCAGCAGTTTTGCACTGTCTACCTTATTTCAACACAATTTGTTTCTACACAAAAGGCCCACAATACTTTTGTGATCCACTAGAAAAGGCCTGAAGTGATCAGAAGTCAAAGTTAGTCTGAATGCGTGTCTGTTTTATACTCGTTCGAGCCTTTCTGTTGATTTTTCTGACTGCCAAACAGCCGCGGCTTCTCGGGGCGACAACGCATGGTCGCCTGCTATTGCCTTTGCCGTCGTTGCTACACTGTTATCTGCGTGTCCTCATCGCATGCTTCACTCTGCATTACACAGATAAAAGTGATGCATTTGGATAACGCTGCGCAAGCTTCCTGTCTTCACAGATCGCAGCTCGTTCGTGATATTTCAGACACTTTCACATTTATGGCTTTGTTGCCCGGATAGCCAACAGAAGGTTGCGCTCCAGGTGAAGTTATGTTTTTTTTTTGCGCATTTGTGTGTATTTGTTTCAAGAGGTGCGTGTGTGTGTGTGTGTTGGGGAGGTTGAAATGCCAAAGCCAGGCCAAGTGATGCTGAACACTTTGGCCGTCAGCCATTAGAGAGAGAAAGAGACAGAAGCTGCATCAGCAGGGCGCAACTTCCATTTACACAGACTTGTTTGGCATCCCGGCTGCTTGCTGAGATTTCCCCGAACAGCAAATTCAGGATTAGCATGTTTATCCACGTGAATACTAACGTCAAATATGTGACAAAATGAAGATTGCATTTTCAATATGATGACGTCAACAAGGACACAAGAAAACGTTAGATTTTTCCACCAAAAAATTAACTACGTACTATCATCCGTCATCAAAACAAGCTTGGCGACTTAACATTGCCTGAAGCAATAATCTAGAATTTTGAGTTGGACAGCTAATATATATAGTCTCAATATTTTCTTCTTTTTCCACCATCAATTGAGCCAAAACAGGAAAAAACTTGTTTTGAGAGAGCAATTCAGAGAGCAACGAGTAGGAGTGTTTTCTTTCAGTTGTGCATCTTTATAACCTCAACTCTATGTTATTGTGAATGGAGTAGTTAAACCGTATCTTTGGAAAAGAAAGATGAGCTGTTTATAGCATGATGTAACAGGATTATCTGATGGTTGAATCAAAATGTCCTGATTTTGAAGCATCCGAATTTAGGAAAGCATCAACAAACATTCTCCAGTTTGTCTGTGATACAACACAGATATCCGTGCCATCTAATTAGAGTTAGAGATGGGTGATTAGGATGAAAGAGAGCTCTTTTTAGGCTGGATATCGTGATAGAGGGGCAGATGGCACGAGGCAGAGGGTGCGGCCATGCCCTTCCAGAAGGCCCTGTATATGGAGACTTGCACTTTGACAGGAGGTTATGTTATGCAATCCCACAACTGGGTGCGCTCCAGTTTTTCTGCCCTCGGCTCAGGCTGTTGGTGCTGAAGCTGATAGCTCATGATCCGTGCCCCGGAATCGCTGCCCACATTTCACATTTTACACCTGTCGCATTTGGATGTACCAAGTGACGGACGGTGTAACTAACACCAGTTTTAATGACTCTCTTCCATATGCTGGGTATGCTGGGTCCTGACACAAGTTTTGAATATGTTCAACCGCCACTTTTCTTGGTAAACAGGGGCAGACATCTGCTGGCAAAAGTTGTGTTTATAGGTGAAATATTTCATCTTTGCCAAAGTTAAGTGCACTTGGCACTCACAAAGGGAAAGTTAGAACCAGTTGGAACCAGTTGTATTTGAGTTGGACATTTCTTAGTTCACAGGGAAGCACTGACATTTATTTGAAAAACATGTTAGTGTCTAGTAGTGTAGTGTATGGTGTCCTAGAAGGGCAAACAGTGGATTGCAGTCAGGTGCTTCTTGTTTTCGCAAAAAAAACTAGGTTTAACTCGGTGCTGGGTCAGTTGGAACAAAAACCTGCACCCACAGTGGCCCTTGAGAATAGCCAGTCCTGGCTAAATAAACATTATGCAATGTTTAATGTTTGTACTATGTCTAAACTATTGTTTGTTCTTAATGTTTAGTGTTGAAACTGGGGTAGCGACACTATTTGCATATTTTGTAGCAAAAAGTGCTCTATTAAACCAATAGTTTAATAGCTATGGCATGAAGATTGAGTGTGATTTACTCTAAGGGGAATATATTCAGTCTAAAATGATAACTTTGCTAATGATGTAAAGTTTTTTGTTGTTGTAGTTGTTAATGAATCTTCTTGTTGTTGGCCCAGAGGACTCGTATCGGGAAGCTGTGTATCTGGGACTGCATGTGCCTTGGTGAAAGACCAACAGTCCTAGGATTCCAGACATTCAATGACCTTCTGGTGCAGGTTTACACACTTTGGCAGGGACATCCTCTCTTCTTGTGTCTGTGCTTATAAATTCAAAAGAGATCTGAGCTGGGCTTGGGTAGTCATGGGGTCCTTGGACTCGAGGGCTTGTTATTTCAGATAAAGCCATTATGATTCTCAGGTACACGTTTAGAATTTTGATACTTCAATTTTTCCATTACTATCATGATATGAACAAACCCTTAACAGAACCCAAGGCTATCAATGGAATGACTTTGTATCACATTACTTCAACTACTTTTGACATATTCACAATTTGTTTTGATGTATTAAGTGAATTTTTACAGTTATAAACATACCTAAATGATAGCAAATAAAAATGATTGATAAATCTAAAATTACTTGGGGGTATGATAGAGATTTTATTGGTACTTCAGTGGTAACTGGAGCACTCCCAAGTGCTCCTCTAACACCCCCCATGCCATCGTTTCCCCCTCTTGGCATCAGCTTCTCTCAGCATATTCAATTTCTGAAGGAATTGCGATTTCCAGGTGCTTTTTATTGGATCACATAATCTGTCTAGCCTCCCTTACTGTTGAGAACAAGTATCTGTCCTCAGGGGAAAGTCTTTAATGGTTCAGCCGACTTTTACGGAGACAACAAGCACACCCAGAAAAAGATATATACTGTGACTTTGAAAACTTCCATTGAACTTGCAAGTTGGCTTATGTTGCATTGGTTTTAGCTACTGACAACTCACATACACCTGGTCAGTTAGGCATTTTTGCTTCCCAAGTCTGTTTGTGACAGATGGCTTTGTACAGAGAAGTGCAGGAGGCGGAGGCATTAGCCAATCACTTTGTGGGGTGGAGACGTGCTTCTACCCGGCAACAGAACCCGAAGTGCTTCCTTAACAAACAGCTACAGTATGTTGTACACAGGTGGACTAACAGGGAACAGCCTGACCCAAAGATTTAAGTAACTTATTGGACTTTTTATGTTCTGCAAGTCATCAAATGGAGACTGTGAATGATTTTAGAATCTGATTAGAGGTATTGTCAGTACAGCAATACCTGTGTTATGATGAAGCCAATAAATAATGGTCAGTTCGGATTGACATTGACATAAATACAGTAGAAAAAACAGCAAAACATAACGTTCTCTTAGTTTGCTATTGTAATGTTGATGGAAAATGCTTAACAGAAATTTGCATTGACTTTAAAATAAGCCACATCGACATACATGGCAGTAGAGCTCAATTCTCAGCACGTTCCAGCACAACATAGTACGTACTACACAAAAATACTACAATTCCCACCTTCTATAGAGCCCTTTTACTATATTATTTCACTGAAGGTCTACTGTATGTAATAAAATACCCTTTGCCCATATAGAGCAATCTTTGTCACATAAAGGCAAAAACAGGATGTGACAGTGTATTTATTTGTCGGAAATTTGGCAAGCAGTCCAGAATGGTGAGCAAAACATTACCAAGTAACCTTTTTTTTTTTTTGCGGGGCACAGGGACTGGTTGTCACGTCGACCGTTCCGTCAATGTGTATATTTGACTGTAAGGCAAACACACTCAAATGAAGATCTGAAAGCAAGAAACAAGCATCACTCTGTTCACACTCAGAGAAGCTCACTCTTCACATCCTCCTTTCTAAAATTACGGCGACACGCTGCCCTTTTTGGCAGAGTCTGCTGGAGGGTTTCACATACTATATTTCACTTTTAATAGATTCTCACATTAAAAGAGGTTGTAACGTAGAGTGAACACTTTGTCCTTGAAAATATTGCTAGGATGTTGAACACACGGAGTCATATCCCAGAGCATCTGCTTTGGGTGTTGACACCTCTCTCTTAACCTCACACTGTAAATCATTCATTAAGTAAGTGTGGACGTTAATAGTTCATGCAAGAACGGCAACTGCTGCACACATAGACACTTACAATGGACATTACAGTTTTTTTACATGATATAAATTACCGTTTTTTTAGTCATTCTGGTAGTTTTAAGGGAATAAATAGAGATTGTAGTAGTTGTATTGAAATATGGTGATGTGGACCTGATTAAGACAGATGTTTTTTGTTTTTTTTAAGTAATTTGGGTGATGACTTGTCCCTACTTAATGTGTCTCGTCTCATTTGTCAACTCTCTAAGGCTTTCACATGTTTGGTAGAGAAGCAGCGTGCATGCAGGATTGTTATTTGCATCGTAAACACTCAAGCTGAGACTTCATGTTGCCCTCAAGCAAGGCTGCATACAGTTTGACATTATAGGTCAGGAAAAAAACTGTAAAGTTGCATCACTAGTAGAGGAAGTGAGTGAAAAGTGCATTATGTGACATCCACCAACTAAGGCCAATTGTCTTGACTGTACTAAAGCACAATTTCTCCTCCATTTTTCTCCTTCTTCACACTTTTCGGTTTCTTTAGATACAAAATATTTACTTTTTTTTAATTGTTGCCTAAAGCATTTGTAAATTTTACTCTTTTGGATTAATTTATTTTGTTACTAACTATGTACAATAACAACAAATTAGTAGTTCATTATTCCCATACACTGGTTATAAAATATATCAATTGTGTTTGAGCACAGTATGGCATAGACTTTAAATATGTTAAAAATATAACACATACTAATCTACACGTATTTTCTTGTGAGCCATTTCTCACTTCCTTTTCTGCTAACGTGGAACCATGGAAACCAATATTTCACAAACAAAACCAGTGTCTAAAAGATAATGAAAGCATACATCCCATCTAACTAAGGAAACAATGATTTTGCAAGTAAGCATCATTTCATTTCTTTTCATCTTGGTTTCCCTCTTTTTGGTGTAAGCAGCCTTTGGTCTTTTATAAATCGGCTTTAGAGCGTGTAACAATTTTTAGCTTGGCAGGAAAAACATGAGACCCAAAATAATGCAAACACCATGATAAATATATTCTCTCCTCTATATCAATTTGAATGAGATATGCATGGTTTTTAGTACCCCATAGTACAGCAAAAACAGACTGGTTCTATTTTCAATATACTGCCTGAAGCCTTCTCAGGTGTGTATTTTGATGATGTATTCAAAATTTCTTGTAGGCACATATGACTCAACACTTTCTCACCTCTACCATGCTTTGGTTGTTTTCAAGACCAACTGCCTTTCTACTTTAGTGTCCATCTGGATATTCAGTTATACTCTGCGGTTAATGTATGAAGGGGGAACAAAAATAGTGGTCAGTTTGTTGTTGACATTACATTGAAACTGCCATGCTGTTATTAGCTCCCACTTGGTTTACACCAAATACCTGACTATTCACCTTAGGGTAATTTTTACATTGCGAATTTTCACCAAGGGGAATAGTTAATGTAAAAATTTACTATATATATATATAGAACTACATAACTGAACTATTTACCTTTGTCAAATGTCTTGGATGGATCCATAGCTTTTCATTTTTTCTCTCAAAATAGTCCCTGATTTAACAACGCAGTAAATCAGAATTGAGGCTAACAGTTTATCTGAGGCTGCCATAAGGAAATCTGAGTTTCATATTTCAGCAGAGCTTTCAAAGCTTCCATGTGCCTGTGTGTACTGAGATGTAAAATCATCCGCGGTCCGTCGGAAATGTGAGATTGTGCTGTCACTTCAGTAAGCGCCGCCTTTATCGCTGACCCCCTTTTATTCCCCCCAATTTCCAACCCTCATAAGTCAACTCTAGGCTTCTTCCTTCCCTCACCACACATATTATTTTGTAATCAAGCTCAATTTCTATTGATTGTATCTGATCTTTTTTTTTCTGTGTGGGACAAATTGGAGGTGAGCCACAATCCATCTGTCCTTGAGGGTGCAGTGTCATTTCTGTGCTCTTCATATTACAGTTGCAGGCCTTCTCTGAACTGGACATCCATTTTGGCAGCTCATATAATTTAATACCATTCCAACATGATGATACTCCTTCCTACTAGAATCTCTTCATAGGAAAGCTATACACAATTTAGTTTAAATCCTACATATAACAGTCAAATAACACTTGCCAACACTCAAAAACACGGGGGTTTAAATACACAGACAGGAATTTATGACAATAACAAAACACTTGGTTCACATAAGGGAAGAAGAGCCAGGATAGGACACACAAGGAAACACACTCAAGCATCAAAACCTCTACAAAATACGACAAGATGACATTTGAAAACTATAAGGGCATTTTTCAAGCCTGTCTGTCTTTTAATTGGAGAGCCTTGTCTTATTGCCTCTAACAATCTAATCTGAAGCAACCCTCCGAGCTCCCTTAATGATTTTTCCACCGGCTCCCCCTCTCATGTTCCTCAGCCTACCTTTGGTAGTGCTTTTTTCTTTTCTTGCATGAATGCTTTGTGTTCACGTGCTTTCTATCCACTAGTGACCGCCCCCTCCTCTTTTCTTAAGCTTAACGGATATATATCCCTAACACATGTATCTGTGAATTACACACGTACAAAGAAACAGATTTTAAAATGCTGTCTCCATGAAGCTTCACTTATAGGACACTGAACTTAGAACAAGGGGTCTATTGAGTGCCGCAGTAAGGGGAGGGTCAAGCCTGGCATTTTCTAGCTGTTATTCGCCAAGAGAGTGGGATTGAACCACAGTTGGTTGGGGGGGATATGTTAAAAAGAAAGATAGTAGTGGCATAAATTGTTTCCTTCACTTTTTTCCTTCATCTTGAATGTTTTGTTGAATCCAAGCATAGCAGTCTCAGACAGAAAAAAGCAATTAAGGTTGGAGAGTTGATACATACGGAAGTTCTAATCCAAAAGTTTTTAATTACTGAATTGTGTTCATATGACCCTTGGCTGTGCATCACCTCAATTTTCTGCCTGTGTGAGTGTTCATATCGCTTCTCTCACGCTTAACTTGACTCTATTAATGTTTTTTTTTCTTCCTACTAGCCAAAAGCAATGCCTAGTATTTAATATAACCCCAATTGCATAGATTTTAATCAAATGAATGTTGTAGCTGTTGTTACCAAGGTAATATATATCAACTTATCTTTAAAGGCTACAAAATTTGTGGATGTACTCGGGGGGAGGAAAACTGTTTATTTAATTAATTTCATTTTTAATTAAAATTTACAAAATGTTCATATCACCTAAGGGGAAATTAAAATCCTCTTTTTTATTTTTGTAGGTTTATTAGAGAATATATATTGTGTTGTGTAGTACTCAGAAAACCACATCACACTTGTATGCAGGGATTTGAGTGGAGATTCCACACAATAATGTTCTTTCACTTGGGTAGTAGTGCTCAATGGTACTTCAGAAGTATAGGCAGCAATCCGTTGAATTACAGAGTGTTGTGGCAAAAGTATTAGTAAGCCAGTGAGCGCTTGTCACCATGACATAACACATTTGTGCAAGTCGCTTTGACATGCTCTCAAAATGACCGCACTCGAAAACTTGGCTTTGTATAAAAAACAATCATGGAAACAAATGAAACAAATTGATGTCAATTTGTTATTGGTGACACATAGCTGTTGCAATTCAGGTCCACAAATTAATATAGGAAATTGTAGCCTGTTTTTTGTGTGTGTGTACTGAACTGTAGATGCAGGAAGCCTTCCATTATGGGATAATTGGAAGGAATGAATTAAAATGGTATGACAGTCATTTGTTTTAGTTGTTATACAAATGATGTCCATACATTATAGTACCAGAACATGTAGTTTAAAGCTTTTGGGGGTTGGGTGGGGGGTTTTGCTGTATAGCGGGCGTGTCCTCTAATAGTACTTTCTAAAAATAAATCTTTGCTCTTACATAATAAGTGAATGTGTGTGAGAGAAAGGTTGATCAATATCACATACACAATGAGTGAAGGGATGTACGACTGTTGAAAGGCTCAAATACAGCATTAAATATTTGGGTGCTGTAATTTCATATTTAATTGCCAGAGCAATTATATACACAATAATGTGACACCTATATGGGTTTTCACACTTGTTAGAGCACGAACAGGAAACATAATTACGCCTACGATGAAAATGAGTTTGACACCCCTGAGTTATATAAGTGTCAAATAAAGTTATTAGCAGGTAGAAGATGCACTGTAGACAAAAAAGTATAACCTTCACTAAAGGTGTAAATATTTCATACATACATAAGACAGCTTTTAATGATGGTTGTTTACATTTTTCAGTGTTATTTACTTGTATTTTTGCACGACCCACATATGCCTATACGCATTAAATACAATGATAACTAATATTCTCGCTAACAATCAGCTATTTTTTTATCTGTTAATTAAAATCAATAAAAATTCAGAAGGCAAAAATGTCTGATTAATCAAGAGTCAATCACTATTATTTTAGTTTGAAAAATGTCACTTTGATTTTATTCTATTTAATTTATTTAAAATTAATTGTAATGTTTATTAGATGCAACAGTGGATATGTATGTATCCACTACTGATTCTAAAGCTAATATTTTTAAACATTTTTTTACAACATGGTGCAATAGTGACAACAAATATTAAAAGCAAAAAATATCCGAGCAGGTTTTCCTCACATCGCACCCCTATTATCTTTGTTCGATACTAATATGCAATAATGTAGTCTATGAGTTTATAAAGGAAAACAGCCAGCATGACATTGGCTTCTTAATTAGACCCTTTCATCTCTTCTATCTCTTCTTGTCTGCTCATCATTTGTCTTCCTGGTATGACTTGATTGTTGTTGTTCCCATGGTGACTGTGACTGGAGATTTGTGCACTAGCTAGGACTTTCACTTATGTGGAGGTGAAGGCAAACAACAGTTGCAATGTGACAGAAGGACGCGCTTTATGAAATTGCACTGACAGATATGTGGATGTCATTTTGAAAGAGGCTTTTGTCGGTCAGAGCACACTTTTCCTGTTCATCAATCTGATGGCAGTGGTGGGCGTCGTAGTCACGTCAAATAACAGTGCTGGTGATCTGTGTGTGTGTGTGTGTGTGTTCTAGGCAAAGAAAGTCATTTTAATTGATTTATTGGCTTAAAAATATTGCATAGTGGATAGAAAGACACCCAAAGCAAGACATTTATTTCATGAATTGAAATATAGTACTCCAATTAATGTGACAATCATTTTTGGTTGGTTCTTTTGCTCTTTTCACCCAATACTCAACTGTGCAAGAAATATGCAACTTATATTAGACCATGCTAGCCAGATTTTTCCCTTTTCTCAGATGGGTGACACCCACATTCCTCTTTAAGAATTCAGGTGAACTCTCACCTATTTTCATGTGCTATGATTTCAATACTAAATGTGCTGGTTATCATTTAATAACTGGCGACAGTAGCAATCACATTGATGATCTGACATGTGCTTTTTCATAGCATAGGACTTTTTATTATGGAATCTTTCATCTTTTGTACTGCTGGGAATTATTACCAACAACCTCTATCAGAGATACTGCTGTATATGTACATCTGTACACTTTTGGGTCACACATTATCTGACTTTGTAATTTTTATAAGATATTTCATATCCACCTACACTGCTTGATTTGTATACATAGGAGTTTTTCATGCAATGTTATTTGAACTTGTTAGAACTGCAAAGTAAACATATAACCACTATGGTAGACCACAATAGCATTTCTGAGAGAGCCCAAAGTAGTTGCGTTTGACCTTCTAATTCCCCCTTTTGTCTCGATAAAGCTGTAATTTGATGAGCGATGTCATGTATGTGTGAGTACGTAAATCTTTCTAAAATGTTTATGGCCTCTTGGATAGGGGTGTCCCTGACTCTCCTTGAATTTCTACAAATTCTCCAAGACTTCCTCATTAGTCCCCCCTTCGGTGCCAATCATCACACATCCAAATATACATACATGTATATATATTTATATATATACTCCCTGACACCATTATGTCAAAAGGTGATTTGTGTATGTGAGAGTAAATCAGTGTGGTGAGTCAAAGGTCAGTGTTCCACTGGCACGGTAGATGTTATTAGGGGAAGCCATTTGTGTTTGGTAAAGAATTAAAAAGAGAGAAAGATGGCTGGGTTAGATGTGTAGCATCCTTTTAAGGAAGTAAAACGTAGACAGTTCAAATAAGAAAGTGTGAAGAGAGGCAGCTGGGTGATACCTCTTCGAAAGATTAAACAGTGCGTTGTGGAAAACGGGATTGCTTCGGTTTGGGATGGAGGCACTTTGAAGTATTAAAGTGAAATCAACAAAGTGGGATTGAGGATGTTTGTGTAAAGCTTGATCTGTTTTGGGCTGAGAAATTTGCAAAGGCATGAATGACTCACCTGTTTCCCTTTAGACGACGTTTCATCTCCTTTAGAGGATTGTTAAAAATCATTATGTGTTCATTCGAAGCGCATCCAGTTTATTGTAGTAATATTTGTCTACTTGTCTATTTAAATTTGACTCCTTTTTATGACCCTGATGAGGACGGTACAGAAAATGGATTAATAGTAATTGGATGTGAGTTGGCATGAATTGATAAAAATGCAGCCAGTTCCATTAAAAATGTGAAGTTTTTTTAATTACAAGTCAAACATAGACATTTCAAATTAAAGTACAAAAAAAGTAATAATTTGATATTACTGTTCAGCAAAGAAAACACCGCCACATAGCCTGATAAACACAACTAACAAAAAGATGACTGTAATAAATAAGCATATATTCATAACTAAAATCTACAGACATTTTTTTAAGTTGCCTTTATTGGAAGTCAACAGACTACTCCATTAAAGTACCACACATTTAAATTACATCCTTTGTATACCCACCCATTTCATTTCATGCTTATCCACATTATGATATCACATAAGCCAGAGGCTATCCCAAAAGATTCACACCTCATGACAATTTATAGTCTTCAAAGAACCTAACATGGACGTTTTAGGAATGTGCGAAGGCGCCTAAGCATTCAGAGAAAGCCCAAACAGCCACTGGAAGGTCACACAATTATAAGAAATCGAAACTTAGAGCTATGGGGGCAGACACCAACCACTATTTCACCATCCCGTATCAATTCCAATGTTTAATTTAAAGATACCAGCTTTGCCATAGCTGAAAGACAATATCATCTTGCTTTGTATAACAACAGTCAACCAAATTGCAATCCCGGACTCTAATTCTCAAACGTGACTAGTCAATCATGGCAATGTGATATTGACTCATCTCGCACGCTCTGCAAGACAGAGTCTAAATAAAGAGAAGGATAATATGCCATACTCCTTTTTAGCTATGCATCAAGACCTCCACGATACCATATCTGTTTCCAAAACAGGTATGGGAGCAGTTAGCTGTTAGGACTCTGTTACCAAGTGTTGGTGTGGTGTGGTGTGTGTGTGTGTGTGTATATGTGTTGTGTGTTACTATGTTTGCACATGACTAGCCGATAAGGCAGCAGGAGGTCTGAGCAGCAGTGCCCTACTACACAAACACCTATATTCACACCAACTGTACTGAGACGGGATGTCTGGAACTCTTACAGGAGAGCAGCTGGTTTATGGACTGTGAATTTGGTACATGGTGTCTGATTCGTATGGATGCACTGTAGGGCAAAGTGTTTTTTGGGCCGAGATAAAGTCTTGTGTAAAGAGTTATATAGCTTGAGATATGGAAATCGGTTTATCTTCTTCTGATATAGCTGTACTTGCACAATCCCCTGTAGGAAAGAAAAAAAACATTGATGAATAATTGAGAAGTTTTTGTTACTCTAAACAGGGAATCTGATACAATTCATAATTTAATAGGAGTCATTGCATACTCATCAAATTTTCCACATTCTTTGGATTAAGTGTTACCTGATAGTGCCATTGAATGTTGGATTGGATATTTTATGAGATTGAATTGTGAAACAATGTTCTTGTCGGACTTAGAATGTAACAGAGCTAAGTACTAATACTCTGTTGCTTTGCTTTAAGAGGATTTGTACTTACTGTAGCTGTATGGTACTCTATTTTCTTGTATGATACTCTATGGCAGAAATTCTTCATTGATATGATGTCTGTGCTAACATAGCACCCAAAAAAGAAGAATAATGTGTTAATGAGATGTCATGGGCTTGAGGCAAATGTAAAAAGGGAGTGTTTATCGGGACAAAATGGTGTGTGTGTCTTTAGGCCTCTTAATGTTGTTGTTTTTAACTTGAGTTCTCTTATCTTTCCCTTACACAACTGACAGTTCTGAAGTACATTTTAGGAAAGCTTGTCTACTTTAAGACAACACTAAAAGGAAGGATCAAAGCTCAATAGTATAAGATTCAACTCTCTTACAGCATTGGTTGCCCTTGACCAACCCTGCCCGAATTGAAAGGTGATACGTCTCCCATAGTCCTTTACGGCAGGACTATTTAAAGCAACAGTCCTCAGACTAAGTTTACAGACTCTAAGGGAGCTTCACACTCGATAAATAAAATAACAATAAACACTGTTGCATGATCACATAAACTCGCTTTTGACGGCCAAAAATGGGAGTTCTGGTCTGGAATAAGTATTATTGACCATTTAGTTTTAAGCACAATACCTGTTTTAGCCCTCTTACCCAGATACTTTTACTCAAGTATTGCCCTGAAGTATTTTATTTAAGACTTGGTCTCCTCTCAATATATTTTTCTCATATTTCAGTAGAGAAAAGCTAACAATGACATCAGTTTAGGGCAAAGGTTAAATGTAGTCTTATTCTTATCTATGTGGAAGGCTTGGTGATCCTGATTAAAATCATATGCAGTTTTCAGTTACTGTTGCGATGATGTGGATGTGGAATATGAACCTGTGGACAACATTTATCTATGAGAGGAGCTTGATGAAAATTGGACATGCACCTTCATGTTAATGTTTCATGAGCCTTCATTTTTTTTCCAAGTCCATCTATTTATTCACTGAAGCTGAAATCTGTTGTGTGTTTTCAACACAGATGTTGTGAGGCCAAAGCATCTATTTAACATACATCCATTTAACATGCAGCAATTTATCGTCGTTTATCCATCCATGCATCCTTATCTATCCAGCCATCCATCATGATGCCTTCATTTTTTTCACCTAGCATCTGTTAATTCTCCTCATTCGTCCATCCATACATGCACAGGTTAATTTAGTAGCTAACTAATTTAGCAGAAGAGCATTTAATCGTTCTGACTGTTATTATTTGTCACTGGCAGTGATAGAAGACCAATAATAACAAAAAACAAACTTATTTTATTGTTGTTGAGTCATACATGCAATGACCTCTCATACCACACTGGTTGAAATCCCTAATTTAGCCAACTCATTCCTTTCCTCTTATTCATTCATCATTTTCATTGCAATTCATTTCTTATGCAAACGTCATTTGAAACCAGGCCTCGGGCCAAACAATCCTTTCATCCACCTCTTTGTTTATTCTCTTTGCCTCAATTTCTAAAATACTGCCTCCAGACAATACAATCTTTCCATCCATTCATTTTTACTTCCACTCCAGTTGATATTGACACATCCTTAATAATTCTTCCCTTCCTTTCATCCATCCACCGTTCCAGTACACCATCAACCTGTCGGATGGTCCAGTTACTCAATCGCGGTTCTTCCATACAGACATCAATCTATCCATTTTTCTATTCCTACTTTTCATTGATCATCTGACAGCTTATCAATCATATACCCTACCAACCATCCTTCATGATTTTCATCCTACTACTATGCAAGTATATATGCATCCAATACAACCAGAGTACTTGAAGAAATCCCATAAAAGCCCAGAAAAAAACATGCAAACTCCATACAGCAAAGTCTGGACTTGGGTTCGAACCCTCGTTCTCACTACTGTGAAGCGGACATGCCAACCACTCGTTAATTTTCCCCCATGAATCTTAATTATATCTTCTTAGGCTCACTTCTGATATGATTTATGATGAGTAGGTCAAATTCTGCAGCTAACCTCACTAAAGCACCTATTAGACTTTTCTACAGATGTCACTAAGTGCTTCTCATTTTGCTGACTTTGCTTCTTTTTCTTTCCCCCCTAAACACTATACATTTGACACTACTTTTACTGTAATTTCCCGGCCCTTATTCATGAGCTTTTATCGAGTAGGTCATAAGAACTAACATGAGCAATATCATATAATTTTAATATCACAATTAAAATGAGGTTAAAGAGTAAGAAAAGTATCTTGTTTACCTATTTACTATTTTGATCACTAACTAAATTGTCAAGTAGAAAGAAACATTTCCTACATATGGAACAAATCACAGTACATTAGTGTATATATTACATGTTTGACAAGGATTGCTGTTTTTATAGTACAATGACAAATGTCAGGTCTTCTGTATATAGTAATGGCCCATGTCACTGGCAGGCAAAGATCATCAAATATAACCCCCCCGTCCTCTCCCCATCTTTCCATCTACCATCTATGTCTCATTACTAAATTGATTCTCAATGTCCTTGAGGCATAGGAGAAGGCGTTTTGTCATCGAAGACAGTTCTGTACTGTGGTGAAAATGGTTTGAGTGTGCATGTGTCTGCATGCATGGCTTTGCAATTGACAAGCTTTGCGCCTCTTTGGCCTTTTATGAATCATGTTCACACAGCGTGTTGGGTTTGACTGGGACTAATGGGGAAAGCAACACAATCAAGCCAAGTGTAGAATAAAGCACTCATGTGACGAGCACACTAATGGGAACATACAGTGCTGAAGCATATCAGCATGGAACTCACTCGACTTGTACTGCTCATTCATGTGTGCTTGTTTGTGTATAACCTGGGGTTCATCGCTATCATATTTGTTCAGTAAAAGATGGAACCCAATGGCTGGCAGAAATGGCTTCTTTTGATGGGTATTTCTAGTTTTTTTTGTGGTAGAATTGATGTTGGACAAAGAGCGTTCTATAGGATGAATTATGTAAGAGTGTCGGATGGTGATGGGAATGAGTGTGCTGCAAATGAAGGAAAAATACCTGTTGGCTTACAAAAATGAGTTATCCATTATGTGGAGTTTTATACATATACATGCATATAGATATGTATCAGTTTGTGTGTATGAAAAGATGAGGTGAGAACATTTGAGAGAAGATTTTCTGCATTTGAAGGCCTTTCTTCTTGACAGCAAAAACACAATTAAAATGTATAGCCATCATTGTTTAAATGACACATTGGCCACATTTTCAAACAAAAAAAATGTCATCGCAAAGGCAGTGAATGCATTAATAAGAATATCTTTAAAGTATGATCATATCCCTTGAAAATAGTTTTCTTTAATCAGTTTGGCTTCTCCACAAAATGTCAACAACCTAAAAAATATTGGTGCCATCATATGTAGCAATATTTAATATTTATGTGGCTCACTTAAAGATCCTAAGAAATGGAATTGTGTGTAGTAATCATGTGTAGAAAACAAAAAATCTATTTTTTTCATCGTTTCAAATCTATTCTATCTCAAATAATGCATAAACTTCTGTTTAGAGATTTTTAATAGGCATGGTGAAGGCAAAGACCAACTTTCTTCATCAAAACGTTCCTCCTATTAACTTTATTTAGATTGATTTGTGTCACTATCATTTTCAAAAGTAACCAGCTGTAGTATTTACTGCCACAGACTGACAGCATTCCTTCTGCTTTTCCTCATCCCCGACCGGCCTCTTCCTCATTTACTCTTCAAAGGGGAAGCCAGGCATGATGGGTGTGTTTCCGTGGTGCCCGGGGCGCTCTTCTGGCTTGTGTTAAGTAATAACACGGCATGACGTCAAAGGCTCTCCGTTTGAGCCGAAAGAGGGAGGGCGAGGCGTTACTAAGAGCGGATTGGAGGAAAAGTAGGGGGGGAGGTAAAGAGGGTAACGTCAGGCAGGGTAGTGTGTGAGAATCTTGCATGTGTGTCAGCTGCTCTTCGTCTGCTTGCTTGATAACACCGTGCAGACAAACAAGTCTTTAAATAGTCTTTCAAAAACACACTGTCAATCAACTGGCATTCATTTTGTTCTTGGCAGCTCCCGGTTATCTAGGCCTATAAGTGGAACTGCTGTGTTTGTCACCAGCCAACAATGAAGCTGTAAAGCCACTGTGTTCACTGCAAATATCCTGCTTATGTAATATTATCCTTCAACGTCATCCTATGGTTTTCTTTTCAACAGCATTGGATTCTTTACGTGCAAATCTCTCAAAAGCGCTCATCTTTGTATTATAAGCCGTTCTCATAGAAATGGATGACATTGGTTTTGAGGATACCAATAGGGATTACAACCTATGACAATATAGCTGTTTTAGCATGCCTCATTATGGCTGCTGACCTTTTCTCTGTTAAGAGATGTCTGTAACTGTAAATACCACAGGCATCCACACACAGATTGTATGGTGCTTTAAAAAGAACAAGAACCCCAGTGCTAAATGCACAGTAAACTGATGGCTACAACTTTGGCCCAAGAGAATACTCCCATGTGTTAGTTTGGTTGAGTTGTTTACAGTCAAAACAAGCCCTACAGCCACATGAGTGCTAACTTGGACTCTAATCTGAATGCACGGGGCTTCGTCAAACCTTCTAATCTCTCGCTCTGTGTTCAGCTACTGCCTGATCTGTCATCTATGAGCCCCGCTGCGTTTTCCACGGGAACCTTTTCGCACGTATTTGCAGATTTACAACGAGCACATGACTGTACTCGACACAACTAAGTGCTTGAAGAATGTATGAAAGTCCACACTGGCCATCGGGAAAGCTGACACATAGCAACAGAGAACTCCAAATAGTCTTTGAAGACTCTTCTGAATTAGTAGTGTATTAAAATATGGTTTATACTGAGCCCATATATGCCAGCTCTGAGTTAGGTTGACCGTTCAGAGGCTACAAAAGTCGTGCCCTTATGACACCATTACTGTGTAAACAAGATTCCACTTTCCTGGCTTTAGTTCACATATTTTACTATTGAATGCACACCAAGTATTCTACCCTAGCAAATCAGAACTGTCCGCCCATTCATTACACCATTATGTACTCTGTACGCCATTTAGGTAAATATTTATTTTTTATTTAAGGTGATCATTTAAACCAGTTTTCACTAAACCAACCATTCCTTTTTTCAGAATAGAACCTCAGCACTTTCTCACTAAAAGAACACAGTCAACCCCTCTAAAATAATCACATTTTCAAATGACAGTAACAATTCGAAAGCAAAGTACTTTGCTTTATATAAAGGGCATGAGAAAAAAAACAATACAAGACATTAATCTAAATTCTGGAGACACTGTATGAAGAAAAAAACTCTAGTTTTGAGTGAAATTGGCAAAAAGACTACCACTTTTCAAAAATAATAACAGTAGTATAATTACACTGTTACAAAATGTGTTTTTTAGGGACTTCTTGTCATAAACCTGCAAAGATATATGTGTGTGTATATATATAGGGGGCTGCCCTGCGTGTGTTCTTGCTCTTTAAATTTAGCAGCAGGGACGTGCGTGGAGCCCAGGCGTGACGTCAGCAGTCTACATCAGCACCTTGGATACGGACTCGCCACTCACTAAAGGGATCCTGCCCCGTTTTGGACCAATCACGGCTGTGTTTCTTTTTCCACACAGTGTTCAACAACTAACAGCCGCCCACCCACACTCTGCTGCTCGCTTTGGGTCCATTGTTCAAGGGACCAGGGAATCTCCTCTCAGCCAAAATCCATCAAGAGCACAGTCACTAAAAGGACAAAAAAAGGTGACTTGTCTCTTTAAGTTCAAAAGACACATCATTTTGCAGTATAGTGACGCTGCTCTAAGTACTTCGTCCAGGTTGTCGAATTAATACAGTGGTATGTTTTATGTAAAAGCCGTGCGTCTCTTTATTCTTTGTGGCTTTATTATTTTTGCCATTTGCTGTCAGCAGCTCTGCCGTATCTCTGACGTAAACGCGCATCACAAGCGACCCTCCCATTTCGCGGAATCATATGTCTCAATATTGACAATGCTCAGTGACCAATGAGCACTCGTTCAGGCGCTACTCTAAAGGCGGGTCTTGTGTTTTCAGCCAATCGAAGCCACCCATATTGTTTTGACCTCTGGAACCGCATCACCGCCTACCTCGTGCCCATGGCGGAGGGAATCTATAAATACAGGCGCTACTCGGCCGGGAGGGGACGAAGTCGCAGAACTCCCGAGAAGGAGGGAGCAACTCCGCCTAGCCTGCTGAAAACACTCGAAATCACCTCCAAAATCCTGACATCCAAGCAATCGGCAATCTTCTTGACCTTTTTTCATCTACTGGAATACCTTTTTTATTCTTAATATATTATATGTGAAGAAATTATTCGTATTTTTTCCACTATTTGCACTAACAGTACTTCAAAACTACTGAGAATCCTTATTCTTATCCTTATTTTTTCCAAAAAAGTGAGTATATTTATTCAACCCGTTCTCTTTCGTGGTTTTATTTTCACTTGACGTATTTAATGCTCAGTTAACTCTTTACTAAGCTGATTTGCTGCGTCAGTCTATGAAAGTTAAGGTTCGTGTATGTATGGGTGTGGGTTAAAGTAGTGCGGTTCCTAGTCTCTAAATTGATGTCTTCTTTTATGATCGTATTCATAGAACGCCTTGTTGGATTGGATTTTCTTTATAATGTCGTTTCTATTTCCCCTTTCCCTTCCTCTATGGTGTCAGCTCGTAAATTATCAATAGTAGGCAGCAGCTTTCCACTTATTGCGTCTGTATTGCTCCAACTTTGCTGAGATAAGATGTTATTTCGCAATACTTTGGAGTACATTTACCACTGTCATCATGACAGCGTTTTATTTTGATTTTTAAGACCTATTATGATCAACGTTTGGGTATATTTGATAGGCCAAAGCTATAATTCTTGATCCGCCTTGTTTATTTTTAACATCATTAATGTATTGAAACTTATACTGGCAAAATGTATTTGCGTTTTGCAAATATTTTTAGAATAAAAGGGTGTAGCCAATTATTTGGGTGTTTTTTAGACTACAGCAACGTCACACAATTAATTTATTCAATTTAATTAATCTATTTTCTAGTTTCATACATTGTGTGTAATCTGGTTTCTCTGTATTAGCAGTAAGATGGTAATTTAAAACTGTTAAAAATAGATCAATACATTTTTACTTTAAAAAAACATTGCAAACATCTAATGTTTTATTTTTTATTTAGTATCTAAAGATTAGGATCAACAATGTCCTTAAATATGGAAAAATCCGAAGCTGACCATTATATTTTTAAACTTTTATCGTGATCTAAAACTCTCCTTTGTGTCTTTCCATGTTTGTTTTCCAGAACGTATCCGTCTGTTTGGAAAGAAAGTTCTCCTGCAAGTCTCGCACTTTTCCGACCCCTTGCAGCAACATTTCACCAACGCCTGATCTTGAAGACATCCGTTTTGCCCACCACGGCTAAACCAAGAAAGCCGAGTAGACATTCACACTCACGCCCGCTCTCCACTCTCCTAGTAAACGTCAGCAGTCAGTTATGCAGCTTGAAATTCAAGTAGCTCTCAACTTCATCATCTCCTACCTGTACAACAAGCTGCCTAGAAGGCGAGTCAACATCTTTGGCGAGGAGCTAGAGCGGCAGCTAAAGCAAAAATATGAAGGCCACTGGTACCCTGACAAGCCCTACAAGGGCTCAGGCTTCAGATGCATCCACGTCGGAGAGAAAGTTGACCCCGTGGTTGAGAAGGCAGCCAAGGAAAGCGGACTGGACATCAACGACGTCCGCAACAACCTCCCCCAGGATCTCAGCGTTTGGATTGACCCTTACGAAGTATCCTACCAAATCGGCGAGAAGGGTCCCGTCAAAGTTCTCTACGTCGACGACACCAACGAGACCGCGACGAGCAACGTCGGCCTGGACTTGGACAAGGAAATCAAGAACAGTTTCAACCCAGACGCACAAGTCTTCATGCCCATCAACGACGTCCCCATGGGCGCTAACTCCCCAGGCTCCAGCTCGCCCTCTCCACCTTTCGGCCACTCGGCGGCAGTCAGCCCCACATTCATGCCCCGCTCCACGCAGCCTTTAACCTTCACCACCGCCACTTTCGCCGCCACCAAGTTCGGCTCCACCAAGATGAAGAGCAACGGACGCAACAATAACAACAACAACGGCACTAACGCCCCCAACAAGGCGGCGCGTACCTCTCCCACCAACTTGGGGTTGAATGTGAACACTCTCCTGAAGCAGAAAGCCATCTCCACATCCATGCATTCGCTCTACGGGCTGGGTCTGGGAACACAACAGCAACAACAAGCCAAACCCTCGGCTTTGTCCCCAAACGCCAAGGAGTTTGTGTTCCCAAGCCTGCAAGGCTTAGGCACTCAGAGCGCCCTCTTCCCCGGGGATAGCTCGCTAGGTCTGGGCCCACTCCCTTACAGCAACACCTTTGACGTCTTCACGGCCTACGGCGGCCTTAACGACAAGTCCCTGATGGATGGCTTGAATTTCAGCTTGAGCAACATGCAGTATTCTAACCAGCAATTCCAGCCAGTCATGGCCAACTAGTACACACACACCCAGTTAGTACTTCATACAGTTGCGACCAGATAATGTGACAGCTAGCGGTGGTGGTGGGAGAAGGAGGTTATCAAACGCAAATGCACACTTTGAGAAAAAGAGAAAAAAAAAAGAGAACCGAATGTTAAGGTTAAAAAAAAAGAAGCTAAAGTGACGTCAACAGTAAGATCTCTTAGTCACAAGTCTTAAGAATATGAGCCCGAGGGTGAACGACTTGCCCCCTTGAGTTATTATTACTTTTCTTTTTTTTACCCTCAGTGGTGGTGATGACGCTTGTTGTACGAGATGTCCAAGCTTGGTTACCCAAACTTCAACGTGCATTGTTGTTATTTCATTTGCCAACCAAGCACAAAATATTTTTTTATGTTACTGTTTAAGATATATTTAAATGAAAAAGACAAAAAAAATACTAAAGAAAAGGAAGAAAAAAAAGAAAACAAAAAAAAACATACCACAAGTCATGGCCTCTTTCAGTATTTTGACAGAACTGGACATTGCCAATATTTCAAGAATTTGGCACAGCTAAAGTGGGATTTTCTGGTCTTTTTTCTAATTGTATAATTTAATTTAGTACAGAGTTTGTAAAATATCAGAGTATCTATTGTTTCTACGACACGGTATTGCATTTATATCTTTTTACTACTCCAGTGATCTGTGATGGCTGCAGCAACTTTATGTTTTCTTTTTTATTGAAATTATTAAAAAAAATGAATCCATCTTATAAAAAAAGACATTGACTATTCTAAAGATTGTGTACAGACTATTCCGTAGTGGTGGGATTTAAAAATATTTGCTTTTTTGTTTGGGAGGGAGGGGGATAAAACATAGAGTTGTATTTTATGTTAAGAGTAAAAAAAAGATTTTTGCTATATTATGGACAAAATGTAATCGTATATTAATTTTGTACCTACATTGTGCAATACTTGATAAAAACAAAACGGTATAACAAAGTATTCGGAGTCAGTGTCTTACATGTTAACAGGGACTGATAGTTTATTAAGTTTGTATTAAAAGGTTTGAAAATAAATTGTTTATTCGGGTCTTTGTGGCAATAGAAAAGCAAACAGGTTGGGTGGATTTAACAGAGCACTTTAGCAGCTATTGACATCAGGTAAACTTTTATCTTTTTTCCTATTCACGCTTCACAAACACTGACAAACATTCACTTTCTTTCCAGCTCCTCTCAAATTGGATTGGATGTCTAGCACAGTGCATGGATGTCTATCAGTCTCAATGGCAGGTAATAAGGTAATTGCAATATTTTAGAACAGACAAACCCTTGTAGTCTCATCATCTAATTTTCTCAACCTCATTAGGGTCTTCAGGGGTGCTGGAGCCAATCCCAGCTGTCTACGGGCCAGAGTTTGGGGGACCCAGCCGATGACAGGACCCTTTTAGTCTTAAATATTCAAATGTTTTGCTCATTTTATGCACACTCTTGCTGCAAATAGGAAAAACAAAAATACTATGACCCAATTACATTATTTTTTATTCATCTTCATATAAATGGTGCTTGGACGTTTGGTCGCCGGTCTTTTGGTCTCAAAATTATATTCATTCGAGAGTTTAATATCTAAGTACTGTTTAATATCCAAGTACTGTTTAATATCCAAGTACTGTTTAATATCCAAGTACTGTTTAATATCCAGGTACTGTTTAATATCCAAGTACTTTTTAATATCCAAGTACTGTTTAATATCCAAGTACTGTTTAATACCCAAGTACTGTTTAATATCTAAGTACATTTGACCAGCGACCAACAGACCGGCGACCAAACGTCCAGTCACGATATAATTAGGCCAAAGAGAAGTAAAGCTCGGACTAGAAAATGTCAAACATTTTTTATTTAAAGTACAATGTTTGCAGGAAGGGGTTATTGTTTAGTGTTGTCAAGGCAACACAGTGGGATGATGGTTAGAAAGTTTTGTTTAAGATTTGAATGTGGCCTTTGGTTTATTTCAGTTCGTCTCCCACATATTGTACCAAAACAAATCCTAACCGAGTTAACTGAAGACAGAATGATCCTTAGTTTCGAAAAGTACCTTTTAGATGTAACTGGCCCCCCAACTAAAATTCCATTTCGGTTCACCCGTGAGCCTCTGGAAAATAACTGGATTGCCTCGGAGGTGGTCTACGCTTTACTGAACGCTCACGTTTTCATTTTGACGAGAGCTTAGGTCATTTTTTCCATCAACAAAAGCAGATTCTTCACTTGAATTCTTGCTAGCGGCTCAGAGTGGGAGGAATCCATCCATCCCCCTGTAGGTCAGCACAGTCAATTATTAACTCATGAAATGCATCGTACGAAAGACGGAAAACAGAATTGAAATATTCATCAAAATCAGCTCATTTTAATTCTTCCAGTGTTTTGGAACTGCATAGCTTGTAAATGGATAACTGACTCTTAAAAAGTATTCAATGGTTTGAGGACATGTGTGGATGAAAGTCACTGTTGTTTTGGCATTCAAAGAAACCCTTTGGGGGATTTCAGTCAAAAGCCTCAACCTTTTGAGAGCTTTTTAACATCTAGTTTCACGTTTTTTTAATGTGCAAGACTAAAATAACCCTGGCGGTGTCTGATGATCCCTATGGGGGCCGCCTCATCGTCACTTGACTGTCTGTATGTCCCCTGATACTCTTGAGGGGGGGCTGATAGTACTCTGTAAAGTTCACTGTGTGTGTTTGTGTGGATTTGCTAATACTGTGTGCACAACAGAGTGTAGTGGTGGTGGGAGTGTTTGTTTATCATCATTGGGGTGAATGTCTCAAGGGAAGGTCGTCCTTAAAATGCCTTTTAATAGTTCATAGCTTCTTTTGAACTCATTTTTTATAAGTATATAGTAATGGGAATCATTTACTAAGATCAGTCCATGTCGAACAAACATCATAATAATAATTATTGTTATTATATGGGATGTTATTCAACTATTGTGACTAGATTTGAAATCATTGACTTTCCAGTTTGCCCACAGATAATGACTCAAGTTTATACGGCAATGGAGTGGGTGTTATGTAATGACTTCAAAATGTTCCTTCCCGGTGACTTCTACACATGAAGAGGCCTGAGGTAAGTGTGAGACGAGTTAAATACATAACTCTCAGTTTTAATAAGCGGGTCGTGTCCTCTGGCATGGCTGACTGTATTCTCAGGAGACTTCAGTTGGAAATCGAACTCAAGTCAAGACCTCTATTGAGTTTTTAACTGGTATTATGGCACGGGTGGCTGTTTTTTCTCCAAAAGTGACATTTAAGGACACATTTGACCACATGATACATTGAAAATGACTTTTTAAAGGCCTTATTTTGAAAGTAATTGATAGATAATAATGTGACTACACTTTACGTATACTGTGAGTTAAATTCCATTAAAAAAAAGTACAATCAAGACCTGGCAAACATATTTTAACATCACATTTTGGCTTATGTAGGCCACAATTATTTACCAAATATTGATTATAGTAGCCAACCTGACCCAAAATGTTATATCTGCATCTTTTTAATCACCAAAATAGAGTCAATTACCCTATAAAAGGTAAAATCCCTTGAGCCCACCATCAGAATCCATTGACTAACTACAGGTACATACGCTTTTGTGTTCCTTTGTCTTCAGCCTGAAAGAAAAATAGATGTTCTCATTACAAATTGAAATATCTGACACTTCCAGAACAATACTTATTTCAACTCCATCTATTTTGACAGGACAATATAGAAGACAAAGCCCTATTTGTCCCAAAAATATTGACGAAGACAAGGTGAGAGCATTGATGCTCATCTTGTGCCAGTCTGCCCTTCGCTTCCCATCAAAAGACAGCAAAGACTCAATGGTCCTGGCGGTGGGTGCCAGCGGACAAGATTTTATGGTAATGTTACCCTCCTCAGCAAAAAAAAAAGCACTTAATGGCTTTTCATTGGCCTGCCTTCCCTCTCAGCCCATCTATTTCTGGAAGCAGGCTGGAGCTGATTGAGCAATGATAAGCTAGAGGGAATGTTGCTTTGCTATTAACATTACTTCACCACACCTTATCTCTATTTCACATGGGATACCGTAGCAGGATCTATTTGCTCCTGTATAACATAGCAGTGGAAATTAGACCCACACTTTTCCCTCTCACTTTAACCCAATCGGATAGCAAAGAGAACATTACCTGACTAGTCTTGGTGTGTGAGTTTAAGGTGTTGACACAGTTTTCGTGCTCACACCCTTTTGGAATACACTTGGTAGGCAAGATCACTTTTGCATCTTGTCAAATATCTTATTTTAATAACCCTGCAGCTGCAAAATAGCATCGTTGTATGTAGATTGGTGTGTGGTATCTAAAATAGTGATGTCTTGGATAGCATTTTGGTGCTCATTTCAAATGCAGTCCACGTCTGGTCGTCTCCTTGTACTTTCTCTATTTAACATTTATGAGGCATTGTGTGAGTTGGGTTTTCTTTGTATACTCGATATATCCCCAGCAGATACTGTTGTGTGTATGTGTGTGTGTGACTAGCCCTTTAAACTGCAGATGATTGTATCTGTGGTTGGAAACTAAAAACAAATACAGGTTTTTAAGGCTTTCTCCACCCTCATTTTTACCTTTTCAATTGACGCAATGTGGCTTTCAGAGGATACATGCCACTCCTTTAAATGAGTTGCCATGATACACATAGTAGTACATGAAAAAAATGAATTGGTACATTGAATTCAAAAGAACTGAGTTAGATCTTTGTGAGGAAAACAAAATAGTTTTAGTTGTAGTTGTGTTAGGTTTTGTTGTGTATGCTGTCAGGGGTATTGTGTGTTTTTTGCCTCTTGTGTCCCTCCAGGCTTCCCTTCCCTTATGGGGCCAGGTGTGTGTGATTGCTAATCAGCTGTTGTGTAGTAGTAGTAGTGTGGGAGTATTACCTTGTGTTTTGTTTGGTCCCCTTCATGTAAGTCATATTTTGTGTTATTTTTGCTTTTAGTATTCTTCCCAAGTTCAGTCTAAATTGGGGAAGTATAGTTTAATGGAAATAACTAAACATTTAATTATATTCAACCCAATTAGCACTATTATTTTTTTTAGTTACTTTACATTCAAACACATTTTAGTTCATGTCACAGTTAAAGAAGTGGCATTTATACTTTTGCATCATGCTGACAATCAGAAATTTGCATGTAACAACATTAGCTGGTGGTGTGCATTTTGCACTTCTATTTGTGGATTAAGTGACATATTTTTAAACTTCTAAGCAGTCTACAAAGACCAACCCTCCATCGTTAACTTTCCTGGTTAGTCAGGTGGGAAACGAGATACTTTCAGTCGTGTCCAAGTTTCATGAAACACCGGCATGCCAACCGGGAATTAATCAGTGCTGTGCAATCTGTAGATCTGTGGCATTGGCGCTGTTGGGGAAGGAGGTAAGGGGGTGTAGGGGGGTGCAGTGGGGGACACCTGCTATCCATCACTTCTAAGTGTGTATGTGTTCAAAAGAAGAAGGGAGATGAGGACAGAGAAGCAACAAAGGAGTCTTTTGTTGTCTCTTACAAGCTCTGTGCTTACAAAAGCCTGATTTGCAGCAATGATAGAGTGTGTTGGGGAATTATGCACACACAAATGTATGCAGAGCATGCGTCAAGGAATAGAGGTGTTGGCCCAAAATCAGGTGCTATAATAACTCAATCTGTACATGCTATCCCAATTCAAATCAAGTTAGGATGTGGTAAATGGAAATGAAAAAGGAATATATGATATTTATTGTGCAAACTGATAAAAGGTAGTTTTTTTTAGCAAATAATTGATCACTTTGAGTTTTGGTCCTAATAGTGGAATTTAGGTGGGTTTGTAGAGGTAAATTGTTGTAAAATGAAGTACAGATGCATTCCAGAAAATGTTATATTATATAATGTTATTTTTTCAAATTTTAAAACAGAGACCACGTATAGTAATGCTATTTTTCATTTAAAAAGGTGCCTCGTGTATAGGAAGTTTTTCCTAATCTTTAAAAGAAGACAGAATAGATAGTAAAGCTTTTATTTGTTCAGAAAATGATGAAGGCTATATTTCTTTTAAAAAAGAAGGCAATTCTTCATTAAAAACAGATAGATCACATATATTTTTTAAACATGTCAGGCTATTTAAAAAAACCGACATAGACCACTGATCTCTTTAAATGACCATATATACTAAAGCTTTTTTCCCCCCCATTGAATAAGTTTTTTTTCTAAATTGCTCAATGCCTACTACATTAATGATTATCATTTGCTCCATCAGAAGGCTAAGTCTCCTCTTTCCTCAAAACCAACTGACAACCTGTCAGACACACACCTACGAATGCTTTGAACACTCCATGAATAATATCTACACATATAAGAGAGAACGAACCAAGTGGTTACTGGCTGGATCTGATCTAAGAAATGGACAATTTCTCATGAAATAATGTCAAAGCTCATGTAACATTCTGGAGTTAGCCCAGCTATTTTGTGAGGATATGCATTGAAATTAAGGTTATATGTCTTTAAGATCTTGTAAGAATATCCTTATGCAAAAAAAATGGATTGGAAAATGATACAATCAGAACAAAAACCACAACCTGAGGCTGAACATGTGATTGGACCGTTTTTTTGTGAAACTGTTCAGGGAATGTCGCAACAGCTGGAACAGCAAACGCAAGTCTTTGGTATTTTAGCTGTCTCTATGATAAAACTTCCCAAGAAGCTTGAGGGCAAGCCTGAACATAGTTCTAGTTCTAAGTTATTTTTCATGAATACACCAAAGTCGAGGTATCTTGTTACTTTCAATGGAAAACAAATTGCCTTGCAGCAAAATGTTGGTAGCACCCTTTTCTATCTCCTTGTTACTATTTACATGATAATTTGCATGGAAATGCACAAACCATTTTTTCCAATGAGTTTAACAGTGTTTGCAATAGTAACATTGAAAAAAAAATAGTTTTTTTTAAATCAAAACTACCAGATTAAACCAGGATAAATAGTAGGAATATCAATTGAAGTATTTCTCACATCATTACTGTTGGATGACATTTTAGAATGAACCTAAAATCCATTTTTTAACTTAACAGATGAACAAACTTCCATTGAGAAAGAGTCAGGATATCTGTGAATTTGTGCAGTAAGCAAATGTATTGCTGACCTCACAATGGCGGCCCAGTGCAAAGATTTGGGGAATGTAGCACAGTCCTGCTAGTCAACAACGCAATACAGCGAGAGTCCAATGAAGTCAAAGCGATCAATAAGAAAATCCCCAATCTTTTCAAGTTAAGAGCCAAAATAAAACAGACATGGATGCTTACATTTACTGTCATCAATGATGTGTATTAATATGCACAGTTGATTAAGTCCTCCCTTTTAATACATCAGCCAAAACCCAACTATTCAATCAATTTAAATCTTAGTATTCAAAGGCTATTGTTTTCACACTATTAGATGTCCACTAGTGGTTTCTGGGATGCGTTATAGGCATTGATGTGTGCATGTATGATTTTTGACTATAAAGGAACACAGAAGATGAATCATGATTTTCTAAAGCTGTAATGTATTTGTGCATGAATGTTTGTTTTGTGCACAGATTGCTTGTGGATTAAAATGATGTCACTGCTCTCCCACTCAGAACAAAGATTCTGAGAGATACTCGGTGTGTGTGTGTGTGTGTGTGTAGGCACACTGTGCATGCGTGGGATTGGAAGGGTGGCACTGCTTAGGAACGTGACCAAGAAGGCAAAAATCGGCTTGAGATTTTACAGTATTTCACCCATTCATTCGCACCATCTCTTTTCACAGGCCTCACACAGTCCATAAATTGAAGATTGGAAGGTATTTGAACTCTTTCTACATCATTGACGTTAAAAGACTTCAATCATGTGAGTGTTATGTCTAATGCCATCAATGGCTGCCATTGAGTTACCTTTTTGTTCCCAATAGTCAAAGTGGAGGCCCGGGGGCCAAATCTGGCCCGACGTGTCATTATGTGTGGTCCGGGAAAGTAAATGATGAGGGCCGACTTTCTGTTTTACGATCAAATTAAAATGATGAGTATAGATTTATATTAAATTTCCCGATTTTTTCCCCCTTTTAAATCAATAATTGTCATTTTTAATCCATTTTTTTGTGTTTTTAGTTCAAAAATCATTTTGCAAAATCTAAAAAAATATATATATAAAAAACCTAAAATAATTTTTTTTTAGATCTATAAAAAACTGAATAGACAGCGCTTTTAATCCAGTTCTTTTAATCCATTTATTTTAAAAAAAATCTAAATATCATATCTAAAATGGTCAAATCACGCCATGCAAATGTTGCACTGTCATATTTTTCTTGACGATGCTAGTTAGGTACATTATCTTGATCACAGATCATTGATTAATAACAAAGCATAAATAAATGCATTCATTTATGTGTTTTTCCTTTCACAGTGGAAAAAGGTGTCCGTGTACTGCCATATTGGCAGCCTCCCCAGCACACTTTTTTTGTGGAACATCTCCGGATGAGAAGAAATAATTCCAGTGCTCAATACACTGAATGCCTCTCACCCACTCCTACACCAGTGGAGAGTGATTGTTGGGTAGGGCAAAAAAGAAAAAAAAAGATGCTGCTCTCCTTACATTGCAATGGAGTCTCCCAGCAAGAGGTGCGTACGGTATCTCATTTCTATTTCACCTTCTCCTTCAAGCTTTTTCCTTCACTGAGCTGCTTGCATTTCACAGTAGGCCCATAAAACATCAATCCCTCCATGTGATAGAGTGCTTACTGTGCTGTCCAACATCTCTCAGGATTACTGTGGAGTTACTTGCAATGTTTGGAGCCTTAAGAAAAAAGGACATGGAGGAAATGAAAAATATTTTTATGCCATTACAAATATAGGATATTTGTTTATAACCCGAGTTGACTAACCTCATATATATATACTTATTGTAATGGATTCTAAGTTAAAAAAAAAACAACCCAAAAACACCCAGGAAACCTATTTGTTTACAAAGCCTGTTTTTTCAAAAGGTGGATTTTTAGATTTTCATCACACAGCAAGCAATGTGTGGATAAAATAGTGAAAAGAACAGATGGATATCTTTTATGTGAACAGGAGGGAACAGCAGGCCAAGTGGACAGGTTTCAGATGATATCAAAAGTGGCAGATTGCATTCATTTCCTCCTTGACGGGGGTTCCTTTGCTCGATAATTTTAACCTGATATATACTTTATGCAATCCTTTTGCATTATTAACTTTGCAGTGGTGTAGAACTGTGTACAAATTATATTTACCTGACTGGGTAATTATCTGATGCAGCATTATGTTTAGGCATGTCAGTTTTATATGAGGATGGATATACTTGAATACAACAGTGTATGTGTGTGTTTGGAGCTTATTGGAAATGGGTTTTGATTTAGTGTGTTTTTTGGCGATACTCCAACTCTACTGCATACGTCAGCAGCTCGCCAAGAAGGATGGGATGGAGTACAAGTGGCAGGGTGAATAAAACAGATGGTAGGCGAGAATGATGAGAAGTTAGAAGAGGACAGGAATCAAAAATTGGACTGCTTGTATGATGATGAGGTGGTTAGTTGGTTATAAAATGGTATTCTTACATAAATGCGATGCTACAAAAACAAGATAAAACTGATTACAATGTTTAAGGGAGCTCGATTATTACAAAGGATTCATAATGTATTGAAATGGGAATACCGGAATCAAATACTATGGCATTTGTAAATGATCTCTCTGTGCTTTTAGTGCTTTGAATTGCAGTAAAAAGAAGTTGAATGAGAATTAATGGTTTCAGAGCAGACGTGAGCTTGTAAATGCCAGTCGTTGAAAATATAATGTTGTCGATTGGCCGTGAGCTGCTGCTGTCTCATCCCACCCTGCAATTGATACTGCCGTGGGGATCCACGGTGGCTCATGACAAGACATGCTAATGGCTGGTTTGAGGCAGTTGCACACATTGGAAAAATAGAAACATATGCAAAGTGGCCGTGAGAGCTCGGTGTCTTCACAGTGAACCAGAACACAGCGCTCAATACTTTGCAGCATCCATCCTACTCCGAGGAAACCACAGACACTGATCATATATTATTTGCTTCTTTGATGAGTGTCTTGGGTGTCATTAGACAAAGTGTATGAGGGCATTTTTAAATATTATGCTATTCATGGTAATTTACCGCAATGTCTCTATTTAGTCTAAAACAAAAAGTCGTAAAAAGCATTAGAATTTCAGTCACTTATATATATATATCTCAAGGATGTTTAATATATGTGACATAAATCAACACACCCAAGATGTGTAGCTGCTTTATTACTTATTATTATTAGTAGTAGTAGTAGTATTAGTTTGAGTATTAGTATTATTAGTAAAGGTATTAGTATTATTAGTATTAGTATTATTATTAGTATTAGTAGTATTGGTGGTGGTAGTAGTAGTAGTATTAGTACTTGTATTATTTGTAGTATTTGTACTATTGGTAGTATTAGTAGTAACATTATTATTATTATTATTATTATTATTATTAGTAGTAGTAGTAGTAGTAGTAGTAGTAGTAGTAGTAGTAGTAGTAGTAGTAGCAGTTGTAGTATTTGTAGTATTAGTAGTATTAGTAGTATCATTATTATTAGTAGTAGTATTTGTAGTGTTTGCAGTGTTTGCAGTGTTTGTAGTGTTTGTAGTACTTGTAGTACTTGTAGTATTTGTAGTATTTGTAGTATTTCTAGTATTTGTAGTATTATTATTATTATCATTATTTTAGCATACCCCATCCTATAAAGGACAAAAAATTGACAAGAGAACCCTGCATTTTTACAATTTTTAATTTTAAAGGCTCTGAGCAGATGACATGTACATTGCAAAGTAACTCATACTGTATAAGCAGAAAACTGATTGGACAAAAGCTGAGCAGCCAAGATACTGCGACACTATGAAATGAAGATAACACAGTCAGTCTTGGATACATTTAAATGCAAGCCTGTGGAATGTTTAATTCAGCAGAGAGGACTATCAAGGCCTTAACGGCACACCACTTCATTTACACAAAGATACTGCAAAATAACTGACACAGAATTGCAAGAGAGGATAAGGAAAACTGCCTTTTACACTTCCCACGTCTGCACCATACCCACAATATGTAAGATTAGGATAAAAAATGTGACAAATGTAACTTTATTGGTTATAGACTGAAAAAATAAGCAATGCATTTCTTTATTTAGATGTACCATTATTTATAGTGGAGTATTAATGTTTCCTTTGAATGTTTGGGGACAGAAAAATAGTTTTTCAAGGTCAACCAATCAACCTACCCACCAAATATTTTCTAATCTTTGTTGCATGAGCATCACAACTATCCCAATTTGGATTCTGTTGATAGAGCTATGAAATATAATAGTTTAGAGCAGGGTTGACCAGTTTCATTCAGCCCTGTGAGTGACCTGTGTTGTTTTCATGCAGGGCAAAAATTGATCCAAGCTCCTTCTACCTCACCTCTTAACCGCCTACCAATAAGAATGCTTGTCCCTGGAGAAATACTGTTATTGCTTCCAGCCACCCTTTCTAACAGGACATTGAAAGAATTCAAGGAACTATAAGGACACAGGTCAGGAACACTGTTTTTTTTTATTAAATTTTGACTCATGCTTTGGGACTGCTTTTCTACAGTTTAAACTTAGACCTTAGTTGAGGTTAAGACTATTATGAAAAGTTGCAATAGTAGAAAATCTCAATTTTTTCTGAAAAGGAGAAAAAAATGGCAAAAAAAGTCTTTTAAAACAGAAAAAAACATTTTTTGGGCAGTTTTGTACTGATTTTTGAACTCATTGGCTTCCATTGACAGCTCAAAACATGCAATCCTTTTGAAGTGAGAAGTTCATTTACTGTTCAGAGGAATTGTGAGTTTCCTTATGACGAATTAGTTTCAGTTTACCGCAGAAAGATGAACAGAACACGAGACATTGCATAGCATTTGCATAGAAAAAGCAGGTCAAACTCATCTTGACATGATCCACACACCCCGAGGACCAAAAACCACACCCGTGTCTCTTTTAGGCTCCCATCAAATTCCCTTCCCGGCTGCAGTAGGGATCCATGAGCTTGTATGTTCTACTAAAAATAGTAGCGTGCAAATCATAAGCTACCCTATTGTCAGAGAAGATAGAGAAAGAGGAATGCAGGGAATGAAAATATGGGCCATGAGGTTTGGCTTTCACTTAGTTTCTTCATGGTGACTAGTCATACAAAGGTGCACACACACAGGAATGCTACTAAATACATAGTGTAGATAGAATTTTCTGTCACATTCATGCGTGACAATTTCAGTTATATTTCAGTGTTTGGGACGCTTTAACTTTGTGTCATTTCGTGTGGTCAGGATATGTGCTGGTTTGGTGCCTGGGAGATATCAAAGTGAATAAATGCAGACAGACAGCTTCAGTCTTCTCTCAGGCTTGCTTGGTGGAGGCCAGTAGACAGATGGAATGACTGATTTAAACACTTAAAGTAGGGAGTTGGGAGAGAAATTGGGTTTTATTTGTGAATTTGTGTTTACAGTTGTGCAAAAAGATTCACTTTTGACTAGAAAAGAAGGGTTTGCCATTGAAATCAATGCAAATACTGTGTATATGAATAATTCAACATTAGTTTTTTTTTATTATAATGCTAGATATTGATATTGCATGTCTGTCTGTACTGTAGAATACTTTTATTTATTGTATAGTGTTATGTTGATGGTATTTTTGTTTTTGTTAGTTTGTATGTTCTCTAAAATGTTTCAGTATAGTGGCTGCTGTTAAATTGTCTTAAGGTTAATATTTAGTCATTATTTGGAATTAATATTGTCAGTTTTAGCCAAAATAAACCCCCCAAAAATTCTATTATTTAACACAAATTCTGAGTTGCAATTAAACAAATAGCAAGCTACAACTTGAAATGTTTGTTGCACAATTCCATCCATGTAAGTCAACATCAAACAGTAGTAATGGCTTCTTTTTTATTTATTTATTTAGTTTCAAAACCCCCTAAATCAGGGTAAATATTGTAGAAGTCAAAGCACCACCAACTAAGTCAATGACAGTTCACTATGCAATATTGACTGTTTTAGTGACAAGGGTCACCAAAGCTTTATGAAGGCAACTTTTAACCGCTGGCTATTGTCTGTTTAGATGCTGTCATGTGCCTGGCTGGCTGCTACCTCTGTTTCTGCCTCAAATGTCATGCTGTGCCAAGTGGAAAAGATTCAGCTGACTCACAAACAACGTGCTTTGCCAACTGCCGCCCTCACATCAACACGAGATCACGGCATCACCAACTAAGGTGTGGTGAAGAAGTAAGCAAGGTAAAAATGACTCTCAATTCCATGTCAACAATTTAAAATCCAGCCAAAGGATTTACAGGGCGCTACAACACAAACTCTCAATCTTTTATACATCCGGTTCGAAAGGGAAATTGCAGTGGGACAGAAGTAGCAACAAATTAATAATCTGTACCCCGGAGAGCACCACATTGAGTCACTCTTCCAATTACACACAGTACAAAGAAAGTGAACACGAACGAGAGCTTGTGGAAGGATCCAGAGTTCCCCTGGGGTACAACAAGCATGCTCCTCCTCTTGGAGACACACGTACACGTGACATGTTACACAATAATATGCAAGCAAACACTCCGTTCTGTAGAGGAGAGACCCAGTTCTGAAAACGAGTAACAAGGTCACCTTTCAAGGCTGCTGTTAGCTCCTCAAAGTCATAAATTATATGAAGTCACTATAGTATGCCTCGGAGATTAACCTTATAATGCAAATACACATTTGTAAAACAAAGGTGATGTTATTGCATGGGATACTGAATTTAAAATATATATAGAGAATACGGATTAAGCTTTGGATGGATGGATCTCATTAACACACTTATTCATGCACATAGAAATATATGA
Organism: Stigmatopora nigra; assembly: GCF_051989575.1. Lineage (NCBI taxonomy): Eukaryota > Metazoa > Chordata > Actinopteri > Syngnathiformes > Syngnathidae > Stigmatopora > Stigmatopora nigra. Next base: position 3,969,954 of record NC_135522.1, read on the forward strand.
CTCACTCGTGTGTAGTAATTATTCATTTCTTTTGTCAAGAAATGGCCACTAAATCAAAACACAGACAAGGTGATTGGAAACCTTTTTTTTACCTCTACACCACGTGTCAAAGTGGCGGCCCGGGGGCCAAATCTGGCCCGCCGCATCATTTTGTGTGGCCCGAAAAAGTAAATCATGAGTTTTATCATCAAATTAAAATGAAGAGTATAGATGTATATTAAATTTCCTGATTTTCCCCCTTTTAAATCAAAAATTGTCATTTTTTTATAAATATTTTCTGTTTTTAGTTCAAAAATCCTTTTGTAAAATCTAAAAATATATTTTAAAAAAGCTAAAATAAACATTGTTTTACATCTATAAAAAACTTAATATTTAGGGATTTTAATCCAGTTAAGGTTTAGGGTACATAATCACATTTCATAAACCCCCACAATAAATACTTTCCCTTGTACACAGTACACCATCTTGGTCTCAGTGTAAAAAAAAAACAGGACCCAACATGTATACATAGGGCTCAGTTGGAATGTAAACAGAAAAAATGTAGTTGAAAGCAGAAATTATATCAAGAGATTATAGTCAATGTTGACATTTTTTTCCATTTATGGCTAACCAAATTGAACTTCATCCTCTCTCATCTAGCTATACCGCCACCTCACCTCTACAACAAACATCCACCCCACCCTCTTGGCTTTATAATCAGAGTTGCCGAGCTAAGCAGAATGAAAACACAGGAAAGATAGTTTTGGGGGCACATCGGGGGGGGGGGTGGGTTATGATGGCACCAGAGCTACGACCACCACGTAGTCCAATCTGTGGGCTTGTCCATGTCCCGAAAGCTCAGATTACATTGCACATAATGAGAGGCCTGGCTCAGCAGGCTCACGCATACAAACATACACACACACGCATAGAGGCATTATTACTAAAGCCCAGTTCTGTTCTTTGCTTTTAGTCCCCAAGAGGGACAACGACATAGCACCAATGCATTACATGGCAAATCTCACAAAAAGGTCATTGGTCATGCCATCTGTTTTACCATCAAATGCGAAAAACACAAAAATACACTTGAGGTATTGTATGTATTCTAACTATAGAACAGTATTATATCAATTGCTCAATTATGCACAAACACGCTATCACTTTAAATGTCAGAGAAATCCAGAAAACTGAAATAACCACAGAAAAAAACACAAAAACTCTTGTCAGGAAGGCCAAAGCTAAGACTGATACGTCAAACCTCTGATCTGTAAGACGGATGTCCAAATCATGGTGCCATTTCATTTTTTTATGAGAGTACATTATGATTGGGTTACTGTGAATAATGACTTTCCTCATGTCAAAAAACCTGTGTTCATTATATGGCTCCATGTGTTGATGCCGTGGGGGACGGCATTGGGTTCATTGCCTGGCCTTCATGAGCATGCCTGTCTCGGTATATTTGTGACCCACTATGCCACAGAACATGAGCTTGTATCTGTAAACAAAAGACTATTACATCTCAGGGGACATTTATTTATTTATTTGCACAACAACCTCAACTTGGACCTTTACCCTTCATGTCTACGCTTTGTCAAGTCAAAAAAAAAAAATAACCCAACGAGTGAGGTCATAGACTTTTGCCGCAGCTCAAGGTTTGCAAGAGTACAAATAGGCTTTGTCAAAGCCATGTGTGCTGTGCTCTGTGCTGCATTACAATAGAATGGAGACAGAGAGAGGCCCTAACAACCTCTATTGATCAAGAGCAAAAAAGAGTTGCACCTAATGCCCCATCCAAATAGAAAGAGACCAATCATCACTGGCCTATGGCGCATAATACGCCATGACTCTAAATAATTGATTTGTGGTAAGGCTTGCGCAGCATCATATCCTGAGATGTTATTCCAATATTTTTGTTACTTTACACTAGGGGTGAAAACATAGTATATATTGCATACAAATAATGCAGTGTGCTTTTAATATACTGCCACCTACAAACAGAAAATGACTAACACTTGTCAAATAGAGCACACACCCCCCAATCAGGATTAAGTATGTCCATCTGCATGCTGGCAGAATGCTTCCTGGACTATACCATTTAGAATTTAAGGTTAGGATCCATTTTATCACTGCTAATATGGTTAAATATGTCCAAAAATAATGTTTTTTATTACTTTGTTGCTAATAACTTGACAACTTTATTTTTTCCAATGCAAAAGTCAGTTCATATTTATTCATTCATTTTCAACCATGGAGTACTAAAGCCTATCATAACTGACTCAACTATAAGTATACCTATATTTCAATGTTATAATTTTATCTACACATAGGAAAAAATATTTTTTTCACCTATACACTAAAAAATAATCACAAAATTTGGAATAATAGGGCACTTTTGTCATTTGAGGCAAGAAGTACTCCTCTACTATGATAGTATTCCATTTTATAGATCATATTATATAGACTGGTCCACAATGACCAGCTCGGGTGGAGTTTTTTTGTTCCAACCAATCCACCACATACATTTTAACCAATAGGAGTTTAGACAGGAAGAACCTGACTGCAATCAATGGATTGCAGTCAGGTGCTCCTATGAGATACCAGATATGTGGAAATGTTTCCTCAAGAGAGGTTGAAATCAAAACAACTCAGACAGACTTCCCTACAAATAATCAGTAAGTACTTCTAGCTGGAAAAGAAAGTAGTATATATATATATACAGTCTGCATGCTTATGTAACAGTAGCAAGTGTCATGTATGCATGCATACTCATATATGTTCCCAACTCCTGTCACTTCATATCTGTAATGGACTTTCTGAGTCATCAGCCTAGAAAAACATTCTCCACCTGTCACTTAAGAAACCTCACACGAGCATCTACATTAGATACAGTCCAGACTGGTGAATATAGTAAAAAAAAATGGAGATAAATTATGTAAAAATGTGTTTTATTGGTGAATGTGGTTGGCTTTTTCTCTCATTTCCTGGTTGCTCTTCTATTGTAGTGATGTTTATTTACTCGCTTGTTTGCATGTTGTATTCATTTGTTTAAAAAAAAAATGGGTTCCTGCATTTTGACACTTGTCAATGCAACAAAAATATGTTTTGATTTGATCCAAATAGAGTAATTATAATGTTTATTGCTTTCAGAGTAAAGGTTCACTATTCAGATCACTAACATTTGAGAAAACAAGCATTTAATACCAGGAGATGAAATGAAACTGTCACAGTACTCTTAAATAAGTAAATATATTTCAAATGTCAGTCATGGTATAAATTCAAGAATGAATTCACTAACTTTTTTTTATCCTGCTTTGGCTAGAGCTCCAGTTGTTATGGCAACAAAAGCCTTGTGATGTCCTTGGAGAAACTTTAAAAGTCATTCACCATTACAGCAGTGTAATCAAGCAACTTAAATGCCATTTATAGTTAATATCATGATTTGTATCTAAATATACATTAAATATTTTTGAATGTCTTGGTAGCCCCTTGAGGATTCTTATTAATATTCTTCTCTTCTGGATATCAAGTAATATTTTTCATCCCTTTACAGGCAATGTGATCGTCACTCATCAAGTACAGTCGACTTGAGAACAACACTAAAAACTGTCAGCTCAGCCCTGTCCATCATCAGGTAGGCACAGTTAACCAGTTTGCACTTTTCTGTTTGTTTTTAATATTATTAAGATCAAATTCATATAGAAATAGGTCTATTCACTTGAGGTTAGAGGTCAACTGTCATGTGATGCTTAGAATAAATGTACACACACACACACACACACACACACTAATGCAAACATACAAAAGTCGCCATTAGAGTTGCACGTGAGGATTTCAGCTAGAGTCAGCTTAGACATATTTGTTTTGCTGCCTACTTAAATACTGTATGAAAAGACGTGAACACACATGGAACACATGAGCCCTCGTAAAAAGTCACCTGTATAATTATTGATTTATTTTTTCTTATTTGCCTCAGTCATCTCACTCAGACAAAATATCCAGCTACTGTTTAGCTCTCGTTTTAATACATCTCATCATGTAGTGTTATTAAAATGTTAATCTGTTCCTTTTACATGGAGCACACCTTAAATCATGAAAACATAACCACATTTTGAAGCTCTAAAGTCCCAAGATAGTCCAGACTGACTAGTTTGTCTTCCAAGTAATGAACATTTATCTAATACTGGTTTAAAAAAAGGGTCAGGCAACTAACAAACCTGTTTTCTTGTCGCTCAATATTCTATTTGGAATGTAAACAAAGAAGCTTGACATCCCCAGAGGACATCTGAGTCATGAAACATTCGACCCAAAGGTCACAGCACACATCAACAGCGCCCTCTTGACAATTTAACGCTGATGAAAATGATCATGGTAATGAGGAAATGACATTGAAAATTCTAAACGACTCTACGGTGTGCTAAGATTAAATCACAATGTGCAACAAGGGGGTACTTTTACTAAAATATACTCCCAAAAATAATAATAAATTGCAGTAGTATCCCCCTTCCTTCAAATTGTACATTATGTTCTAATCCGTCTATTTTAAAACACAATCATTTTGAACCCCTAAATAGTGTGTTTTTAAATTTCTTCAATGTATTTTCTAATGTAAACAGCATATTTCTCGTATATAGTTGACAGTATGTCAATATAAAAGCAATAATTTGGAAGAAAGGCATCAATCCAAACCTTTTTAAGACTACTACCAGTCAATAGTGAAGTTAGGACTCCCTCCAGTGTCTGTTCAACATCATATCATTTCATAATGAGGGAGGCCCATCTGTCCTGCTGCTGCTGCCACAGCAACAGGACATATAAGGTCATTGCGGTCGAGAGCGGAAAGAATTCTATTTAGGGGGTCTGTGTGCTTTGTTTCAATGAGGAAAAGCCTGGTTGAGGCTGGATGCTGTTTTAAAAAAGATAGTGGGGGGCAATATATGATTGAATATTTTCCATTTTCTTTCTAGAAACGTGTTTAAAAGCACCGCATGTAGGATTAGTAAGTGATAGTAATGTAAAATAGTGATCTATTTGTATTCTTTTTAGTTTTTATAGTAAAAGAGTAGGGATGCCATAAAGCATTTGGGTTTTTATGTCCATTTAATTTCATAATTTGCATCAAAAAGTGTGTTTTTGACTTGGACCACTGACTAGGATTGATAAAATAGGTATGATAATTTCACTAGTTGTAGTTTATGGCATTTGACTCAATTGTGTGTCTAACAGGGCAAACTAAATAGACAAAATTGTATTGATGCAGTGTAACGTTTCTATCATTTTACTTGATAACCACATTAGGAATAATTGTAATGTTATATGATGCTTAGTCTATATTACCTCAGTAAAAGCAGCAATACATGACCTTCCTCGTAATGACTACGATTATATTATTCTAGTGGTAAATTAGTTTGAAAATGGGAAGAAATAGAAATTAAATTTATTTAAGAATTTATTTCATGCATGTAGTGCATATTGACAAAATTGTAACATCCTTAATCCGTAATTTTCCATAACTTTCTATGAAACTAAAGAAAAATCCTGCCTTCTAGTGGACAAAATGCAAATGAACTGATGAGGTGACAGTGGTACCAATTATTTAGTCGTTTGCCATTTAAAAGTGAGGAGTAATTTAATTAGTGGCAGACAGACAGTAAATTATACATCCATCCATTTATCATATTTGTTATTTGACATGTAATGTACAATCACTTGGTTTTTCCCCAAGTGACTTTAATATGTGGTTGGGATAATGTGTATTATGAATTACCTTCAAAGTACAAGTTCCCCCTCCATAGGGTGTCAGTGAGGGCATTGTGTCTGTACTTGTCAAGCTCATTATTCTGGTCTGTCTAGCAAGCGGGTGGCCTAGCTGGTGGTCTCGATGTGAACTTGGTACTGAAGTCAGCAGTCGGCTATGATGTGAGGAGTTGAGCATCAAGGGATTTGTGTGCAGAGTTTAGCTCTTATGAAACTGCTACTTTTCTCGGTGGCCTCTTTTTCATTAGGCGGGTCAGAGGTCGTCACCGAAGGCTGAGTTTCTGACGGGAATAAGTGGGTAGACAGGATAGGAAGAGGGTTGCGAGTGGGGGGACTTGAAGTCTTTGGGGGAAGGGGATAAGTAGTCAGTGGGGAAAGCTATGAAAGAGGAAGATTATGTTGGCTTCTATTTGTATTCTTGGTGCATTATAATGTCTGAATTGACAACATTTGCCTCTAATGTTGAATAGAAATCTTAAAAAATAAGTTCTGATCTCCCTCTCTGGTGAATTGGATCTATTTATTCTTTCCATTGTGTCCTGTGAACACAGATGTGGCCTAAGAGTGTGAATCACCAACCAACATCCCTCTTTTTCCACCCCTTCCTCCTCCTCCTCTTCTTCCCTTTCACCCCGGCCTCTAGAACATGAAAGGGCCCGCACAAGGCCAAAGGATGGCCAGTGGGGTGTGTGCAATGTGAGGGCCCCAAACCCAGACACAACACAACACACAACTCCACAGGCCTTCACAGCTGGGCTGGAATGTGACCGGCTTCAGATTTGAAGGCTAGACAAGGCCTAGTGTGTGTATGTGTGAGTGTGTATGTGTGTTTATGTGAAATCAAAGACATTAATCTCAGACAGAACATGAACTTCTTTCACTGTCAACTTTAGGTGAAATTCCAGTAAAAAGTAGTGCTATCAAAATTGAAGCTTTAAAGTTAAAACCAATGAAGTTTTGAGATACTTTTGTAAAGCTTGGAAAAGTTAGGTTATTAAAAATTATAACACGCAAAACTTATAGATTTGGGAAACAGTGTCTATAATTTAATATATTTTTAAGTCGTTAGTTTATGCAATTTTTGTAGAAAAAAAATTCTAGTAGTCGGAAATAAGAACTTTGGACCATTGGCCAAAACACCAGTGTAATTTTTAAAATAATTTAATGTAATTACAGAAACAAAATTCCAAAATTATGTTTTAATGTCTTAAAAAGTGCCTGTACTTAAAAAAAACACAAGTAACTGATATATTTTTAATCGTGTTTATTCATTTTTGTTCCATGCTGATACAACAGAGATCACATGAAAAATATATAATGATCTTTATTCACTCAAATAAAAAGTTTATATTGTATCCACTGCTCTCTAAAAAAAAAACCAACAAAAAAAAATAAATATAAAGTATAGTTCAAATACATATCCTTGTAGTGTAATAGATTCCTTATTAAAGGAACCAAAGAGCTTATTGATTGAGAGCTTATTGATTCTGGTAGATAAAACTGAGGCATTGCATCCATTTTTGCTGATAAATATGAAACAACACATTGATATGATGCTAACAATTAAAAAGTACTCTAATATTAACGGTGTAAAATATAATATAACCAACATTAGTTGAATTAGCTTGCATATTTTCTGTAATTTCCTTTTAGATTAGCTTCTGTGAGGATAGTCAATCCCTTTTTACTGGGTAGTAGGCAATTCTTTAAGCATACCACAGCTTCTTTTTTGGGCAATTTCACGCAATTTCCGGACTTTACGGGCACTGTAAGAGCCCACGAAGCTATCCGGCTGTAGTACAGCCATTCCATTGTGAACTTCCCCCATAATGATAAGCTGATTCTCAGCAACCGTGATATTAGGGCATGGACAGTTCCAATCCATGTTGAGTAGAGTCACCTCCAAAGGTTCTTTACCAAAAAACTTCAACCCCATTTTCTCATCTTTTAGAATCTCCTCCACTGTCATCAATGCGTGACCCGACTCCTGCTCTTCGGTTAGTTCTGTAACCCTTGCCAGGATGACAAAATCACTTCTGCAGAAGCTGGCGACCATCTTGGCTCGAGGTTTACACGCCTGGCAATTGTGGTTCTTAGGGAAGGGGCACATCCCCTCGCAGGCCTCTTTGGACTCAAAGTTATTCTCGTTGCCACCACAGCCTCCGTAGACAAAGGATTGGCATTTCTTGAGTCCGTTGCTGTAGGCCCAACGATGTTGGTAGGTTTTACATGGGCCCTGAAGGCTAGGGAGACTACATGGAGCTGATAACTCTCCCCCACATGACAGCATGCAGGTTTCATAGGTGTCAAAATGGTTCTGATTCTTATTGCAATGACTATAAGTGAAGGTAAAGCAGTTGTTTCTACTCGATTCGTAGTACCAGCTAATGCTTTCTTCTCCACAGTCGTCTGTGTCTGGATTTTTTAAGCACTCTGCAGGCGGTAAAGGCACGTTAGAATGATTTCTTTCTCCCTCTTTAGCCTCTTTCTTGATTACTGCTAAAGGAAAGTGAGATGATACACTTCCTCCTGCATTTTTGGCGGTGCATGTATAGATTCCAGCATCTTGAAGTTGTGCATTGTAAATGACCAGTTGGCCAATGTTGGTAACGACAACGTTCCCACGGATACGATTGGGTCGCATGATGATGTTGTCTTTGCCTTTGAGTTGTTTCTCCCAGGTGATTTCCGGTTGTGGTTTTCCAGTTACTTCGCACAGGAAGCTAGCTGTCTCACCCACAAACACAGCCTGCTGAGTAGGGCTGCTATGTATGGTGGGGGTCTGGATGTCAGCTGGCAGGGTGGTCTGAAGAGCTGTGGTGGGATAGATGGTAGTTTCAGCTGGGATTGGACTGGTATTTGGCCATGTTAGTTGGTACCTGTAAAAATTGATGGAAAAAAACAGTTAATCAACTAATTCTGGCTAAGAACTAAATGATAGCATCACTTTATGAAGTATTTCTGCATCGTTTAATGACATACCAGAGCTTGCCTTTGCTAAACTATTATTTTAGTTATAATATAACTGTTATTTTTGGTTAGCTATACAGAAAAAAAGGTCAAATATTAGAAATACTGCTGCACAACTACTATAAACTTAGTGCTTTTACACTAGATTGTTTGTAGATGGTCCTTAATTGATAATACTACCCCAAGACAATGAAAATGATATTGAAAAATATCAAAAATACTTAACATGTTACCTGCAGGTGACCTCAGAGATAGAGATACCCTTGGAACACGCCTCTGCATCCATGTAACACTTGTTATAGTAAGTCATGCCATCAGATGCACATGTGAAGTGGGGTTCTCTCTCACAGCGGTCCCGGCATTTACAAACAGGCTGCCCATCCCAAATGTCACATTCGGAGCCTTGTTGGGAACACATGAACTTGTCACAGGAGGCACCTTTGGGCATTCCAATGGGCCCCTTGTTTCCCTTGATGTCAATGTAGCGTGCAGCAACACAACTTTTGTTTCCACATACGTTGAGGCAGCACTTCTCAAATGTCTCACAGTCCTAAAAAAGTGGACAAAAATTAACATTTCTGCAACCAATGAATGTATTCGTGTTAGTAAATTGCTAAAATAAGTTTAGTCCACTTAACCAAACTCCCACCAATGCAAAATAGTTCCATAATCTTATTTTATTCAATACAAAAGCTGCAAAAAAGGTTAACTTTTACACAGATAAGAACACAGATTTGTCTTTATTTCATATTTTTTAAAATTATTAGTAAATTGCCAAAATAAATTAGTCTACTCAACCAAACTCCCACTCAATGCAAAATAGTTCCATAATCTAATATTTAATACAAAGGCTGCATAAAAGTTTACTTTTTCACAGATTTGTCTATATTTCATAATTTTTAAAAATATTAGTAAATTGCCAAAATAAGTTAGTCCACTCAACCAAACTCCCAAATAGTTCCATAATGTAATCATATTCAATAGAAAGGCTGCAAAAAATAACTTTTACACAGATACAAACACAGATCTATCTTTATTTCATATATTTTTTTAATTAATTAATGATTTTCCCCCATGGATAAAAAAATCCAAAAATAAACACCTTACAGCATCCTTTATATATGTTTGATTACTATTTACATGCATAGTATGTTAAAAAGTGAAGAGTAAACACTTGAATAGTTTCATGTAGGGTCTTTCCCAATGTAGTTTTAATACAATAATGATATTTTTTACTATTTGGAAGACAGATTGAGATAGATCGATGAGAACCCACCTGGTCAGATTCACATTCACGTGTGCAGGTGCTCATGGCATCCACCCATAAATTAGGATTCAGCTCATTGGGACACAAACCAGCATGAGAGTAGACCACTTTAGCCACAGACATCGGCATTGCCCCCACGTTGTCCATAAAAAGCAAAAACGTGTAAAAAGGTCCCAGAAGAAACCAGATCCATCGCGGAAACAGCATCCACCACATTGCGTGCGTAAAAACGCGAGGGATTAAACTCCCCAAAATAAATCCAACCCGAGGAAAAACTAACTCAAAAATCCAGAATGTTTGTAGTATATTAAAAGCAATGATAGTACAAAAACGACTGCTAAGGACTCAATCCGTCAATCACTTAGCCCTAAATTTAGGTATTTATTGCAGAGAGATAAGTTTTGCTGCGTGCAACCTCAAAAATTACTGCGTTTTGTCCGCAAGGGGCGTCAAAAAGCGACTGACTTACAGTTAGGAGCAACTTAATTCACGTTTTTTTAGACTCTGCTCTTCGTCTATAGTGTTGAGACACCTGCACATTCTGGATTTCTTAACCCTTAGTATGCAAAACAAGAGGCTAGAATAGAATTTTCAACCAAAACAAAAACAAATGCATACCATTGGACATACTGGAATGCAAAAATATATTACCAATGCTTATCAAATAATGCATCAGCACATATAACCATGTTTTTCCCCTCATATATTTATTTAAATCATCTGTGTGTATATATATCCAATGCTGTGATCAATAGTAATGGCTTATAGTCAAACCTGGTTAGATATTTTTCATATAGTTTTAGTCAATGTGCTCAAATTTAACTTTCCTACTTGATAAAAAGTTGATTTTTAAAAAAATACTTTTGTATTTACAGAATATATAGTACCTAGTCTATATTTATGCAGTAATAGTATTTTGAGCAACACATTTGTTCGTTCCTTTACACTCCAGAAGATGGCACCAAACTACAGATATAGTCACCCTTCAAATAGCTTTATTAAAAAGTATCCAATGTAAAAAAAAAAGAAGAAATCCTACAAAATTCTAATTTCCATAAGTTAACTATAGTCCATAGTTCTTGAGCCCAAAGTGTAGTGTACAGATATGTATACACAGGGATTATTACTGTATTTGTTATTAGAGAAAGTTGTGCACAAAGGGTGAAAGATTAAGCATGTCTTTTGTTGCCATTTAAAAAATACTCTCTTCTGCTTGTAAAACAATGAATGGCTGTTCATAGTAATCTGATTAGGAGTGTTCCTGCTCAAGTTTAGAGAAGTATTTAAAATGATGAAACAGAGATCATGCAATATGCTGGTTGGTTTATTTGGCCTGAACATCTGCTCACCACATGGGAGTGTTGTATTCATTCATTCAAGAGGTGTCACAGATATACAATGTGTAGTTGTACAACTACAACTTGACTGTTGTTTATGTTCTTTGCATCAAGAAGGGAACATTACACAAGGTCTTCATTAGTTGGGGCATAACAGAATGTACTACGGGTATAGTATAGTAAGGCTTTTTTTTGTCAAAAAACAACATAGTATAGTAAGGCTTTTTTTCTTAAAAAACAACATAGTATAGTAAGGCTTTTTTTCGTCAAAAAACAACATAGTATAGTAAGGCTTTTTTTCGTCAAAAAACGACATAGTATAGTAAGGCTTTTTGGCTTCAAAAACGACATAGTATAGTAAGGCTTTTTTTCGTCAAAAAACGACATAGTATAGTAAGGCTTTTTTTCGTCAAAAAACGACAGTATAGTAAGGCTTTTTTCGTCAAAAAACAACATAGTATAGTAAGGCTTTTTGGCTTCAAAAACGACATAGTATAGTAAGGCTTTTTTTGTCAAAAAACGACATACTATAGTAAGGCTTTTTTTCGTCAAAAAACGACATAGTATAGTAAGGCTTTTTTTGTCAAAAAAACGACATAGTATAGTAAGGCTTTTTTTCGTCAAAAAACGACAGTATAGTAAGGCTTTTTTCGTCAAAAAACAACATAGTATAGTAAGGCTTTTTTTCGTCAAAAAAACGACATAGTATAGTAAGGCTTTTTGGCTTCAAAAACGACATAGTATAGTAAGGCTTTTTTTGTCAAAAAACGACATACTATAGTAAGGCTTTTTTTCGTCAAAAAACGACATAGTATAGTAAGGCTTTTATTTGTCAAAAAATGACATAGTATAGTAAGGCTTTTTTTTGTCAAAAAACGACATACTATAGTAAGGCTTTTTTTCGTCAAAAACGACATAGTATAGTAAGGCTTTTTTTGTCAAAAAAACGACATAGTATAGTAAGGCTTTTTGGCTTCAAAAACGACATAGTATAGTAAGGCTTTTTTTCGTCAAAAAACGACATAGTATAGTAAGGCTTTTATTTGTCAAAAAACGACATAGTATAGTAAGGCTTTTTTTGTCAAAAAACGACATACTATAGTAAGGCTTTTTTTCGTCAAAAAACGACATAGTATAGTAAGGCTTTTATTCGTCAAAAAACGACATAGTATAGTAAGGCTTTTTTTCGTCAAAAAACGACATAGTATAGTAAGGCTTTTTTTCGTCAAAAAACAACATAGTATAGTAAGGCTTTTTTTCGTCAAAAAACGACATAGTATAGTAAGGCTTTTTGGCTTCAAAAACGACATAGTATAGTAAGGCTTTTTTTCGTCAAAAAACGACATAGTATAGTAAGGCTTTTTTTCGTCAAAAAACGACAGTATAGTAAGGCTTTTTTCGTCAAAAAACAACATAGTATAGTAAGGCTTTTTTTCGTCAAAAAAACGACATAGTATAGTAAGGCTTTTTGGCTTCAAAAACGACATAGTATAGTAAGGCTTTTTTTGTCAAAAAACGACATACTATAGTAAGGCTTTTTTTCGTCAAAAAACGACATAGTATAGTAAGGCTTTTATTTGTCAAAAAATGACATAGTATAGTAAGGCTTTTTTTTGTCAAAAAACGACATACTATAGTAAGGCTTTTTTTCGTCAAAAACGACATAGTATAGTAAGGCTTTTTTTGTCAAAAAAACGACATAGTATTGTAAGGCTTTTTGGCTTCAAAAACGACATAGTATAGTAAGGCTTTTTTTCGTCAAAAAACGACATAGTATAGTAAGGCTTTTTTTCGTCAAAAAACGACATAGTATAGTAAGGCTTTTATTTGTCAAAAAACGACATAGTATAGTAAGGCTTTTTTTTGTCAAAAAACGACATACTATAGTAAGGCTTTTTTTCGTCAAAAAACGACATAGTATAGTAAGGCTTTTATTCGTCAAAAAACGACATAGTATAGTAAGGCTTTTTTTCGTCAAAAACGACATAGTATAGTAAGGCTTTTTTTCGTCAAAAAACGACATAGTATAGTAAGGCTTTTTTTCGTCAAAAAACGACAGTATAGTAAGGCTTTTTTCGTCAAAAAACAACATAGTATAGTAAGGCTTTTTTTCGTCAAAAAAACGACATAGTATAGTAAGGCTTTTTGGCTTCAAAAACGACATAGTATAGTAAGGCTTTTTTTGTCAAAAAACGACATACTATAGTAAGGCTTTTTTTCGCCAAAAAACGACATAGTATAGTAAGGCTTTTTTTTGTCAAAAAAACGACATAGTATAGTAAGGCTTTTTTTCGTCAAAAAACGACAGTATAGTAAGGCTTTTTTCGTCAAAAAACAACATAGTATAGTAAGGCTTTTTTTCGTCAAAAAAACGACATAGTATAGTAAGGCTTTTTGGCTTCAAAAACGACATAGTATAGTAAGGCTTTTTTTGTCAAAAAACGACATAGTATAGTAAGGCTTTTATTTGTCAAAAAATGACATAGTATAGTAAGGCTTTTTTTGTCAAAAAACGACATACTATAGTAAGGCTTTTTTTCGTCAAAAACGACATAGTATAGTAAGGCTTTTTTTGTCAAAAAAACGACATAGTATAGTAAGGCTTTTTGGCTTCAAAAACGACATAGTATAGTAAGGCTTTTTTTCGTCAAAAAACGACATAGTATAGTAAGGCTTTTATTTGTCAAAAAACGACATAGTATAGTAAGGCTTTTTTTTGTCAAAAAACGACATACTATAGTAAGGCTTTTTTTCGTCAAAAAACGACATAGTATAGTAAGGCTTTTATTCGTCAAAAAACGACATAGTATAGTAAGGCTTTTTTTCGTCAAAAAACGACATAGTATAGTAAGGCTTTTTTTCGTCAAAAAACAACATAGTATAGTAAGGCTTTTTTTCGTCAAAAAACGACATAGTATAGTAAGGCTTTTTGGCTTCAAAAACGACATAGTATAGTAAGGCTTTTTTTGTCAAAAAACGACATACTATAGTAAGGCTTTTATTTGTCAAAAAATGACATAGTATAGTAAGGCTTTTTTTTGTCAAAAAACGACATACTACAGTAAGGCTTTTTTTCGTCAAAAACGACATAGTATAGTAAGGCTTTTTTTGTCAAAAAAACGACATAGTATAGTAAGGCTTTTTGGCTTCAAAAACGACATAGTATAGTAAGGCTTTTTTTTCGTCAAAAAACGACATAGTATAGTAAGGCTTTTTTTCGTCAAAAAACGACATAGTATAGTAAGGCTTTTATTTGTCAAAAAACGACATAGTATAGTAAGGCTTTTTTTGTCAAAAAACGACATACTATAGTAAGGCTTTTTTTCGTCAAAAAACGACATAGTATAGTAAGGCTTTTTTTGTCAAAAAACGACATACTAAAGTAAGGCTTTTTTCCGTCAAAAACGACATAGTATAGTAAGGCTTTTTTTTGTCAAAAAACGACATAGTATAGTAAGGCTTTTTTTCGTCAAAAAACGACATAGTATAGTAAGGCTTTTATTCGTCAAAAAACGACATAGTATAGTAAGGCTTTTTTTCGTCAAAAACGACATAGTATAGTAAGGCTTTTATTCGTCAAAAAACGACATAGTATAGTAAGGCTTTTTTTCATCAAAAAACGACATAGTATAGTAAGGCTTTTTTGTCAAAAAACGACATAGTATAGTAAGGCTTTTTTTGTCAAAAAACGACATACTATAGTAAGGCTTTTTTTCGTCAAAAACGACATAGTATAGTAAGGCTTTTATTCGTCAAAAAACGACATAGTATAGTAAGGCTTTTTGGCTTCAAAAACGACATAGTATAGTAAGGCTTTTTTTCGTCAAAAAACGACATAGTATAGTAAGGCTTTTTTTCGTCAAAAACGACATAGTATAGTAAGGCTTTTATTCGTCAAAAAACGACATAGTATAGTAAGGCGTTTTTTCGTCAAAAAACGACATAGTATAGTAAGGATTTTATTCGTCAAAAAACGACATAGTATAGTAAGGCTTTTTTTCGTCAAAAAACGACATAGTATAGTAAGGCTTTTTATCTTAAAAAAACGACATAGTATAGTAAGGCTTTTTTTGTCAAAAAACGACATAGTATAGTAAGGCTTTTTTTGTCGAAAAACGACATAGTATAGTAAGGCTTTATTCGTCAAAAAACGACATAGTATAGTAAGGCTTTTTTTTTGTCAAAAACGACATTGTATAGTAAGGCTTTTTTCGTCAAAAAACGACATAGTATAGTAAGGCTTTTTTTCGTCAAAAACGACATAGTATAGTAAGGCTTTTTATCTTAAAAAAACGACATAGTATAGTAAGGCTTTTTTTCGTCAAAAAACGACATAGTATAGTAAGGCTTTTATTCGTCAAAAAACGACATAGTATAGTAAGGCTTTTTTTCGTCAAAAACGACATAGTATAGTAAGGCTTTTATTCGTCAAAAAACGACATAGTATAGTAAGGCTTTTTTTCATCAAAAAACGACATAGTATAGTAAGGCTTTTTTGTCAAAAAACGACATAGTATAGTAAGGCTTTTTTTGTCAAAAAACGACATACTATAGTAAGGCTTTTTTTCGTCAAAAACGACATAGTATAGTAAGGCTTTTATTCGTCAAAAAACGACATAGTATAGTAAGGCGTTTTTTCGTCAAAAAACGACATAGTATAGTAAGGCTTTTATTCGTCAAAAAACGACATAGTATAGTAAGGCTTTTTTTCGTCAAAAAACGACATAGTATAGTAAGGCTTTTTATCTTAAAAAAACGACATAGTATAGTAAGGCTTTTTTTGTCAAAAAACGACATAGTATAGTAAGGCTTTTTTTGTCGAAAAACGACATAGTATAGTAAGGCTTTATTCGTCAAAAAACGACATAGTATAGTAAGGCTTTTTTTTTGTCAAAAACGACATTGTATAGTAAGGCTTTTTTCGTCAAAAAACGACATAGTATAGTAAGGCTTTTTTTCGTCAAAAACGACATAGTATAGTAAGGCTTTTTATCTTAAAAAAACGACATAGTATAGTAAGGCTTTTTTTCGTCAAAAAACGACATAGTATAGTAAGGCTTTTATTCGTCAAAAAACGACATAGTATAGTAAGGCTTTCTTTCGTCAAAAAACGACATAGTATAGTAAGGCTTTTTTTCGTCAAAAAACGACATTGTATAGTAAGGCTTTTTTTCGTCAAAAAAACGACATAGTATAGTAAGGCTTTTTGGCTTCAAAAACGACATAGTATAGTAAGGCTTTTTTTCGTCAAAAAACGACATAGTATAGTAAGGCTTTTTTTCGTCAAAAAACGACATAGTATAGTAAGGCTTATTTCTAAAGGATAAAATAAAAAAGGCCATGTATTGTAAGGCTTTTATTTATTTAAAAAAAATGACCATGTATTATATTGTGCCTTTATCCAAGAGTCTCCGGCGCCCCAGTGAGCGGAGGCTGACACGGTCGTGCTTTTGGACGCATTGCGCAGATGCAGGCGGACGACTTTGCCGGATGGCAAGTCCTCACTGATCTGTAAGTCTTATTGTCGTCGACATCATCACTTTGGTCACGTGACCTTTTTGTCATTCACGGCGTCCAGTCGGGAAGAGCTGGCTGACCGGACGCAGGAGCAGTTGGGACAGATGCACGTCGCCACCGCCTTCGTCTTGCCAGGTTGAAAACCGTGTCGCCACTGTAAAAGAAAGAAAAAAAGATGTTGTCATCTTGGGCAGTGTTGACAAATCATTGTCTTTGTGTCACGAAAGATGCATTGGACAAGATGGAAGAGGAGAAGGACGGGGTGCAGGTGACCCACCGACAAGTCAAGGACTCCTCGCCTCACCCCGTGACAGCCGTGGGTTTGAGCTGAGTCCCCGTCATTCGGCAGACCCGGATGTGGACAAGGGTGACTGGCAGAATAACATCACAATGTGGTTCTTTCAGAGCCGGTGGTTGTGGTGGGGAAATGCCAACTGCTGCTGCAAAAAAAATGCGAAATTGAAAAATGTTTAAAGTTATTTTTTAGTAAAAAGTAATTTATCATATGTCACATGTGTATCCCCTTATTCTTATGTTCCTATGTCGGGGGAGTCACCAAGAGTATGGTTTGCTCTGCTTTGTAAACTCACCTAACTTTTCCCACTTGAAGGTACAATAAATTACTAAGTATGATCTAGGAGTGAAAAGAGACTAAACAACAAATACTACTACCTAATCCTGTAGAGTGTTGGTCCAGTGGATAAGTCATCAGCCTCCCACATCTGTGGTTGTTGGTTCAAATCCCAGCACCTGCAAAGATTTTCCCAATATTATTCAGGTAAATGAAAGAGGTAAAAGTACAAATACTACCACTTACCCTCAGAGGGTGGTGGCCCAGTGGTTAAGTCATCAGTCTCCCACATCTGTGGTTGTTGGTTCAAATCCCAGCGCCTGCAAATATTTTCCCAATATTATTCGGGTAAACGAAAGAGATTAAAGTATAAGTACTACCACTTTCTCTCACATGGTGGTGGCCCAGTGGTTAAGTCATCAGCCTCCCACATCTGTGGTTGTTGGTTCAAATCCCAGCACCTGCAAAGATTTTCCCAATATTATTCAGGTAAATGAATGAGATAAAAGTATAAGTACTACCACTTTCTCTCACATGGTGGTGGCCCAGTGGTTAAGTCATCAGCCTCCCACATCTGTGGTTGTTGGTTCAAATCCCAGCACCTGCAAAGATTTTCCCAATATTATTCAGGTAAATGAATGAGATAAAAGTATAAGTACTACCACTTTCTCTCACAGGGTGGTGGCCCAGTGGTTAAGTCATCAGTCTCCCAAATCTGTGGTTGTTGGTTCAAATCCCAGTGCCGGCAAAGATTTTCCCAATATTATTCAGTTAAAAGAATAAGTTCTAATGTCTAAGTGTTTAAGTATTGAGTGGTGGATGAAGCATTTTGTCCAAAAAATGACTAAGTGTTTCACCCCATTTCCTTGGATAAAACGTTTCAACACCTATGTATAAGTGGGGCACGAGTTGGTGTAGTGGGTTGCACACTCGCCTTTGCACCGAGAGAACGTGAGTTCGCTTCCCGGTGTCGGCGGTTCACTGACCAAGCAAGCGGTCGAGGGTCGGCCGAAGGCCGACCCGAGAACGCCTTTCGCACGGACAGGTCCATCAAGTGTCTTCCGAACTGCCGAAGGCAGTTCGGAATATAACCTTTTGCTGAAAAGTATGACTAAGTGTTTAATAAAAATTAAAAAGGTTTTTCTCTTTTTTTTTTTCTTGTTCCATTTCCAGACTACTTGGTGTGGTGATCAGCCAAAGGACGACAGCGGGAATCGAACCCAGGTCTCCCACATGGGAGTCCGGTGAACTAACCTCTGCGCCAACCAAGTGGCTACACTTTCCTTTGTAATCATTTGAGTCTCTTGCCAAGAAGTACACAGAAACAACTAAGTGAAAATGTGTCCCAACCGGGAATTGAACCCATGTCTCCCAGACGAGAGACAGGTGACTTAACCACTAGGCCACCATTTGTCTACACGTTCCTTTGTCATCATTTGAGGGTCTTGACTACAAATACACAGAAACAACTAAGTGAAAATGTGTCACAACCGTTTACCTTTTGCATTGTAAGTTGGTGCTCTACTATTGAGGCCAAGTCATCCACCTGGTGAAAACGACATCCTACATCACCGCCACCCACAGGTGAATCTAAGGAAAAACAAAAGAAAACAAATATTTTCTGCACAATAACACGATTGTCTCTTTTAAACTTACATTTTTTTTGTCTTCAGGTGTCCTCGCTCCACAGTTTGGGAACCCTTTTCGTTGGAAGACCGTCCATCCCGCAAGTCATCCATTTTTGCCTTTCACAATAATGTGAAAAATAAAAATAAAAGTTGACAACAAATTATCTCTGTTCTATTATGTGACCTTGACTTTTATATATAATAAAATAATATCCATTCTAAAGTTTTTTTTTGTAAGGGGATGTGGATATCTAAAAAAAACCTTACTATACATGGGCGATTTTTAAGGGGGAAAAAGCCTTACTATAATGGTCATTACCAAAAATAAATAAATATATCAAGTCGTCAGATATCACCAATATCACTGGAGAGTGTTTTTCCACATCTAGGATTTTTGTTATATGACAAATGGTCTATAAAGGAATTTCGAATTAGACAAATAATCATTGAGCCGTGTCCTTGTGCGATCTTTGAAACGATTAAAAACACTAAACGCAATTCGATTTGGAGATATTATGAATGCAAGTGGAACTATATTTTTATAGAAACGTGCAATGTAGAAAACGGGAGCATTTCTTACCTTTTCGGCACGCGTCGAGTACACAAAAATCAGCCAACGTAAAAAATAACTTCTTGGTGGACTTCTTTCTGTTCACGGCCTTTAACAAACGTGTATTGGTTGGAGCTGACCAAAATTATGGCGTTTAGATGAAAAAGAGAAGATTTAAAAACCTGAAAAGACGTTTAGAAACAAAACACAGCATGCAGGTAAACGAAAATCTTTTCCGGTCTGTTTCACTTCCGGCTCACTAATGTGACGTCACTTTAGGGAATGCCCTCAACTTTTCCGGTACGTTTCATTTCCGGCTCACTAATGTGACGCCTCTTTAGGGAACGCCCTCAACTTTTCTTTTTTTCTTTTTTTATTTCACAGTTTGAAATGAAAGCCTACTCTATGGGATACTACGCCTTTATATCATAAATACTCCATCATCCTCTGTTTTACCATTATATTTAAACTAATGTTGGGAACAAACCACAACATTACAACCAAATATGGAATAAAATTGAGGGGAAGAAAGAATTTATTCATTCACCATGCTTTATAAAAAAAGAAACACACCCAGAACGAAAAAAACAGCTTCAACAGTGCCTACGGTTAGGTCTGCAAGTACAGGACACATTTCTTTTTCATATAAAAATATCAGACTCTGGATGCATAGGTTAAGTACATTGTAATCTGGTTTAACTCTAGAACAATGAACAAAATCAAAGTATTGTTAGTCTTTCCCTTTCCACAGATTCCAACATAACCCTATTAGAAATATGACCTTGCCAACCTGTTTGGCCATGTCATTTCTCACTTCTCATATCCGAGTCTTAACAAAGCATTTAAAATCATCTTTCCCTCAAATTGCACTTTGCATCAACAACGGTCCTGCTGCACATGAACATCAGCTTCTGATATAGTTTTTGATACAACCTCAACAGGCCTTCCCGGTGAAAAAAAAGCTATGCTTATTAATACAAAACAAACCTTATAAAGTAAGAGCTTCAGGTATACATTTTAAAAGTAAACAGCACTGGGTAAGATAAGTTTTCATTGTGAAATGTACTGTTCTATCTGATGTCCCAATGTCAGTCAATGAGCCCCAGCATGAACAGAACACAACTGTGAAAGCAGCAATAACCTTTCCATTTTATATAAGGCTAATGATAACATCACAACATAAAACAAATGAGTATTATTAATTGTCAGTGCATTTTTGAGGGAATTTTGTCTATTTCAGTTCAAGAGTAAGAAGTTAGATGGAAGGGGGCAATGAACCAACTACCTCTTCCATGGTAAGCAAGTGCTCCACCCCATGAGCTAAAGTGCCCAGCCACCTTCTTTCCATGCCAGAAACCGGTTCACTATTTTTCTATTTCAGGTCAAGAGTAAGAAATTGGACAGACACAGGCAATGAACCAACTACCTCTTCCATGATAAGCAAGTGCTCTACCTCATGAGCTAAAGTGCCCAACCACAGTCTTACTATGCCATAAACTAGTTCACTATTTTTCTGTTTCAGGTCAAGAGTAAGAAATTAGACAGAAGCGGGAAACGAACCGACTACCTTTCACATGGTAAGCAAGCACTCTCCCTCATGAGCTAAAGTGCCCAGCTACCATCCCACTATGCCACAAACAGGTACTTTATTTTTCTGTTACAGCTCAAGAGTAAGAAAATGGACAGGCACGGGCAACGAACCAACAATCTTTCACATGGTAAGCGAGTGTTCTGCCTCATGAGCTAATGTGCACAGCCGCCTTACTGCAATGTCACAGACCGGCTCACTATTTTTCAGTTTCAGCTCAAAAGTGAAAAGTTTGACAGCCACGGGCAACGAACCAACTACCTTTCACATGGTATACGAGCGCTCTGCCTCATGAGCTAACTCAGGAGCAACTTCCCAACATGCCATGCACTCTCGAGGACCGGAGTTGGCCACCCCTGGCTTACACCATCGGGATGGTGTTGGATAAGTCTACAGACAGCAGTTAAAAGATAGAGAAAAAAAATCAAGGAAATGAATGGTGCTTCCCACTTCAGCAAAGACACCAAGATTGCAAAGCAACAACATTTATGACAGCGCATGTGGAACGCGTTCTTTCACTTCAAGTCGATTGCATGCCTTCTGTTCTTATGCAAACTGTGTATGAGACATGTTTCCACAGCTATAAGATGGGCAAATCCATTTAAGGCTATTGCAGAAACCCCGGGAAGACAAACTAATGTCCCCCATTTCTTTCCCTTGGAGTCTTGGCACAAGACGTACGAGGTGGCAATGGAGAGAGGGGGTGACCCCCCATATAATTTCTCTCATAATCCACGACACCATGCATCAGTAATCGCTTGGAACTAGTTGGGAACAATTAAGCAGCAAAAGGGCCTGGAGTATATGAGCTCAAGAACTTTGAAGACTAAATCCAGGGCGATAAAAATGACAGCCTGTCCAAGCAGAACTAAGCTCAACAAGGGATCTGGCAGGTAACTGGTTAGTTGTTGGTCAAGGGAGGCTACAGAAGCTCAAAGAGAAGCAGGAAAACCGGCCATATTAATAGGTGAGGCGGGAGGCCTTCATGTTATAGCAGGGTCTGTCAATAAGGCTCCCAGTTGCCGAGAACAAAGACAAGCCCTCAGATTTCTCCAGCACAACTTCCAGTTCCTGAAAGTCCTGCAACCGGGCGACATCTTTGTCCTGGGGTAACCCAAGAGAAACATTGCCACAACTATTAGTTGAAAGGTAAACTTTATACGAAAAGAATAAATAAATGCAAAAAGAATCTTACCTTTCTCAACATGGTGTTTGGCAATTTACGGATTTTTTCCACGTGCTCAACACTGATGTCCAATTCGCGGCAGCAGACTCTCAGCAGCGAACGATATGTGAGCTCCTGACGGTCCAGTTCGATCTCGATGAAGTCATTCTCACGGGTGTTAGGATTCTGGATGCGTACTTTCAGTACCAATTCTAAACAGGATTAAAAGGGATAAGAGGGTTCACGCTTGTATGATTTCAGCTTCATGAAATTTAACAAAACAGGGATGTTGAATGAAAAAATTGCCCTTACCTTGCACATTAACGGGGAAGGTGCTTGTGAAGAAAAATGGCTGGAAGGATGGCAAAGATCCACTTGACTGACTGTAGCCTATTTGCTGTGGGATTGACTGTTGCCTGCTCATAGCTGGGTTAGTGTTGTTCAATGGTGCTTGGACCTGACCCCCATTGCTGCAAGCCAAACCTGGGCTAGTGGAGGTCAAAGGAGGCGAACACCTGGTTCCATTGTGTGGCATTGCATGGTTAACGAGATGTGGCTCGACAGACAGATCTTCGGGCACTGTGCAGTTTACGATAGTGTGGTTGTGAGATAGTGCCATCCCGGATGCTGTGCCATTTTGTTCAGCCATTGGAACAAATTCCCTGGTAGGAGCTTGGCTGTGAGTGATGGGATCCGTAGGAGGAACTGGGTCATCAGAAGTCAGGTTCTGTGACATCTGAAAGTGCTGGCTTGGAGAATGGGGGGCTGAATTGTTATCGGTGGGATCGGTGTGCTCCGTATTTCCATTTTGTGCGGCGTGCTGAGAAAGGAGGATGTCCATCTTGTTATCCATCTTGGCGTACAAAAAAGGAGGGTTGGACAAATAGTTGGGGATGATTGGCAATTCAGGCTCCTTGATTTCAGGTAAGTCTTCTACTTCAACTGTAGGGTTCAAAACAGTTTTCAGATTATTACAATGGTGGTGAAAAGACAATGTTAGCCTATGTCAAATCATATTATAGTATTCAAATATCTAGGTAGTTAGTAGGTGTTAAAGAAACATTCAAACAAAACAATGTACTGTTTATATCCAATTGGAATAGTTTGATATAGTGAACATATGCATGAAAAAATAGGCAAAAAATGCAATTCTTTACCTCCTAAAAGTAGTTTTATCTCCGGTTTAGATGTGAGCTGTGCAGCCAACTCTTCCTTGGCTGTGAGAATGTCTTTATCTGCTCCGCTATTAAGTAAGTAAGAGACGATCTGCTTATGGTTCCGTTTGCATGCCCAATGGAGGCAAGTCCTAGAAGGATTAAAGACATCAGATAACAAAATCATTTGTATTATATAAGAAAGTTACATATTCTAATGAGGCAAAGGTCGAATGGCAAATAATTAACTATGTTTATATTCAAAAAAAAAAGCTGTAGGCATGTTCATATTTCACTTGATCAGTGGTTGTTTTGTTTGTTGGTGTTATGTCACAAACTAACCACTAACCGGATTTCTGACAGGCAAATCCAAGGGATTAAACCATGATTTGCCTAATAGGATATCACACGACACACCTAACACATGCAACTTGCAGAGAAACTTCTTCCAAGTCTTTCAATATTAAAATTAGAAGCCCCAAGGCAAATATGTTACGAGTTTTAAGGCTTTATGCAGTAATATTTAGTTATCAAACTTACCATCCATTGATTTCATTTTGAGAATTGATGTTTACTCCACTCTCGACTAATGTCCGCACTTCGTCAATGTCCCCGATGGCTGACGCTTCTCTCAGTCGCTCCTGGAGTTCTTTATCCAACGAAGTAGTGGACATGATTGCTAAAATTATGAGATTTCCGAGTTCATATGCTACGTTGAAGCTTCACGATTTAGCCTTATAATGATAATGGCCAAACAACATTGGCCGCTGGGCTAAACATTAACTACCGTACTTGCTAGCTTGCCTAGGTGAGCAGTCTTTGCTACTAATCTTAGCTGGTGATTGCAATTTTCTCAAGATAGTGCGATTAAGCGAACGGATCCTATAGCATTTAAGTATATACTGATTTTTCGTTAATAGTCAGTTTAGTTTCCACTGTCATAGTCAAAATCCGCATTCCATTGAGTGTTTATCTTGTCGGCGGCGTCCGCGTTCCTTCATCCAGAAGTCCTACTGCCACACTACCGGGGGACACTTTTGAATGTAACAATGCTGCAACACGTTCGTCCGTCTGCCATATTGGATGTGTCCGCACGTACACAAATGTAGAGCGTTTGGGTACATTGGATGTAATTTTTTGAAAAATCAAATGATCATAACGGGAGTCAAAATTACAACCACTCGCAAGGGCTACTTGTCGTGTTAAAAAAATCTTGACTAGTCGTGGGACATTAGGATTTCTTAAACTGTTGATATGTATATTCATTTGTGAATACACACTCTTTTGGGAGATTTACAGAAGTAAAGAGTTGCATATTGAGATTTATTTTATCTTATCGAACCATTGCCGATAACATTTGTGGAAAAAAAGACTGCGATTAGTTTTCAAACGTATAATAAATAAAAAATATGGGGTTCAGGTCAGTGGTGTTTGTTAGACAATTAAGTACACCAACGCCCTAGTTATAAACCGCTTTTAGTACCTTTGCTTTGTGGCGATTCCTCCTTTAGTTTGTGCATTATTACAATATAGATGTGTTATCGCTTTATGATGTGTGGGTGTACTTACATATCCGGGTCGAAGTGTTTCATTCACTTTCGCAGTAGGTCCTAGTTGACGTCACAGCGCCTGCCATTTTGATCAGATGTACTTTGGGCGCCCTGAGATGGTGTGATCTGAAGCTCCACGATTTACTGTCGTGTAATAACAATACTAAAAGTTAGGCAACATGCTTTCCGCCGCGCAGTTACTCGATGAGTTAATGGGCCGAGACCGAAATCTGGCCCCCGATGAGAAGCGATGTAACGTCAAATGGGACGATGAAAGCGTAAGTCAGCATTCTTGCTAACGTTAGCCTCGTGGGTTTGATTTGCTCACATAACTGAACGCATGTTTTGTTTGGGGTAGAACGATCTGAAATGTTTTTGTTTCTGAACGTTCGCAAATCAATGTGCATGCACTTGATTAAAGTAGTTCTAAAATGTACTTGATCTACCGCGATCGCCGCATGTTGAAACATTGTTAGCCTTCATTTGCTAATGGGAAAACCTCCAAATGAGGCAGCGGCTAATCGCATACATTGCCATGTGGTCTAGGTCTATAACTCGCATGTAAAGTCTTATTTGTGCACCTTGGAATTCACTTTCACATCTTTTTTCCCCCCGATCTTAGGTATGTCGATATTATCTGTGTGGATTCTGTCCTGCAGAACTATTTACAAACACAAGGTCGGATTTGGGTAAGTCAATAGTGAAATGCCTGCACACTTCACACAAATTCAAAATCGAATAAGATCTAATGCTCCATAAAATCTAAATACATTATGCAAGGAAGCCCAACAGTAAATCAATTTCCATCTTTTGTTGGCAGGCCCGTGTGAGAAAATCCATGATGAAAATCTTCGGAAAGTGTAAGCAATTCTCTTTAAAATTTCCCCCACCTTTTTAAAATCTTGTGGGTATAAATTTACTCTTGTTTATTTTGTGCAATAGCGAATATTTTTTCAATTTCATTACTGCTAAATCAGTTCAGTTTACTTGTGCATATGTGAGCTATTTAATCAATGACTGAATTTAATCATAAAGAGCTACATATATAAGTCATAATAAAGTCATAACATATTTTCCAGATATGAAAAGAGTTCACGTTTCATGAAGGAGGGATATGAGCGGGACTTTTTGCGCTATCTACAATCTCTTCTGGCCGAAGTTGAACGGCGAATTCGTCGGGGACACGCTCGCCTCGCGCTTTCTCAAGCCCAGCAGAATGCAGGGGTATGTGCTTCATAACTTCAAGCTCAAAAATAACACATAAAAACATGCAAATTCCCACCTGTGTTAAGTACTAAGAGTTGTGTGTTTTCCCCCTTTAGCAGCAACCGCCTGCTCCAGCTGGAAAGAATGATGAGAAGGCCCAGGTTCTGACAGAAAAGATTGAAGATTTAGTCGTACAGGTTTGTCCAAGTAATCCACTGTAGTTTTTGTTTTTCCTTGTTCAATTTTTTTGCTGATATAACTGTTTTTTTGTGTTGTCTAGATTGAGGAGCTGGGCTCTGAAGGCCGTGTGGAGGAGGCTCAAGGAATGATGAAGCTAGTTGAGCAGCTCAAGGAAGAGAGGGAATTGCTTAGCGCAAACCCTTCGGTGAGTCATCTCACTTGGCTTAAGTTGTTCACTTTTAAAAATGGTTGTTAATCTTCAAGAGTTGAGTTACTGGTGTTTTTTTTCAGACCATTGAGAGCTTTGCAGCCCAGGAGAAACAGATGGAGGTATGCGAGGTATGCGGAGCCTTCCTTATAGTGGGTGATGCTCAATCTAGGGTGGATGACCACTTGATGGGAAAGCAGCATATGGGCTATGCCAAGATCAAATCCACTGTAGAGGAGCTAAAGGTAAGAATGGGTTGCAAAGAAAAGGATATGACAATGAATTTTGTTCCTGCATTATCATTTATCTATTTATTCATATATTGCACTTTGTTGCTTGCTCAATTTCCATCAGGAGAAACTGCGACGCCGCTCAGAGGATCCTCAAGGGGAAAGCCCCGTCATTAAGAAAGACCGAGAAGACCGTGAGAAGGAAGAGCGAGAGAAGAAGCGTAAAGAGGAGGAGGAAAAGGAGAAGGAGAGAGAGAAAGAAAAGGAAAAAGAGCGGGAACGTGAGAAGGAGCGGAACAGGGATAGGGACAGAGACAGGGGGGATAGGGACAGAGACCGGGGGGACAGGGAGAGAGATCGGCGGTCCCGGCGAAGCAATTCAAACAGCCGGCATTCTAGCCGAGCTTCAGAGAGAAGGAGGAGCCGCTCCCGGGATCGTCGGAGGTCCAGGAGCAGAGACAAAGAGAGAGACCATGACCGGAGACGCAGCAGGTGATAACTCGGATTTTTTAACGTTAGCAGTTTAAAATCTAAATGAAGTTATAGTGTCGTTTTTAATACTCACTGCTATTTTCTCGTTTAGCAGGAGCCGGGATCGAGATAGAGAGAGGGATAGGGACAGGAGAAGAAGTCGCGACCACTCCGACCGGAAGCGACACTCCCGCAGTCGTGAAAGGAAGAGGTCAAGAAGCTCAGAGCGTAGATCTCACCGCCACCGCAGCCGTAGCAGGGACCGTGACAGGGAGAGAGATAAGGAAAGAGAGAGAGAAAGGGATAGAGACAAAGAGCGCTCATCTAAAGAAAAAGGTGAACACAATAAATAGTCAATTATTTTTTTTCCAAACCACAATGTGTCAAATGGACTGTCATTCCAATCACTTCGTTCTCCCTTTTTTTTCCAGATCATAAGTCGTCGGAGGAGAAGAATAGCATCGCCAACAAAGACAAGAACTCTGAAGACGATGCAGCTGCTGTCAAGGCTTCACCAGAAGCAGAGCCGATGGAGGCAGAGGCCGCCGCAGAGGCCATCGCCTCGGCCTCTCCCCCGCTCCTTAACGGCCAACAAGAGCTCCTCCTTTCTGAAGGTGACACTCAGTCCAATTAAAACTGATCTGATAGGACCTCAGATCAGACTCAGGTAAGTGTGTCCTCCTCCACTGCCCCCCCTGACACCCTAAATTCCTCACATTCCCCCCCTCCCTCCCACGCTACCTCCTTCCCCCCTCACCTTCTCTGCATTCACTTAATGCTGATGTTTGTCTGACGTACCATATCCTGTTTTTGAATAGTGCATCATAAATATGCACTGAAGATGAAGAACTAGGCCCGATGAATGAGAAGAAGGTAGAAAGCATTCACACAAAGCCAAGAGGGAAAGGCCAGTGTAGCCCTGAGCAAACATGCCCAGAGGTACCCCCTCGTTTTGTATCGTTTTTGATCCTTCAACTTTTTTTTTTTTAGTCCTTGTCGACTGAACTAGATGGAAAAATTGACCCCCTCACCTCCTCTAATTGGCAGTATTTATTTGGTAACGTGTTAAGTTAGATTTAACAAAGATTCCAAATGCTTAGTGTGTTTGTGTGCTTAGTTTTTAACCCTAATGCAAAAAAAAGATTAAAATAATTGACTAGTAAATACTATGCATTTTCATTATGTGCCTGATAATTCTATGCAGTTTGTCTTGTTTTTTTATTTTGCGGGTTGGTGGTGGGGTAATTCTAGGAAATGAGGGGCGGTGCGTTAACGTAACTAACTAACTGGAGGGTAGGGTGGTTTATGGCGTAATTTGCAGCTGACTTCCACACCTCACTGCGTTGGTGTTGTGAGCGAGACCACATGCGAAAAGGGCAAATTAAAAATCAAGGATACTCTCTGACTGTCAAAGTGTGCAGGTACTCACCCCAGGTACTCCTTTCTATACCCACATCCTTTTTGTCAATACTGTACTGCCTGTACTCTTCACATCAACTTGAACTTCTTTTTTTTAATTGTGATCCTGTATGTTGTTTAGCTGTCATCAAGTAGAGGAGTCCAATACCAACTGCTTGATTAACTTCTGCCGTTTAATTGTAGTCCTCTTTGCATCATTTTCATATCTGTTGACTTGTATAACTGTCAAGGGGAATATTACATTTCAGTGGTATAAAACTTGGTAGACATTCCCTGTCAGTACTTCAGCCAAACATTACTGACAAGGCATGTCAGAGGAAAATTGTCATTTTTTTTAGCAGTTTTTCTATAAATAAAAAGTTGCTGGGGTCCTTTACTAACATTACATTTTTTTGAACATGTTTTTTTCCAATAGGGCAATCTGAGAGATCCATTTGAGGAAGAACAGGCGGAAATACCCCCCCATCCTCACCTGGAACCTGTGGCACTTCACTGCTTATAAACAAGGTGATCCACATATGCGTATATCAAAAAAAAAAACCTGTGGAAAGAGGGAGGATAATATTAATTCATTCATTTTCATGTCTGTCGATCCCCCCTAGTTGGATGAGTCATTGTGGTTAATATGATATTGTATTTTGGAGGAGTCCTGACATCAATCAGACATGACTTGAAATACCAAACGTTGTAGGCAGAATTCGTTTACTTCCCTCGCCTTTTTTTACTCTATTTTTTTTTTATTTAGTAAGAAGTCATTCAAATAAAGAATAAGTGTGGTTCAGTTTGGTGTGTCAGGTCCTACTTCACTTTCTATTTTTTCATTTTTTAAATCTGATGTGAAATGTTAGTCCAATGACAGGGCCTGCCCCCCCTTCTCTTTAGAGACCTCAATGATTCTCATTTTGCTGTAAAATATTGATACTTCTCTCTTTTTTTGATCAAATCTGACTGCAGACTGAAGATGTGTTTAAGTTGGTCAGCTTCAAATGTTAATGTGGTCTTGCAATAAAAGGTAAAAACGTCATTGTTGTGTCTTTTCTTCTATCTGCATGCATTATGTTTAGAGGTATATTAACTGACCGTGAAAAATCTATATCATTACATGAGTATAAACTCAACAGAAATATTAATATAGCAGCAGGTGGCAGCATATACTCATTAATTGCACTTCTGCAAACGCCCTCTCTGACATAACTCACAAATTCATATAGAAATATTTTTCCTGACAGTTAAACAAAAATACACTAAGCAACATTTTTAAGTCATTAATGGTTAGGGCTTAATTTGGATATTTTCACTGTAATCTAATTTGGTGCAATTTACTACATATAACTGGGTTTAAATACATTACATATATTGCAAACAATCTAATATGATATTTGAGTTTGCAGTACTCACTGAAATGAGATGAAATTTCAATCAAAAAGATGCAAAAAAGGCTTACCTTTCCACCATAGACTGTAATATGTGCATAAAAGTCAATTCTTGCACTGTGTGGTACTCTATCCTCTCCTGATGATTAGCTCTATTATGAGATGCATCCTCAAGCAAAAGATCTAGAAGGGTAAGGGGGGACAGTAGAAAAGGAAAATGGTTATGAGGGTATCTGGCAGCTCTTCCAAGGGTGTCCTGACATCCAAATTTAAGCACAAAATGTCATTTAAAATCATCTTATAGTCACATAGCATGTTTGTGAACATTTGCCATGTTTCTACATACAATAATTAGAATGTTCTTACCCAGAAATGTCATTTAATGACCAGGAGGCAAATAATTGTGCAGATGCTTTAGAGGCAATTCATCTATTTTGCTGTCACTATACTGATTAATGATGGAGACTACCAGTACACAAAGCTTTTGTCATCTTGTCAGTTATATTTTGATGAAATAAATTACATTCCCTCTAAAGGCAACATGCTCCTACTTCTATTACACTCTTGCACAGCTGCCATGCTAATATTCTATTGGCTTACCATTTAATTACTGTACAGGAGATGCTGGGTTATGCTTGCAGCATTCCAGGCATCACACTGAGTCTCAAAAGCGCTTCCAATGACGATACTTCTCTCACCAAAGAATGCTAAATGCATTTTTTTATCCACTTTAAGGAAAAATCAATGCTTTTGTAATGAACCAAAAAATGTAGACTGAATACTGACAGGGTTAAACAATCTTAGATCTCATGAGTCATCCATCTAAAAGCAAGTGCTGCCTATTCAACCATCATTTTTCTTACATGACTATAATAAGTGGTTTGGTTTAGTTCACTGACTGCCCTTGTATAAAGTGCCAAAATCTTTCAACAGATTTTTATAGTATTAAAGTGCAGTGTCCTTTGAACTGTCAACCAAAACTGGGAAAAATATTCATTTACTGGTTGGAGTATTTGGTTTAGTTGCATAAATTCACTTATAACACTAATAAAATAGTTTATATTTGGAATTAGAAGTTGTATACATGTCTTGTATGAACCTCTAATGATATTTGTAAATATTTAGACTTATAAAAATGCTGAACAATCAATTTAGTGTTACTCCCTCACCATAAAATGTCATTATAGACCACCAATTGTTCCTAAGATAGTCTATGTTGAATCAAGTTGGTACCATATGCTGCTACAACAATATTCCTCCTATCACTACACTCATTTTCATACTTACAGCAGATGGCTCCACCACAGGATTGGGCTCCCAAAATTCTGCTTTCCTTTCGGTCTTCCTGCATTGTTTCATGTTTGATTTCTTTTTCATCCATCGTTCTTCCTACATTTGGTGCTCTTCTGGCCCAAAATGTAGCCAGAAGGTGCCAGGAAAGCTTGGGTGGAGCAGCCGGAGGGTTTTTTTTTTGAGTGCCCCCACCTGACCATGAATAGCCCTTTTGGGGGTCAGAGTAAGGACATGCTTGATCCCTATGACCAATCAAAATGCTCAAGATGGAAGAATGGTACCTTAAATGAAGGAAGAGAAGGAAGGAATTTAGATAGTTGGAATAAATATCTTTCTAACAACAAATGTGCCTGAGTTAGAATTAAATAGTAGGCTTAAATACTCATAATACAAAACATAGCAATTCCTTATAATCTTTTCTGTTAAGTGCTTTTTATTTTTCTTTATAGTGGCTGATAACATACACATTTTAAGATTATCAATGTTTGAAAATTCACAAATATATATATATATATATTTTTAAATTAAGTGCCTATAATAACTAGAGCCAACAAAATTAAGTCCCTAGTTTTATTCCTGCTATAAAATGCTGTATCATTAGATCTCCATTCAGAGCATTATATAATTATCGATCCCAGACCCGAAAGCAACTCATTACATGATGGGACCATGGTACTTAGATTTAATCTTTATCTTTCAAGCTCTTTAGGGTTCACACTTATTGACGCACATATATTCTGCTGATTTCCATCAGATCAATGCACTCATTTTTCAACCATACATGTCTAATGTTAAAAGCCATGATGTCTTATTGATTTTAAACCACACTCTAACTGGTGACTTTAATTACATGTCAGAATGTTTTGATTAAACGTGAATAAAAGTATAGTTTTAGCTTTTTAAATTGCATATTTTGACTACAGCATGATAGACTGATGTCTATTTTTTTGCACAAAAACGACACCTACCAATATTCCCTCTCCATCTGCTATCCTCCCCAAGAAAGTGCTGATAATGCATTCTTATATTTCATCCCTCTCTAAACCCTTCCCTTTCAAGGCACGTGTTTCCAACCTATGAATTATGTATGTGATTAATTAGGCTTGTCATGATAGTGCATGGTCAATTGGTAATTCCCCTCCGTTCTAGTTCAAACAAAACCGAGACTCAAACAAAACCGTTTCAAAATTCCCCCCCCCCCCATGCCCCCCCCCCCTCCCCTCCCTCTGCTGCCATTATTGTCGGCAGTATTATGGATGAGAGGCTTGGTATTTGTTGCACCCCATGGGATGTTACCGGGCATTACACATGGGAATACAATGAAACAACAAGATAACAAGATAAAAGCCTTATGTCGGCTTCAAAGTGGAACCATAGCTTGAATAGAAGAAGAGTAGGTTACTAGTATAGAATCAACATTGAAGTATGCATTCATTAGATTAGATTGTATGTGGTAGTATACACATCCTGCTCCTATGACTATTGAAGGAGTCAGTATACTACAACATTCTAATTTAGTTGGCAACACAAATCATCTCCCAGATGAAGCTCCCTTCATTAACTAGCTCCTGCACTTAGACTGATTTTTTGATGGGTCCACTCAAAACTGAATGTTTTTGACTAGGGACAGTAAGAAATAAATTGAGATACAATGCACCAAAGTCAGGCACCAATGAAATAGAAGAAAAAAATCTACAACTTGAATGACAGGCTTATTTCAACTACAAAATGGGAATTTCTAATTGTTATTTACTGTAGAGTCAAAATATTTTGGGTGCCATTAATGGTCCATTCACAAAATAAATTGGACTTCTATCGCCATTGATGACAGCCAATCAGTTGATAACGCTTTGTATGAATAAAGGGTGCCTTGAATAGTCAATAGAAATACCTCAAATAGTTTTGTACTGTACTACAGCCAATGGCTGTATCATACCAAACCCAATTGATGTTCTTTGCATCATCTCTACTCCACAATCAGCTCAATCTCCTCCCCTCACTCGATTAGTATCTAAACTTCTACCTCACCCAAGGACAAGGTTACACTTCGAAGAAGATGACCAGATTCCATCTGTCATCCCCGCAGGGTCTATACTCCTCTCCGACCTACAGATGTGAAGTCAACATTTTGGACGACCCTTCTTATCATAACTTTCCAAATCATATGCACCATTTAATGCCACCCACTGGTCTGAGAGCGACAACACACATTTGCAAAACAACATCATTCTGTTAGTTTTTACCCAACTAATACATAACAATTTCCAATATCCCAGTCATAACTACAAATAAAAACAAAATCAACTGTTTAAAAGCGCATATTGACACCTAACTGCAACTATTAACATTCCTAATGCCATATTAGCTTTAAGCAATACGCAGTTATAAATCACTGACCTATCTCCAAACCATCCATAAAACAACTCCTCATGCAATGTGCTACTATCCCAATAACCAATTAACATTTGTTATTATTGATCCACATTGTTCCAATTTTAACTGGACAGTGGTGCATCATTTATACAGTGAAACACTTAATAAGAAAAGAGAAGATTTATGTCAAGATATCTCCCTGTCAAGAACTTTTACATTACATTTAACACTTTTTGATGACACTGGGAGGAGGTTATTGGGTGGTGCCTTGTGCTTTGTGTATCCTTTGGCCCATTATTGATCGTGAGCTTCAATAGGTTTGTATTGATCGCCCCTTTTTCCCTGTGTAGCGATCACTCATGCATCTGTCCACTGATAGTCGGTGTTGCGGTGGCGTGTTTTATGTTTGCCACGCAAGGAGATTACATACAAGTCACTAAAGGCCCTGCTATTGAAAAACTGAGAAGTGAAACACATGCCTAGTAATCGGTAACAATGTTCATCCTCATGACTGAGCAGCTATGAATATTCTTGCGTAGTAATACTACAAAAAGCTGTACAGTATTCTTCTACTAACAACTTTTCGTTTTGGCAAAGTACTACATAAGATATCAAGTATATAAAGGGGATATAAACTCAAGATGACAAAATATTAGAACATCTAGGCGAGTATTATATTCGCATGTGTTATCGTGTATTAGTGTGTAGAGTTACTGCACATCTATTTATTTATGAATATACAATAAATGTGATGTCAGATTCATCATCTTGCATCATACTTAATGCAGTACTTAATATGACATACATCAGCTGTCCAACTACAAGTATTAGAAGTGTATTTATAGCAGAAATGGCAAATTTGATCTAGTGTTGACTTGTCCTAAGTAGACATCAACATTGCATTGCATCTTATGCAGTACTTCCTTCTTGTTAATATCATATTTCGTCACCTAAATTTGAATAGAATGAGATGTTGCTTTGTGAGGTACATCACCTCAACCTTAATGTTATTTTACTAGACGTTATGCTTCAGTTGGTGATCTATTTTTCTTCCCTCAGTGCCTCCTTCCTAAAAATTCCTATCTTCTTGAATTACACAGTAGTGAAGATGCAGAAAAGCAGTGACCGAAGCATAGCCTGTCGACGTTATATCAAAGCGGCTACATTATTCGAATGCAGAACTCTGGCCTAAGGGTGCAACGGAAGTCACATACATGTGGTCAAATATGGTTATAAATATGGAAAGTGTGTGTCTATGCCTTGTGTGTATATGTGTGTGTTTTATCAAGATGAAGTCAACAAGTAGTGGCATTTGCACCCATGTGCACTGAAATGGAAATGACCATGCACACTGACTGACAAACACCTTAGAACAATAAGTGGATCTACTGCAATGCCCCTAAAGCATTGGGAACATGTAAATAATTCGGAAAGTGTTAAATTTATATTGTGGAAGGTGTGGGAGTAATTGGATGGAATGACATACAAAAAAAGGCAATTTAAATTGATTTGGGCTATTTTTCTGGGAAAATGTATCTTCTAGCTATATTATTATTGTTAGGAAATGTTCATAACTGGTTCTCACAACTTAAATAATGGCTTAAAATTGGAAGGACTAGTCCAAAGGGTAAATTCTATTTCTATTTTGTAGGCTTGGATAGGATCCAACTCACTGTCACTATAGAAAAATGGATGGATTTCTGTCTTGTCACCTGCTGGTAATATGGAAGCTATTAAACACCCCATTTATGATTTATTTCAAGCCACAAGGGCTGTATGTTATGAGGTATTAAAAATACTCATTTACAGGGGCTAAATTCATTTAGGCTGCTATCAAAGTGAAAAACCTTTCTGGACAAAATGTCACATGAATCAAAAATGCAGAATGGGACCAAAAAGGTCTCCAAGTTCAATTTTTTTCTTGGTTTTTAAAAGGAATGGAACCTGCTAAATCATTAACTGCAAGTGTATCTATACTAAATTAGTCTCTACCTTTGAATATGTGCTGTATATGTAATCATTTTAATTCACAGTAACAAAAAAAAGACATTATATGAAGTATTTTGCGAGAAAAAGTTCCTCCTTATGATTGAATTTTCTGCAAAAACATCCTTACCTTTAACATTGTCTTGTGCATCTGATGTTGTTGGCTTCAATTTAATTCCTGGGTTCCCTGTGGATACACAACATATGCTCAGATGCTAAATAAAGACAATATTACTCGTGCTAGTACACTTTAGAGAAGAACAATACTACACGTGACTCTCCTGCAACTTTCCTTTTCACTAATCCATTATTCATTTTAATTTTTAGTTCTTCTGTCCTGAGCTGTTTGTCTGACAACCTTTGTTAAATAAGAGCCTTTATATTTTGTATTTGGTCTGCAATAACATTCTGCAGTACCTTTTGGAGGGTCAGAGTTACGCAATCACCCTGCAGGAAAAACATATTTTTCTTAAATACAGTCTGTTAATGACATATTTTTCACAATTTTTGTTTTTTCTGAAGCTATTTTTTTAATTTGATTTGTCTTGTATGTGGCATTGTCAAGACAAAGTTGGAATTTATTTGTACATTAAAATCTAAAATATAATGTTCTAGTTGTATTGGGAAAAAACATTGGACCAAGCAAGCCCAAATGCGGCAGTGCAGAGAAACTCTTTAGGGGAGCTTTGCT
Organism: Stigmatopora nigra; assembly: GCF_051989575.1. Lineage (NCBI taxonomy): Eukaryota > Metazoa > Chordata > Actinopteri > Syngnathiformes > Syngnathidae > Stigmatopora > Stigmatopora nigra. The sequence continues at coordinate 4,006,414 of NC_135522.1, forward strand.
GCTCACCCAGTGTGGGCCTTACAGCACACGCTCAGCAGAGCGCCTAATTGTACTGATAAATTTGAGCCGGGAAAAACAAAAGCTCCCAGGAAGCACAGTGCCTCACATGAACCTGCAGATGGAGGAGGAGGGTCTTTTAATGGGTGCACCTTACAAGCACATTAACAGCACCGTACACTGACTCAAGACTAGAATGAGTTCATGGGGTTCAAAACAGAAAACACACTTTCTCACATTGTGCACCACAGTAGGAGTTCAATATACTCCATATGTTTTGAGACATTAAAGAGGCTTTAATGCATTTACAGTAACCCCTCGAATATGGTGGTTAATGTAGACCAGATATAAACGAAAAACCACAAAGTAGGATCACCCCCATTATAACTACTACTATACATTTTTGCGCCTATATAGAAATATACATTCAAGTACAATTGGCAAAAAAGTGTATATTTGTTAAATATTACAGCTATACGCATATCAAAAGACTAATGTATTAATACCTAAATATAATGTATATATTTATAACTTTAAATACTGTACTCACAGTGAAAATTGTTCCTCTCCACTTGATATAAATCCAAAAATTAGTTGAATGGGAGTTTTAGTCCAAGTCCTTTGTCTTCGATATTCGAGGGATTACTTAAATGAGCATCACTAGCCTGTGTCAAAAAAAGAAGATAATACGAAACACATGTTAAATGTTATCGAAGGCCCACTTACATTAAATAGGCAGTAAATCATTAGTCATTGTTTACCAAGATGTGTTTGCATCTTGCCTTGCAATTCATAATTCAAATCTTGTTCCCAATTAAACCAGTAGAGGCCATTTGTGAGTAAATGTGTCTCCATTTTGCATAATTTAGACGGAATTATATTCAAATTCAGCTCTTTTTTTCTGTTATATGTCTTAGACAAATGTCATATATTGTAGCCTGTGAAAACACAAGTGGTCTTTTCTGTTTACACATAGCCTTTGATATTTACAATGTAAAGCAATCATGGGGCACTAAAATTCATGAGTGTCTTGATGTTTCGCCCTTCACCACAACCTTGTCTCATGCATAATGTGAGCTAAAGGACATGATCTGTTTCTTATTTTTACTCTGACTGCTCTTGCAGAGCATTGCGTGCATGAGCTGAAGCAAAAAGCTCTTAACACAAAACATTTTCAGAACCAGCCTCCCTGAAAAAGGATCCAACGCCATTGCACATGCACGACTAAAATCCCTTGACTCTTCCAACAAGTGTCAATCACTGTCATGATGGATTTGCTCGTGCAATCTCACTGTAAGAAAGTAAAAAAAAAAGGAAATTGTTTACAGAAGAATGCAGTCCAAGCCAAAGTATGTACAGATGGTAATATTCCTTTAAAAATATATTTTTTTGACGTGCAGGGATGATTAAAAGTACAACCAAGCATCACTTTAATTGCGTGTAAATAGATACACTGCCTGAATTTCTTTGTGTTTGCAGTTTCTGAAGGTGAACTTTGTTTTGTGTCCTATTCCTCTACAAAAGAGCAAAGTTTATTGCAAACACAGCGTTTACAAAATGAAACTTTTTGCTCTGCTAGACATGATTTAGTGTTTCATTTGTGCTCTGTAACGAACTGTTGTGAACTTTTCTTTTGTTTCACGCATTGGCTCATTTAAATTTTATTTTGGTGAGACAATCATTTCTTGATTTTTTCCTATTTATTTATGTTTATGCAGCATATTTATTCCTACTATCACCAGCATAATTTGGATAGATGATCAATCTCAGTATCAGATCTTTACATTACAAAAAAACTGGAATTTGGGCCCCCTATATATATATATATATATATATATATATATATATATATATATATATATATATATATATATATATATATATATATATATATATATATATATATATATATATATATATATATATATATATATATATATATATATATATATATAAACTTACCTTATTTTCACAACTATAAGGCGCACCACATTAAAAGGCGCACTGTCAATGAATGACACATTTTAATGTTTTTCCATATTTAAGACACACTGGATTATAAAGCGGCTTGTCAATTTTGGAGAAAATGTAAGACTTTTAAGTGTGCCTTATAGTCCGTAATTGAAATAAACGTGATTGACTCTGTAGCATGGAGTACAACCCTAATCTGGAAAAAGTGTTTGTTTTTATGTGTATTTTGCATGCCAGGTTATTATCTCACAAAGCGGCAAGCCAGGTGGTGAGGAAATCTGTCAGCAATCCATCACGCTGAAAGCACCATGGCGAAAGTGGCAATGTCAGCACTGTTCCCAAGCTCAAGGTTTCCGGGCTGTCACACCTCCCCTTCTCTCACAGCATCTCGTCACATACTGAAAAGTAGCAAACGAGGAGAGGATGTACTAACGGTGGGGTACTTGGAAGCTGAGTGTGAAGTGTTAAGCTTCAGCCATTAGCACTGATCCTCTGACAAGCTTTGTAGACCCATGCCTGTGTAGAACCACACTGGGAGCAACAAGAGAAAACACAGTGGCATCAACTGAGAAGATGGAAGATTTGTGTAGCCAGTATCCTATGTGGATTCCTATCAGGAAAAAAAGAGCATGAAGTGAAGCTGCAGGGAATATTCACATTCTCATGAGGGCTTTTAAAAGTAGTATTTGCTATATTATGATCACATAACTGGGTATAAGGTAGTGTACTTCCTCTAAAAGAGGAGACAAAGCAAGTTCAACCATGCTTTTCATTTATTTGGCAAAGAACGGGGTACAGAAAATAAATTGATCACTCAGATAATTTGGGGAAAGACAGCAATCGCACAAAAGCCACACTTTCTTTTGCTTCACTAAGTCCATTTTCATAGCCTGAGTACAAACACCATAAATCTCCTTCCATGAGAATGAATAGTACAGTGCAGCATGTAAAGGGTAGTTTTTACGCAACCCTAATGAATGTGTATGAAAGTACGATATGTGTATTTATTGTAATTATACAGTGATGATGTTCTTTATGGAAGAATGATTTGAAATACCCCCTCCTTGTTAATTTGTAGATTGACTGGACACAGGTATATTTAACACAATTATACCTGTATTTACATGCTTTGTTTTAGGATTAGTTTGTCCTATGGATTACTGGATACAGTTACAGTACCCAGTACTGATGTATTTTGCATGTATGTACCTATGTGCATGCATGTGGGTCGCTCATGAGAATGAATGATAGTAGTAGTAGGAATATGTTAACTTATAAGTGTGTCATCACATGTGTAATGCCACATAACTATATTTCTTTATCGTTTTTTTTAAGAACTCCTTAAACTAGTTTTGGGACAATTACTTTTAACTTCATTCAGAAAACACTAGACTTCTTCCCCAATTTCTAAAAAGACTTTGAACCATGTCTACTGGCCATATATTGTATGTCCATAACCTTAGCTCAAGTTAACAAAGGCACAATGATTGGTCATAAGAAGAGACAAATAACAGTAGGTATTGTTGGGCACATGCAAATGAATAAAATGACTAAAAATCACATTGACATCAGTTGATCAGGGCATACACATAGAACATTTATTGCTGTGTAGTCAGGCTTTAACCTTTGTTGCCATATTGATTGGCAATTTCCTCAGAAAAGACACAAGGTTAAACCTTTTAAGCTAAAACAGCCCTTGGTTGTTCTGCGTTTTAACCTTAAATAGCCATCATCATCATGGTGACGGTTCACAGACAAAAGCATTTTGAAATACAATTGTCTCACCTGAAGATTATCTTACAAATACATGCACACTAGTGCGCACATATATGTCTGAATGTGAATATGAATAGGGGTGAGGGATAAAAAAAAACTCTCCTTTTAGTCATTATGTTGTTTTTTGGATACATTAAAAATCAAGGTAATGATCTTAACACCAGACTCAGCATCTCATTTTAAGCTTAACATGATTATACAAGTGGCAAAACCCCAAAGTGGTTTTGCAATAAAAGACACACACTTGTGCTCAGTGGTACGCTAAATTGCTACAACAGCAGATGGGTAGCTAGAGATATTCGTTAATCTGGATGACAGTAATAAACACACACAATTGCAAACCCATACCGAAACAATATGCCCATAAGCATTCTGCTTGAGTGAATATGGCTGTTCCCATCTGCTATGACTCGTCATATTAGATTTAAAACAAAAATAGAGGACTCACTGTTTTGTTTAAGAGATATGCAGGAAGGAACGATTTCAATTTTTTGCTTCATTGTTTTGCACACACTCTTTAAAAAAAGTTAGAAAACTGGAAGCCACTGGCGGACGAAATAATGTAACGCATCGGAATGGATTTAAAAGAGGAAAGAGGTAATGGCCGCAATTTTTCAAGTGCCTATTCTCTTTACTACAAAAATAGTGGAATAAAAAACACATGGTAGTCATCACCCAACACTGACATCTGGACATATAGATTTGTATATTTATATATATGTAAAAATGCATTTCCATCATGCAAGTCAAGGTCCCTTGCCACCTATGTGGTTCAGTCCTTCCATCCAATAATCTTGAACACTGTGAAAGGACCTAGTGTCAAAAGGAGTGTGCTTTAAATCTCACTGGCTATAAAGTCCAAACCATTTCTAGTGAGAGATGCTAGAGATATAATAGAAAACAAGTACAAATCACACACCAAGGTGAACCACACCGCGGCAATCTGATCGGTTTGGTACTCACCTCACTTTCAAAAAGCTGCTGAATTGATAAGAACTATTTCATTCAATTCCTTGGATACCTGAGGCAGTGCTCTTTTGCTTTCACATACACGCCCCCCCATTCGTGAACTCTCCTCCACCCCACAGTTTCTTGTGATGTCAGCAAAAGGATTCAAGCCAGAAAGAATGGAACCTATTGTTTCCGTCTGCCAGAGCAGATGGATATTAGATCCGCTCACTGCCTTCCCCACTAACCAAATGACCTGACCTTCCTGTCCCAAGTCTACCTTTAGCCCTGCTACCGTGTCTTCTTGTCATCTGGACATTTGCGGTCAACCTACCTGTTGCACTGCCTCACAAAACAGTATCAGTTGGCATGGTCAGGTATTTTAGTTCTAATACCAAATTTTCTCCTTAACACATGCTCACCATCTCTGCACATGACTTAGTACCTCTCATGTCTCTTTAAACTCTTGTTTAAGCTCTGGAGAACCCCTCGCTATAACAGGCTACCTGGTTCCTCTCATAGAAAGCACTGCACACGCCTATCTTAAGCACGTGGGCTCCGACATTGCAGGCTACGATCATACCAGTGCACTGAAGCATGACCAAGGCCAGCTCCCTAAGGTGCACAATGGCACAAAATAAGGTCTCCAGTCCATCACAATTGTAGAGAGAGAGGTCCATTGGGGGGGAAAGACGAGAATTTGAAATACAGGCAAGCCTCTCTATCATTGGTGGGGATAGAGAGTTTAAGGGATAGCAAAAGGTTCATATCCAAGGGAAGGTTGACAATAAGTTAAGTAGTAGGTTTCATCTGTTTTTGCGAGAAGGCCCTACTGTTGTTTGGCTTGAGCTTTTCCCTCGGAAACCTCGTGACGGATCTCCAATTTCGCTTCCATTTCCTCTTGTCTCTGCTAATACTCCTGACCAAGGGTTGGCCAAGAAACCTTGTGGGTCCATAAGCTCCAAACCTAGAATCTCCCTATGGGTGTCTCTTCCTTTGGATGAAAGTAGCATACCCCCTTGGTCCAAGCTTCCCGTGCTATTGCACTTTTTTACTGCTCCTCCAGGATATGCTAAAGAACTGGGGGACAACAGCGACGTCAGTGACAAGCTACTCATTGTTTCGGACAAGTGTTCACTGTTCCCCGCTTGACTTGACCCACAACAACCAATGGAGGACCCGATAACTATACCCAGGTCTTCATCTGAAGGATCAATGGAGTCATCCCGGGTGAAGCCTGGGCTTGTGCTACCCCGCCCGCTGCTTTGGCTCCGCTGTTGGCCAATGGTAGTCTGGAGAGTTAGAGCTGATGTGGGGCTGGGCCTCAGTCTTAGGGTCTGGACTGGGGAGGAAATGCTAGTGTCGTTGTCACGCAGTGGGCACTCATGTGGTAAAGGAGCTGCTGGCAAGTCCATGTTCTGTGGTGGAGAGACACTGAAACTCAGTCCTTCTTCTAGGGTTGTTTGAAGGCTGCCTTCCGAGCTTCCAGTAGCAAGTGATGAGTCACTGTGGGATGGGTACTGCAAAGGTTTAGGGAAATAGATTACAGTGAGTTTTTTAGGGAGTGCTCATTTCCTTATATTGTGATTGTGTCTAATTATCGGTTCTCTTTGAAATGACATTATTTATTAGTGCTGGAATTGATCTTACCTGAGTGCATAATATCTTGCTATGGGCTCCAGGGGAACGGAATGCAGCCCATGAAGCAGGGGAGGTCAACTTAAGGCCTCTTGACAACCTCAGGCTCCTGTTGCGAGGAGGTGCTGGGATGGTCGCTCCTTTCGAGTGGAAGAACTCAGTAGGCAGCGGAAGTGTCGGAGAGACACTGCAGGCTTCTTCTTTTCCATCTTTCTTGCTACTGTTCGAAACACCACCTCGAAGGGGGAATCATTCAGCCAGTCAAGATGCAATCTATTGCCGAATCCTTTAAGCTAATAATAATGTACTTTAAATAAGGCTCATTGGCACTTTATGATGTCCTCAAGACAACAATTTCATTTTGTAGCTGACAGTAGGTCAAGAGCCCTACATTACAATATGTATGGGAATGTACAATTGACTGGATTTACTCACTTGGGCTGTAGTATGGTGAGCATATATTCGGTGAATTTGTTTGGAGGTCTATATCCTGTAGCCTGGTTTCCATCTCTACTTGGCAAAAGGTCCTGGAAACGTGGTCTAGCCCTTGAACCTGGCTCTGAACAACAGTCTGGTGGAGATGTTGACCTTTTGCTCCCTCTTCAGAACTACAGGATCCACTGCTGTACTTTATCTGGAAGAAAGCAAAAGAGCTGAAACCGAGAAAAATCTCTTCCTATGTATTTCAAGGATGTAGTTCACTAGTAAGTATGTGTTTCTACAACTACTAAAATTATCCAGACCAATTGCCACTGGAAATGATATCGTAATTAAAGTTCAGAATTGCTTTCTGTAAAAACAATAACATTATCGGTTGAAAACAAGGCAGGTAAATTTGTAAATGGGGAGTAAGTATTTCAAGGAGGGAGAAGCTATTTTTGCAAAATTGTGGAAGCCTCCAAAATGTCATTAAGAATTTAGATAATATGACTTCAGAATTGCCAAAATCCTGAAAAAATCACTATTTTAGAAACTGTATCATGGATGCGAGTAATGTGGTAAGTGTCATAATAATCTACTTGTTGTAATTATATAATGGAGTTATTCCAGCAACAATCACGATAATGAATCATTCACTAAGCAGTAGGCCAATATAATAATGAATGATGATCTCTACTTCAGTAATGATGGATTAACTCACATCCAGTTATTGTCTGATTCCCAGACCTGATCATGTCCTTTCAAAGCTTGATTAATTTCTATTAAAGTGTCCATAGAATTTTAAAAATTCTTTAATGATCTTCCTCGCCCTGAATAGACTTCATTTGTACCTTTAATATTCTGTAAAACTTCCCATATGACTTCAGATAAAACAGTAAGCAATGGACTGGGCGCCAGTCACTCACAACAATGTTTGTGCTTGATGTCTGACTGGCATTAAAACCCCCTGACACATAACGTTTTTCAAATTTCTCCTGCTCTCACCTCACTTTATCCACCACCAACCTTGCTTTCTCTCACAAGAAGCTGGTAGGCCGTGTGCTCATCCAAGCTGAGGTCATCTGGGAGCGCGGGTGACGAAGACTTGTCTGAGAAGAACTCGGATTTCAGTGAAGTCTGTTCAATCTCCGCCATCCGGATCTGTTATAAGAGAGACACCTCAGTTATTGACATCCAAGGCATAGCGTTATAATTCCCACAAGATTTTAGCACAATTTAGAATTCATCTTTTCTAAACACACCATGCATAATACACTATTTGCAACACATCCATTCAGATAGAGGCCAATATCTCCCTTAATAGTGTGACAAAACACCACCAAAGTTGGCTTTCAGAAGTTCTTGCCATTTTAAAATGTGCAATATTTTGTTAGCAGAACTTAATAGAAAAATTAAAGGAAAACAAGTTAATCACTGTAATTAAACTGTCCTGTAATACAACCACTCAATTAACAAAGCTCGATTTCCCACACAAAATATTTTGCTGTAGCTAATTTCCAAGAATCTAGAAAAAATATTTTAAAGTAATTTATAAATGCATTCAAATAAAAAAAAACCCTAATAATTACATTATTGTTAGCCCCGCCTTGACTTCAACAATACTTAATTGAAACCAGCATGCATTTAATGTCACATTCTCTTCCATTCATCCCCTTGCAACTATCTTTACCTTTTATGTTGCCGTTTGTTCAGCTTAATAAACCTGATAAAAGTAGCTTTTTATGCTTGATGCCCCTCCTAAGAGGGTGCCTTCCACAAATAATCCCATAAGACATGTATGGGAATGCGTACATGTGTAGAAAAAACAAACAAACACCTTCTCTACAACATTCAACAGCCCCCCTGCAGACTGAAATGTAGTCAGCCTCACCCTGGGGATGATCCCACGTCCTCATTAGGTAGTACCCTGATGGATATTGTGTCCCATCACACCTTTGTTGTGTCCCCCGCAAACACAAAAACAAAAAAAAGGTGCACACAACTCGATGACGGACGGATGCTGTCTGAGGAACACCCACCTTCTCGCACATGGACACACTGATAAAGGTTAATACAGCAGAGATAGATTGACCAAAAGGGAAAAAAAAAGAAATATGGAGAGGAAGGATGCGGGTAGATTGATGGTTTGACAGCATCTGCAGACAGGTAGAAAAACAGCACTGACAGGTGAGGAGGAGTCCAGCCCAGTTATTGCTTCTTCTGAGCTGGCCCGTTGCACTTTGTCACAGTGATGGAAAATACTGGCACAGGACAACATGTTGGCAAGTTTATCTGCTATGCGCAACCTGCTGTCAACAAAACAACCCACAAGTAGTAGGAGAGAGTTGCATACATGCATGTTAAGGGGGGTGGGGGGGAGTTACATGCTGTGGGTCTCATTCATCTACACGTTTCGCTTGTGTGGAGTAGAAAGTACTCTGGATAACAGATGGAAATTGACTTTCGGATATATTTGTGTACACAGAGATGATTTCTTGAGCTTGTATTGCAGTTTGCTTTCACTGTGCATTATGAGATTAATGAAGTGTGTAACATAGTTTGCTGAAATGCTCTTGCCACTAAATTTTTGTGTGAAAACGGGATTTTTTGTACAGTTTAGTTATATGCACAATCTCAAATACTATGGTTTTGTATATCAGGGCTGGTGCGGTCAGAGAAGGCAATTCTCCTCCATAAAAGAGTGAAAAATAAAGTAATTATTTTTAATTTTGCTCATCTTGGCTGAGTTTAGGATTGATTTATTTTATTTTATTTATATTAATTTTATTGGTATTCGAATTTGCTATTTTTTGTTCAAATAGAAGCAAGCAATAGGAAAATGTGATATACCATGTTTCCCCAAATGCTTTATTAAAACTGAATACAAATGCTTTCTTAAAATTAGTCTTACTCTTTTCAATTATTACTTTAAATGTTTAAAAAGTGCATAATCTTGCAAGAATGTTCCCTTTTTTGAAAGGAAATATTCATCTCACTGCAAAAGTGCAAAGATGAATGTGTTTTTTTTTTACACATACTTATATGATATGAAGAAATCAATTAGTACATTATTGGAATTTGAACCTGTTATTTAAATGTATGTACAGTTAAAGTCTTATGGCAATTCTTTATATAACCTATTCAAAAGTTCCTACGCTTCCATTTATGGAAAGTTCTTTTAATTCCGATTTCTAACCCATAGAGAGGCCAGTGGTTCTTCTCCTGTCATGTGCTGCATAAGTGCACATACTAACGTGACATGAGGGTGGTACCTCTTGTGGGTGGCCCCTGCAGTCTTTACAGATGGGTAGAGGGGACGAGTAATGGTGGAAGACAGAACCAGAGAGATTGTCGATCATCAGCATCTCCCCTTCTAAAGTATCCTTGATCAGGAGAGATACGCTGTCCAACCACTGGCTCTCCTGGAACACACACGCGCACACACACACACACACATGCGTACACGCACGGAGACACACACACGCACACACACACACATACACACACACACGGGACGCAGGCCAGCAGACCAGAATTGCACGCAGGCACAAAGGTGTGCACATGCCGACATGCGAGAACAAAGAACACGCAGGGAAACGCAAAGGTAGACGTCAGGGTTCAAAAGCATGTCTTTGTGCAAAGAAAGTTACAAAACTCATAGTTTCATGTCGGTTTCACAATAGAACATCCTTCATTTTTTGATAAATCTCTCATGAGAGAATTCTCTGAAGGCTGTAGCAACCACAATAAATCTTCCATTTGGATTCTGCAGTTATTTTTGTTTGGATATAATATAATATAATTTCATAATAGGACCACTTTCATTTAAACCCTCAT